>NC_134586.1:113856113-114156113 GCF_037038515.1 Microtus pennsylvanicus
TCTTACCCGCTCGCCTCGACCCCCTTTTTTTCTTGATCCTCGGGATCACACACCTCGCAGAGGAACACCGCTAACGGCCGTACCGCACACAGGAGGCATACACGTCAGGGAGCCGGGAAACGCCGCCGCCGCTCAGAACCGGGCACCTCTGAAGATCGGCCTGGAACGCTCCAGGAGCACCACGAGGATCGCAAGCAAGGCGCGTGCACACGAGCCCGGTCGGGAGGGGCACGTAACGCGGCAATCAGCCGACCCTCCCCCGGCTCGGAGGGAGGAGGGCCAAACAGACCCACACACGGTGGGCATAGCGAAACGCGCGACGGGGAACAAAGCCCCCGGCGCGCCTCACAGGAACCCCCACGAACCACAGCGAGGAGTGCGGGGGGGCTTTCACAGGGCTCGGGCCGGATAACCGCACCCCTGCCTTCCACACACCACCGGTAAACGTGGGGAGGAGAGACGAGGGGCCCGCTGGCAGAACGAGAAGAGCGGCCGCCACTCACCATGAATGTCCGTCCCTCGCCTGGCGCGGCTTAGGCCTCCGGCCCGAATGAACACAGGGCAAGCGCACCACATCGATCAACAAAGCAGAACTGGGAAGAATCGAGCGAGAGATCACCACAGACCCAACACATGCCACAGGAAAAAAAAAAAAGGAAAAAAAAAAAAAGAAAACCCTTCACACCGCCACACCAAAAAAAGAGCGGTGGGGGGGTCAACGGGGAATCCAATAAAAGAGGAGTGCACTCGGGAGGCACATAACATGAGGCAGCAGAAGGGCCGGGCCACCCTCAACCCAAAAAGGACTCATGGAGACTCGGGAGCTCCACAAGCTGGGAGGGGGGGGTAAAAAAAAAAACCGGTGCGCTCGGGAGGCACACGGGAGCAGAGGACCATGGAGGAGACTCGGGAGCTCCACAACCTGGTCCCCGCATGCAAAAGAAAAAAAAAAGCACCGGGATGGCAAGGGAGAAGCATCGAGAGACGGGTCCCACCATCCAAACAGAACGGGTGACAAACCACGAAGCGGGGACGCCTGACACGCTTCACCACGGGCAAAAGCAAGGCAAGGAAAGCAGGTCATCTCAAAAAGCCTCACAGGAAAGCACAGCAGCGAGACACGGGCTGGGCTAGACGGAGAAAAATCACACCCTGTGAGGCTCGGAAGAGAGACCGCCACCTAGCGTCCTTTAATGTCACCCAATTAAAGGACAGCGTGTCAGCACCTATCTGCAGGTACAATAAGGACAGATAGCAATTATTAGAAGAATGGCAACAGGTACGGGGAGTCATTCACAGACCACACAGAACTCCTGAAAGTGAGGCTGGGTGAAATGTCCCAAAAATGTCCCCATAAACAAGAGAACCGACCCTCAAAGGAACAACTGGTCGACCTCATAACCATGAAAGGACCGAGAGAGCGAGGTGGACATGCCAGAAAGCCGGGCGCCCAGCCTCCTCCCGGCCGAGGACCCTGCGACCAGCCGCTAGGGATGGAGAAGGGCAAGAAGAAAAACTTGGGGGGGGGATCTCGAGTCCAAGAAACCGGGGACCAGTGAACAGGGGAGCCGGGACCACCACCTCCTCTCGGCCTCGAGAACACGAGGCCCGCCGCTGGGCTCTCGCAAGACCGAGGGCAGGAGAAAGGGGCGGGGGAGAACTCCGAGACACCAACGAGTCCGGACTAGGGAGGCGAGAAAGACGGGACCACGGCCTCCTCTCGGCCTCAGCATGGCAAGGCCCGCCGCTGAGGACCGAGGGTTCCTGGCAAGAGGAAGAAAATTAATAAAAAAGCTCCGAGAGTCCGGACCAGGGAGGCGAGGAAGCCGGGACCACGGCCTCCTCTCGGCCTCAGGATGGCAAGGCCCGCCGCTGAGGACCGAGGGTTCCTGGCAAGAGGAAGGAAAAAAAAAAAAAAAAGGTCCGAGACCCCCAACGAGTCCGTGACGGGGCAGCGGGGAAGCCAGGATCAACCATCGCCTCCTCTCGGCCTCGGGTCGCCGGGTCCCAGGGCTCTTTAGAAGAGAGAAAAAGCAAGGGAAAAGCAACTTTTAAAGCCGAGGTATTTCACCGATCCTGGGCCCGGGTGGACCCGACACCTAGCGGGAGTACGCAAACGACTGAAGCCTTCTGGTCGACCCGCTCAAGTCTCCCAGCACCCTCTCCAGCTGGTCCCGTCACTGGGTTCCATCCCCAACGCACACACCCATGGGTGACTCTTCCGGCACAACCTCCTACACAGAGACCGTCCCCAAGCACGACACCGACTCCGGGACACACCCGCCTGCCGGGCCGGGACTCTCGTCATTCTTTCTGCCTCACAAAAGCCATTTCGCCCCGTCCTCGTCAACGACCGAGGACCAGGAGCGTTGCAGAAAAAGGCCACCGCTAGGGGGCGCCCGACAACCGACCGCCATAGATCGCTCGCTCGCTCGCTCGTTCGGCCGCGACCGCGGCGGCGTCTTCACCTTCTCTGGCGTGACAGCGTCCTTCCACGCTCACGCCCGGAGGTGGCACGGGCCCACAACAGGACAGGGAACTCCCCTGTCGGTTCCCCCACCCCTCCCCATCCCACCCCCGAACACGGTGAACGGCGGGCCGGGCTGGACATTCGGGGCTACGAAAACGAAAGTACGACCGAGACCACAGGCAGCTAGGAAAGCAGGCGAATCGATCCGATCGCTCGCTCGCTCGCTCGCTCGCTCACGGGGAAACAAAGAGCGTGTCTGACAGATCGGTGACAGGACTAGATGGGCCAGGGGCTTCTGCAACCATTAGGGCATGGTGAGAGGGAGGGACCGAGGGGGACCGAGGGGGACCGAGGGGGACCGAGGGACCGAGGGAGGAAGGGAGGGAGGGAGGCGGCAACGGCAGTTCCCTGCCATCTAAGGTCTCCTTTCACCATGGCCACTGCTTGCTTGCTTGCTTGTGGTTATTTTTCTTCACCCCACTCCCCACGCCCTCAGCCCACACTTCTCAGACTAAATACCGAGTCAGAGAAAATTAAAATAGACGTGGAATAGTTTTTTTTAAAAATAATAATAATAATAATAATGAAATAAAAATAGTGTTTCAAAAATCCCACTCGGATTTCATTTCCGGGAATAATATCGTCATAGTGATGTGTTGTGAACATTTTCACTTAGAACAGAAAAAATAAACAGGTCACTTTAGTCATTTCTTGGAGAGGGTCTGTTTCCCCACCACGGTGGTTCGCACTTGCTGAGTTGCTGAAGATGATCTCCTGATCCTCGTGTTTTCAGTTTCTGAGTGCTGCTGACATGACAGACATGGGCCCTCACACTCGAGTTTATGAGACACTACTGAGAGCGTGGAGCCCATAGGACAAGGCTTTGGCTTTCCCTTCCCCTCCAACATAAGCCAGATAAATAAATAAATAAATAAATAAATAAATGCCCAGCAGCAGAAGCATGAAAGCAGCTTCTCAGACCCTTTAGAGCTCCTGAGTTACAGTCATGGCAGAGGATATGACTAGGCCAGGGCTCCCTTCACAACCACCATCCAGGCCTGCCTGCCTGCCTGCCTGCCTGCCTTCCTTCCTTCCTTTTTTAAATGCCAGTTTACTAAAATTTTAGTTATTTTTAATTGCGTTGGGAGGCTAGAAATTTTTGGGTTTTCGTGAGTGGGCAGACATATGAAAGAAAGGAAGAAAGGAAGGAAGGAACGAAGGAGAGAAGGATCAGAGCAGTGAATATACAGGTGCACAGTCCTTACACCAATGTTGACTGCAGATAGAAAAATAAGAGGAAGAAAAAAAAATAGAACGTCACCAAAAGGACAGCCTGGTCTATAAAAATGAGTTCCGGGACAGCCAGGGCTATTCCATGAAATTGGCTGAGTTCAAATCAGCAATTTCCCAACTCCAACAAGAATGTTGACAGGAAAGGCAACAGCTGTACACGTCAAGGAAGGCCAGTGGAGCTGTAGGCACACCCTTCACACCCTTTGAAACTTCTCTGTTGCAAAGTCACAGAGTTAGGAAAGGAAAATAACGCGTCACTGAAGTCATTCCTAGGCTAGGGCTCCCTTCACAACCATTTGAAAGGATCACAGCACTGAATATACAGACTCACGGTAATTACACCAACATTGACTGGAAAGACACCTAAACTAACAGAGACACACACATACACAATCCATAGCATTTGCTGCCTAGCAGATCAAATGAATTCCAGTGTCAGTAGGCACACCCTTCACACCCCTTGAAACTTCTCTGTTGCAAGGTCACAGAGTTAGGAAAGGATCTTGATCTTGAACTTTCCTTAATAGTAAGTCTCTGTGTGTATCACACTCAAGCCAAGTGCCCCTCAGAGCTCATGGAAGACAAAACAGATCTCTAGAATAAGAGAGACGGGGGGGGGGGGGGAGAGATTCACTCAAGAAAATGAAAGCAAAACCCTACACAAACCCTGGCACACAGTAAAATCAGTCCTATGAGGAAATTTGTAGCTCTGATTGCCTACTTTTTAAAAAGACTTCTAACCGGGTAATGGTGGTACACGCCTTTAATTCCAGCACTCGTTCTGGTCTCCAAGAGCTAGTTCCAGGACTGACTCAATTAGAGAGAACTAGAGAGAAACCAGTCACAAAACAAACAAAAAAGGAATAAATACTTTATGGAAGAATAGATGGACAGATAGACAGACAGACAGACCCACACCCCATCTTCTGTCTTCTGAAGGTACCAGGCTCTCTCACAGGGGTCAGGCAGAAACGCAGGCAGTGTATGTGTGTGATATCAAGCAAGCCTATATGTGATATATAGGGTATGATAGGATAATGTCAGTATTAAATTGGGGTAGGTCTCAGGAGCACAAGAACCCAAATCTGTGCTGTACTCCCTGTCACCAGAAGAGGGCACTAGATCCCCACCATGTGGTTTCTGGACATTCCAGAAATTCCATTTCTCCAGTTCTCATTCTTTCATTGTTCCTCCTGCATGCCTGCATCTAGTGAGAGAGTGGGCACCGTTCCTCCCTGCTTCTGTGTGTCTGTGTCTGTCACGTCCTGGATAGCCAGAGTGCCCGCCACCTACGCCTGAGATAGATGTGGCCGGCAGCCCTGGGGCTGGGGGAAAGGGAGAGAGTGGGTTCCCTGGAGAGCCTTGGGCAGAGGCTCTGTGGATTCCCTGCAGGAGGCCTCACCGCCTCTGAGGAGCCCATGGGGGAGGGGGAAAGGGAAGGTCAACCAGACAGTCCTGCCTGGCTTTTGCTTTGCTTTGCTTTGTTTTTGTTTTGGTTTGTTTCCAGGTACAGCTGTGACCAGGTCTGGATCCAGGACAGACTCCAAAGCTAGAGAGAAATCCTGTCTCAGAAAAAATAAATAAATAAATGAATGGATAGATAGCTAGATAGCCAGACAGAGAGATGATAAAAACACCTCCAAGATCAGGGAGACCAAGGCAGGCAGATCACTGTGAGTTTAAGGCTCCCTTGTTCTGCAGATAGAGATTCAAGGCCAGGCAAAGTGACACAGAGAAACCCCGTTTTCAAAAAAAAAAAAAAAAAAGGTGAGGGCTGGAGAGAGATGGCTCTGTGGTTAAGAGTTCTGACTGCTCTTCCAGAGGACCCAGGTTCAATTCCTTACCACCCACATGGCAGTCAACAGCTGTCGGTAACTCCAAGATCGGACACCCTCAGATAGACATACATGCAGGCAAAACACCAATGACAATAAAATGAAAATAAATAAATTATTAGGAAAATAAATATATAGAAAAGGTGTTTAGTGCATGCCTTTAATCTCAGCACTAGGAGGCAGAGGCAGATGACTCTCTGTGAGTCTGAGGCCAGTCTTGTCTACAAAGTGAGTCCCAGGGCATACAAGGGTACACAACGAAACCTTATGTTGAACAACCACAAATAAGCAAACAAATAGAGAGATAATAACAATAAAAATATTTGAGAGTTCAAATAATTGACTTCATCCACAATAAAAGAATATAAAAATAAAAATATCAAATGCACTTGAACACATTGGCACAGGAGAACGCTTGCTAAATAGAACCCCAGTAGCACAGACACTGAGAGAAAAAGAAAAAAAAGAAAAGAAAAAAAAAGAAAAAAAAAACAAAAAAAAGAACAAAGAAAAAAACTAAAGAGAGAAAAAAAAGAAAAAAAAGGAAAAAAAAGAAAAAAAAGAAGAAAAAAAGAAAAAAAAGAAAAAAAAAGAAAAAAAAACAGACACTGAGAGAAACAATTAATAAGTGAGACCTCCTGAAACTGAAAAGCTTCTGTAAAGCAAAGAACATGGCCAAGAAGACAAAACGACGGCCTTACAGAATGGGAAAAGATCTTCACTAATCTCCAAAATACACAAAGAAGTCGAGAAATTGGTCATCCAAAGAACAAATAATCCAATTTTAAAAAATGGAGTACAGACCTAAACAGAGAACTCTCAACAGAGGGATCTAAAATGGTTGAAAGACACTTAAATGTTGGGTCGAGGGGGGGGGGGGGTCATGCAAAGATGAGAACACCACCAAGTCTAATAAACCAAAAACAAACTTAAAAATACAAACACACCGCGAGTCACAGAAGCTTATCAGCTAGCTGAGACCACAGGCAGAGTTTGGGCTTCTGACACTGATAAAATGAGTTCCAGTTTAAAAACCACATAAAATCGAATAAACTTGAAAGACACGGAACCAGAAAGAAGAGAAATCGGGAAGTTACCCTTGAAAGCATTGGCACAGGAAACTACTTCCAGACACTCTGAGAATTTTGCACACAGGCATGCAAAAATACGAATAAGCAAATTAATGATCAAATTAGGTCATCAGGCAGCCACCTCACCTGCCTCAGAAATTTTATGATGAGCTATTACAGCAATCAGTATACGCATGTCTTACCTGAATCATTGCCCTGGAAGTCGTCTTTGGTGATTGGCACATGCTCCCTGAGAGAACACACACTCCTTCCAGGAGCCTTGAGTTGATAGTGAAGTGCTGGATAGAATCCGGTGTTGGTGAACTTACTGGTCAAAAGTTAAGTACTTTGATAACATCTGTTGATAAGATTTTAAGGCAAAGCAAATCTCACTTTAATTGCTTAGTCACACAGGTGGGAGGGGTTTTCAGGACTTTACTCACATTCCTTTAAAAATATTTCCTGGGATGGGTGTGGTAGCTATGCTTTAATCCAGACACTGAGGAGGCCAAGGAAGGGAGATCTTTGATTTGAAATTCGGCCTGGTGAGTCATAGAATGCTGGGGATAAAGCGTTCTGGATCCCCTGTGTTTCCTAGCACTTGGGAAGCAGAAGCTGGTGGCATTTGAGGCCAGCATGGTTTACAGAGCTAGTTTCAATACAGTGTTCCCCAGAGAAACACTGTCTCAAGGGATAAAAATGCTTCTGGGCTGGGCTTGGTGATCTATAAACAGAAACTTAAAAAAACAAACAAACAAGCAAAGCCAGTGGTGGTTGCCCACGCCTTTTATCCCTGCACTTTGGAGGAGCAAGTGAGTTCAAGCCCAGCTTGGGCAAGTATGTGGTTCACCTACTGAAAAAAAAAAAAGGCAAAACATTTATAGACATAAAATAATAAAGTGATGGTGGAGGGAGAAAGCACATAAGGTACATATCCAAGCTTCAACCAAGTTATTAGAAGCATTATGGGCAGAAAACCCAGAATTTCTATTTACTCAACTAGTGCCACAAAATTGTCAGAGCATGCAGCCAATCAGAATTATCGGCAATAGCCTAATTTACATGGAAAGAATTGCTTGATGGGACATGGTAGGCAAAGGTGCTCACCATAACCGTAAAAGAACTCCTTTTGCATGGATACTCAGAGACCAGCGAGTCTCAATATACAGCTAGGTTTTTTTTTAATCTGTTTTTTTGTTTTGTCTTGTTTTTGTGTTTTGTATCTGTCTTTGGAGCTTGTTCTTCACATAGGCCAAGTTGGTCTCAGAGATAGAAATCTGCC
Organism: Microtus pennsylvanicus; assembly: GCF_037038515.1. Taxonomy (NCBI): domain Eukaryota; kingdom Metazoa; phylum Chordata; class Mammalia; order Rodentia; family Cricetidae; genus Microtus; species Microtus pennsylvanicus. Next base: position 113,864,064 of record NC_134586.1, read on the forward strand.
TGCCTCTGCCTTCTGAGTGCTGGGATTAAAGGTGTCTGCCACCATCACCCAGTGTCCTTTTTTTGAGTTTTACATAAGAGTAAAGTGTACCTTCATTTACACTTTGAATTTAAATGTTAAGTTTTCAAATCTACTTTTAATGATATCTAACTTATACTTTATAACTTATAGATCTAAACAAAGTAAATGGAGACTTTCTATCCTGATATTTTCTTTTTAATGAACTTTATAGTTTCATGTACATTGGTGTTTAGCCTGCATGTATAATAAGACAGTGACGGATGTTGGATTCCCCTGGACTGGACTTAAAGACAATTGTGAGCTGCCATGTGAGTACTGGGAGATAAACCCGGGTCCTATTGAAAAGCAGTAAATTCTCTTAATTGTGGAGCCATCTCTCCAGCCCTAACTGGGTGTTTGTTTTGGTTTTGGTTGTGGTTTTGCTTAGTAATAGTATTGGATTAGCTACTTTGGCTTCCAAAAAAATCGTATTTTTTTTAAATATTTATTTATTTATTATGTATACAGCATTCCTTCCATGTGTGCCCACAAGCCAGAAGGGGGCGCCAGGTCTCATTATAGATGGCTGTCAGCCACCATGTGGTTGCTGGGAATTGAACTCAGGGCCTCTGGAAGAGCAGTCAGTGCTCTTAACCACTGAGCAATCTCTCCAGCCCCCTCGTATTTTTTTTTAAAACTGTGCTATGGTGTTTTCCCAGGGGTGTCTGGTCCCCTGGAAATGGAATTATAAACAACTGTGAACTGCCTTTTGGGTGCTAGGAATTGAGACCAGGTTCTTAGGAGGAGTGGTCAAGTGTCCTTGAGCCCTGAGCCGTCCTGCAGCCCTAGTTACATTTTTTTTGAGACAGGATTGGTCTGTGTAACAGTCCTGGCGGTTCAGAAACTCACTTTGTAGACCAAGCTTCCTTGAACTCACAGAGAACCACCTGCTTGTCCCGAGTATTGGGATTTAAGGCATGTGCCTGACCTACCTATATTTTTATCTTAATGTTTCAGTCCCTTTTGTTCTTTTTTTAAAAGATTTATTTATTTCTTGTGTATACAGTGTTCTGTCTGTATGCTTGCTGGCCAGAAGGGGGCACCAGATCTCATTTACAGATGGCTTTGAGCCACCATGATGTTGCTGGGAATTGAACTCAGGACCTCTGCAAGAGCAGTCAGTCCTCTTAACCTCTGAGCCATCTCTACAGCCCCTTTTGTTTTTATCTTCCTGGTTGCTCGGATTTCTGAGTTTGTCATAACCATTCTCTTAGCATGATAAAGTTTGATTTCTCACTCTGCAGACAGAAGGGACACACAGTATAATATATGCAACGACATGTTTGTCTTGGGTGTCAATTATTGAAAAATTTATTTTGGAACAGATTTCTTTCATATGTATTTAGCCTAGAGCTATTTATGTGGACCAGGATGTCCTACTCCCCGATACCTGCCTGCCTCTATCCTCCTCCTCGAGTTCTCCAACTAACAGTGCGCAACACCACGGCAGCCGGGTTCTCTTCGGTGTCCTCCAATCACAAACAATCATGATCCTATTTATTCAGTGTAACATATACCATTGATTGTGGGCACCACCACGGCAGCCGGGTTCTCTTCGGTGTCCTCCAATCACAAACAATCATGATCCTATTTATTCAGTGTAACATATACCATTGATTGTGGGCACCACCACGGCAGCCGGGTTCTATTCGGTGTCCTCCAATCACACACAACCATGATCCTATTTATTCAGTATAACATACACCATTGATTGTGGGCACCACCACGGCAGCCGGGTTCTCTTCGGTGTCCTCCAATCACACACAGTCATGGTCCTATTTATTCAGTATAACATATACCATTGATTGTGGGCACCATCACGGCAGCCGGTGTGTCTTCGGTGTCCTCCAATCACACACAATCATGATCCTATTTATTCAGTATAACATACACCATTGATTGTGGGATTCAGGATGATGACTACAATTCTAACACAACTTTTAGTTGGGTATTTGGAGAACAGTGTCACATCGGACTAGACAGAAGTCCCTGGCCTGAGCTGTCTAATGATATTCAGCCACCTGGTTTCCCTAGAATTTTCAAAGATGTGAAAGACCTTTGGATTTTTGCCAGGTAGAGGGGTGAGCATGAGCCTCAATGGAGAACAAATGTGCCTTTATTTTAGGGTTCAGGTTGGGTTTCTTTTTGGGAGAGGAAACTTGCTTTCTTGTGGGCCAAGGCAAATGTGGGAGAAGACACTGCTCAGGTGCACCAAATTTTTCCTACCACAGGTGGTATGTTACACAATACCTGGTATGAACATCATTTTCAACAGGACAAGCACATAACAACCTTTGGCCAGAAGAGGGCGCCAGATCTCATTAATGGTGCTTGTGAGCCACCATGTAGGTGCTGGACTATAATTCAGGACCTTTGGAAGAGCAGTCAGTGCTCTTAAACTCTGAGCCATCTCTCCAGCCTGTTTCCTAATTTTCTAAGAAATTGCCATAATGATGGGTGGTGGTGCACACCTTTAATCCCAACCCTGGGGAGCAGAGGCAGGCGGATCTCTGTGATTTCAGGGCCAGCCTGGTCTACAAGAGCTAGTTCCAGGACAGGCTCCAAAGCTACAGAGAAACCCTGTCTCAAAAAACAAAAAACAAAAGCAAACAAATAAAAATTGCCATACTGATATACAAAGCAGCTGTACCAGCTTGCACTCTGGCAATGGAGGACTTTTCCCATTAACACACATCTCCTCAGGCATGAGGTGTCATCCATGTTTTTAATTTTGGCAATTCTCAGACTGGTTTGATTTGCATTTCTCTGATGACCAAGGATGTTGAACATTTCCTTAAGTGTCTTTCAGCCATTTTAGATTCATCTGTTGAGAGTTCTCTGTTTAGGTCTGCACCCACTTTTTATTGGATTATTTGTTCTTTTGGTAACCAATTTCTTGAGTTCTTTGTATATATCCCAATTAATCTATCCATGAGTCAAATATATATGTTTCTTTATACAAAGTATGATTTATAGTTTAAAGGAACAAGCAAAGTACACACTTTTTCAATTATTGACTATTAATGTTTCTAATAAGATAAAAAATAAATTTTTAATGATAATTTTTGTTATCACAGATATTATCAAAATGGACAATATTAACTTGTAAATTTCTTAAATATAGACTGTATAGTCTTCCACTAGAAAATGCTGTCCCTCATACTTTTCTTGCATTTCTCAGGCCAGGATTATGTACAATGTCCCTTAGAGCATCAAGAAATGTTGGCTGATGTCATTAACACATGGGCACATGCACATTGCATGTATACACACAATGAGGGAAGAATAACAAACACTATCAATGCTCAAGAAATGGACAACAGGACTGGAGAGATGGCTCAGTAGTTAAGAGCATTGCCTACTCTTCCAAAGGTCCTGAGTTCCATTCCCAGCAACCACATGGTGGTGGCTTACAACCATCTATAATGAGATTTGGTGCTCTCTTCTGGCAAGCAGGTATATGTGCAGGCAGAACACTGCATACATAATAAATAAATAAATCTAAAAAAAGAAATGGACAACATATGGAGCGTTTTTCAAACTTATTTTATTCAACATCATCTCATGAAAATAGTTTTTCAGAAAACATGCATTTTTAAATTTTTGCCTTAAATTATACACTGTTCCTGAACAATAAAGTCCACAGCAGGTCAGAGAATGCACCCCTTCTTTCAATGACAAAATAGCATCTCGCCTCTTCAAGAAAAATAAACAATCTAAAAAAAAAGAAGCAATAAGTACTCATCTCTTTATTATTTTCCTAAGTGCACAAAGAAGAGAAAACCATGTGCTTATTTTCTGGGGTACAATTTAAATACCCCATGGGAGTGGTCTTGAGCATCTCTGGGGAGGGAATCATCATATGATGGGCTTGCTCAGAGGTGGAGTCTGGACTGAGGAAACTCGCAGGGGAGGGGGTTTGGAATGAAACTTCCATCAAACATCCCAGACTCTTTCGGTATATGGATTACAGGGACTGAGGCGAAGCTTTCACCCAAGCATCCCAGACCCACACCAGTTCATATCTGGCTGCTTCCTGTAGGCATGGGTGATGTGCGGGAGGGGAGGGCTGGGAGTTGGTCGACAATGGGACACGTGGCTGGAGAGATATACACTTAACTGCCATTTTGGAGACCTCAGGCATTTGTTCCTTGAGGGAAATGAGAAGGCAGGTTGCTAGGAGAAAAAATAGATTGTTATCATCTGTTTTTGTTGTACTAACAAAGATGTGTGTGCCAGGAAGAAGAGCAGATAGGCGCTTCATTGTGGCATCTTGGAGAACTGGAGGGTGGTAAGAACCAACTGAGGGACAGACTGAGTATTCTGAATATGTGCCCACTTGAGCGTGGAGAAATGGTAGTAGCACAGTGTCATAGAAGCTTGGCAGCCGAAGTGTTGACCCCTCACTGTGTGAGGCGCTGTTCATTGAGGTTCGAGAGACCTAGGAACTAAATGTTCGAGGGGAAGAGAGGTGCTGTGGCAAGCCTCCAACATGCCACCACTTTTGCGAGGACCACATGTGGTCTCTTATTGACCTGGTGACCTGAGGCCAGTCCCAGGAGGGGACTTATTGCCTTTCCCTGCCTCTTAAGTCAGTCTTCATTTTCTTTAAATTTTTTTTATTTATGTATTTTTTTAATATTTATTTATTATGTATACAATAGTTTGTCTGTATGTCTGCAGGCCAGAAGAGGGCACCAGACCTCATTACAGATGGTTGTGAGCCACCATGTGGTTGCCGGGAATTGAACTCAACTCAGGACCTTTGGAAGAGCAGGCAATGCTCTTAACCATTAGCCATCTCTCCAGCCCCTGTATTTTTTTAGTTATGAGTGCATGCCAGAATAGAGCATCAGATCTCATTATAGATGGTTGTGAAACACCATGTGATTGCTGGGAATTGAACTCAGGACCTCTGTAATGTCAGTCAGTGCTCTTATCTGCTGAGCCAGCTAATCTCTCCAGCCCCCAACAATCATTTTCTTTTTTTTAGATTTATTTATTATGTATACAACATTCTGCCTCGATGTATGCCCACACACCAGAGGAGAGCGCCAGGCAATGCTCTTAACCATTAGCCATCTCTCCAGCACCTGTATTTTTTTTAGTTATGAGTGCATGCCAGAATAGAGCATCAGATCTCAGTACAGATGGTTGTGAAACACCATGTGGTTGCTGTGAATTGAACTCAGGACCTATGGAAAAACAGTCAGTGCCCTTAACCTCTGAGTCATCTCTCCAGCCCCAATAATCATTTTCTTGCTTCTCACTTTTTCTATTAAGCAAGACCTGCAATTAAATACAATAATAATATTCGTTGTATTATTTCGATGAGAACAGGTCCCCATTGGCTCAGATATTTCAATGATTGGTCTTCAGATGGTGAACCGGTTTGGGAAGAATGAGAAGGTGTGGTCTTGTTAAGAGGAAGTGTGTCAATAGGGGGTAGGCTTTGAAATTTTAAACTCCCATACCATTTCTAGTTAGCTCACATTCTGTCTCTGCTTTAAGCTTGTGTCTGAAGATGTAAGATCTTAGTTACTGCTTTAACATCATGCCTGTCTTCATGATGTCATTCTCCTTTCTACACTAGTCATAGACTCTAACCCTCTGGAACCGTGAGCCCTAAATTATAAACGTTTCTTATTTATGTTGCCTTGGTCATGATGTTTTGTTATGGCAATAGAAAAGTAAATAAAACATTCATATTTTATAACAGAAATGTTTTTTTAATAGAAAATGTTTTATATCTTAGTAGGTAAAATTTTCCGAAAAGTAAAGTTGACCCGAGGAGCCAGGACCTTCTTGCGGACGGGGAGACTGTGGTACCAGTGGGTATTAGCGGGGTGGTTCATCATCAGTAAGCTTCCATGGGACAGCTGCAGCTTGACTACCTTCACTGTCTGCTGGGGTCTCTTCCCTCGAGAGTCATTGTGCTGGAAGAGGAAGTCTCTGCAGGCCCGAAAGGAGACAAATGCGATGGGACTCCCAGGAGCCAGTTCTCTTTCATCATCCCTGTGTAGGTTGCCTGCTTCCTGGGAATGCTGTTCCACTTTCCAAATACTTGGACCTTGGCCAGTGCACCAGTAAAATACTCCATTTCTTGCTCCAACTCTTGGAAGATCTTGTCTGCCTCTGCTTTGTTGAACAGGATGGTGTAATCATCAGAAATATTCATTTTTATAACTGAGACTTTCATTACACTAATAAATCAACATCCTTATTTACTTAATAAAATTGCTTTGTCACCACTACTTTTCCCATTTAATTCTCATGATTTTACTTCTCACTTCAGAATCTTTGAAATAGCATGTTTACTTAACAGGTAATAATAACATTTTATTGATTGGTAAGTTTGTTTTAAAGTAACTCTGATAGAGAATATTTAAAAGTCATATTGTAATTATTCAGCCATGGTGCAAATTGAAAAATCACCTTTTTTAAAGGTGTGTGTAGTGACCCACACCTTTAATCCGAGCACTCAGGAGGCAGAGGCAGGCAGATCTCTGAGTTTAAGACCAGCCTGGTCTACAAGAGCTAGTTCCAGGACAGGCTCCAAAGCTACATAGAAACCGTGTCTCAAAAAACCAACGGGGAAAAAAAAGAAGGATAAAAGAACAAAGCAAAAAAGAAAAGTGTCTAAATGGTCTGGATTGTCTATCATATAGTTGATCCTGGGTAGTGAAGTTAGCTAAAGATTACAACTATTTATTATATTCTAGGAAAATAAACTTGGTTCAGGAAAATGGTCATTTACGTTCTTGTGGTATACTTAAAATTAATGTGAACTAACTTGGGTACAACTTAATCCCTTATGAAAGGTGCCTACATTTTGCAGTTAGTAATTATGTTGAAGCATTCATTCAAAATAAATACTATAAAATATATAAATTATGTTTCTTGAAGTATTAGTAGTATCAGAATCATGAAAACTACCATAATATTTATGTATTGCTATTCTTATTTTGGAAAAATGGAATAGTAATTTCATTATTAGAAATATTGTATATAAAAATGGATAGCAGCCGGGCGGTGGTGGCGCACGCCTTTAATCCCAGCACTCGGGAGGCAGAGGCAGGTGGATCTCTGTGAGTTCGAGACCAGCCTGGTCTACAAGAGCTAGTTCCAGGACAGGCTCCAAAACCACAGAGAAACCCTATCTCGAAAAACCAAAAAAAAAAAAAAAAAAAAAATGGATAGCATTTCCAACAATAATTTTAATTGTTTCTATTACTTTAACACTTTATTTTTATGTGCATGGGTGTTGTGCCTGCATGTATATCTGTGCATCACATGAATTTTGGGTGCACATGGAAGTAGAAGAAAGAATCAGACCTCCAGGACCTGAATGTACATATGGAGAGCCCATATAACATAGAACAATAAGATCATTAAGAATGACAACAGCTGACTGATTATTTCAAAATAACAGAGAGGATTGATGGTTCTATGACAACATAGAAATGGCAAATGTATGAGGCGAGAGATATGACAACCACTCACACTTAATCACCCATGCGGGACACATGCATGCCATATTGGACCACATGATAAATACAACCATATATTATTTAACTATAAAAATGTATAAGCAGAATTTAAAACTATACTTTATCATTAATAGAGATAAATGTGCTGAGCAGATACAGATCCATATGCTAAAACTACAGATATTACTGAGAAACCCAAATGCACCATATGTAAGTAGTCATATGTTTTGTTCTAAGGTCAAAAGATTATTTAAATATTACTCTCAACATTCAAATGCCCTAAAGTCTCTTAAGACAATTTTTAAAATATGTCTTGTTTAAATTTATTGATTTGTTTATTTATGTATAGGTGCATGTATGTCATGAGGCATGTGTGCAGGTCTGAAGACAATTTGTGGGAGTTCGTCCTCTCCTTCCACCTCTAAGTTTTAGGAATCAAGCTTGGTGGTAAGTGCCTTCACCTGCTGCCTTAGTTTCTTTTCTATTGCTGTGACAAAGCACTGGCACCAATGAAACTCACAAAAAGAAACCATTTAATTCTGGGCTCATGATTCCATGACCATCATGGTGGAGAGCATGGCAGCAGGAAGGCACATGGAGGATCAGTAACTGAAAGCTTGTACCAACTTGGTTCACAAGCAAGAGCCAGATAGAAGTAACTGAGAATTGACAAGGGACAGATTAAACACTGAAATGTATGCGTCTAAATGCACCATTCTCAGACCACTGCACTTGAAGGCCCGAAGACTCCAGACTGAAAATATGTTTATACAGTTTCCGTGGAGGCCTGGGAATACAGTTTATTGGGAGAGCACTTACCTACCATTTTTTAAAGATTTATTTATTTATTATGTATACAGTGTTTTGTCTGCATGTATACCTGCAGGCCAGAAGAGGGCACCATATCTCATTACAGATGGTTTTGAGCCACCATGTGGTTGCTGGGGATTGAACTCTTGACCTCTGGAAGAGCAGTCAGTGCTCTCAACTGCTGAGCAATCTCTCCAGCCCCTTATCTATCATTTACAAAGCCTACGTTTAGTACCAAGCACTGCAAAACAAAGTCAGAGAAAGGCAAAGCCAGTCAAACTTCTACTCCCCTGTTCTAGTTGAGCTTTGAAAAGCCCTGGTTTGTCACCCACCTCCACACATCCACTCTCTGAATCACCTAGAGTCTCAGAAGGCAGATCTATTCCAGACACACCTCGACAAGAATAAACCAGTCATTGGGAAGAAACACGTACACAAAACCTCTGAAATTTGCCTGGCAAAAGAGGAGAGCTTTGTGTCCCCTCTCCCAAACCAAATCTGCAAAGGCACACTACTCACCAAGGCACATGACCTCTGTTGTTGGCTCAATCCACAGCAGGGGCTCTGCCACTTCCTCAACCCCACTGAGAGGAAATTTATTTTCCTGTTATCAAGAAGAATTCCTTACCTCCCATAAGAAGGTTTTCTCAATTCTGCCTTTTCCAGGGCTGGATTAATCTGTATCATCAGTGCTTCAAGAAGGAGAAGAGGTCAGTACATGAGGAAGGGTGCAGGACTGGATACAGTGCAATACTTCATTAACTCTAAGTGCTAGAACTCACTGCAACAGAGAACTTCAGACTTCTTACAGGAGCTTACTAGTTTCAAGAGAACCCATTCTGTTTAAGACAAAACTTAAAAGACATTTTCCTGACAGAGGGAGTCCTCCCTCTTCCTCTCTGCACCTGAGAAGCAGTTCTTGACACTTTGCTCCCCAGGAAGCATCTATTTATCTATTTATTTATCTGTTGAGTAAACTTATATTGATTTACACACAGACTCCTTGTGCATTTTGCCTCCTTCTGGTGCTCTCCAGCAACACCGTTACTCCTATAAGCAACACTATCATCTGCTTATTTTCACAGGGACCAGCACACCCTTCACAAAGTCACCAGTCTGGAGGAGGTAGTCACACCTCCAAATCCCTGGTTATCTAAATTGCTCCTCTACAATCAGGAACAGCTGTTCCACAAGATTTAGACAATAGGCAAAATTATTTTTATCTCTAAACCAATGTGATATATCTCTAGTTCTTCTCGTCTCAGGTCTCTGGAAAACCTGACTAAAGCAATAGGGGTTTACAAAGAATAGTCATAAACTAAGTAGGAAAAATATCAACCACCAGGATTATTTAGGCATGAAGTAATGACATCAAAGGGATGAAATATCTACTGAGCTAGTGTTCAATATTGCTAGCTCATTTAGTATTTTCTCTTTCATGAAACAGGTGTTTTAAAGAAGGACCACAGATTCCATTCTGAATGTATCCAATTTTGAATTTACCAACTTTTCAAAAATCCAAACACTGATCAACCCAGCAAAGCTCCCCTCTGGACACTAGACACTGCCTGCTAAAAAAATCACAAGCGTTCATGAGCACAAGAAACAACACTGCTCTTCAAGAAACAGACAAGGGAGCAGCTACCTGGTGGCCTTGGAAACAATGATCTCTTTGATCAGAGGCCAACCCAGGGTGATGTCCATGGATGCTTGCTTAGGGGAAAGTCTCTGATATCATCCGGGTGTCTGGCCAGCCCATGGGTTTGTATTCAGAGTGGAGCCTGGCTCTATCTGTGCTTCAGGAAAAAAGGCACAGAAGGGGACATGATGCCCCAAAGAAAAGGCCAGCAAAGGTGCTGGGGAACAGACTTCTGGTTATTGCCTCTTAAAATAAAATGTATAGATTCTGTCTGTCTAGGATGGAAACAGCAGTGGGCCAGGCAGTGCTTATGCTAGAGGAAGAGATTGGCAGTGTCTAAGAACAAGTGTCAATAGGCGAGTGAGATAGACAAAAGACCTACGGCTCACACTGAGAGTTCTGGCTGGAAGTTTCAGGTGCCCTTTGGCTTTGTGACAAAATCCTGTGTGGTCAGTCTGTGAGGAGCCAGTGACAACATAATTCCTGTAGCCTCAAATAGAATTGTGTCTTCCCAAATTAAATACATTAAGAAAAAAATCTCTCACAACTGTACCCAGTCATTTGTGTTTTGGTTATTTCCTTTGCAGTCAGGTTAACAACCAAGGACAGCCACTAGAGGGCGCACTAGTAATAAAAATGAGCAATGTCGGCACTACTTTTGAGCTCAAAGGGCTTGATTTCCCTGGTATCCCACCCAAGTATTTGAAATAGTCTTTTATCCATACCTTGCTGTCCATGAGGAGATCAACTTAAATCCAATGTGGCCTCAACTTGTGATCTCTACAAGATCCTATTGCAAATCAGCCTCCACTTTAGCATCAGAAAGACGCAGTCCAACTAGCCCTCCTGGGGTCTAGGTTGAGGAAGGGCACAGGAGCACACTGAGGATAGCAAAGTTCTTAGTTCTGGAGTATTTGCAATCCATGCTGGTCATGGGTAAAATTTTGATCTGTAGGCACTGTCCGGAACTGAAAGACCACAAGAGCAAAAGAGAAGAGGCTATCTTATTCTGTGAGGAGGCCATGGCTGGGGGACCCTGGCTGAATGATGAGCCGGGCAGGGGCTTCCTAGCACAGGTGGGTTGGGGACTTCAAAGACAAAAAGTGCTGGTAGGTTGGACATAGGCGGGCCACATCTGAGAGAGGATCATCAGCTGTGAGCCCCAGAGTAGGCAACCTTCCCCAACTAAGGTGAAATAGCAATATCATGGTCATTGGTGAGGAAGTTGTCAAAAGATACAGGCAGAGAAGGGACTGCAATGGAGATGGAAGAGCATGTGCACACACACACACACAACCTTGACTGTAGGCAGATGGAAAAAGATAGGTACCTTGGGGGGCTGGGACTGTGGAGGAAATAATGCAGTTTATGAGAGGCATGGTGATCAGGCAGTCTCTGAGAATGGAGTCTCACACAGCTAACCCTGCAAGAAAAGTGACAGTTTGTTCCCAGATGGGGACCAAGTATCCAGAAACCCAGGTTAGTGGGGAATCCAAGAGCTAGAGAGACAATGGTCCTACTGTGCCCCACAGGCTGCTTCAGCTGGCGTTCCTTCCATGGTCACGCATGGGCAATCCCTTCTACCACCCAGCAACCACCACAAGAAACCAAGCTCTTCCCACCTCTCCCCTGACTCCTGCAGATGCCCCAGAGGAACACTGAGACCAGTAGGAACTTTAGCCAGACTTTATACACAGCATCTATTTTAGCCCTCAGTCCATTCCATGTGGCCCATTCTACACAAAACTGTCATCATCTTTGGTCACGACACTCATTATGATGCAAGCTGGAAACACTGCAGCATCACATAGTGCAAAGGGTGGTCCTGGGGTCAAAGAAGGACCCAGCATCAGGACAGTTTGACAGCCAAATTTGGATTAAAAGCTATTGTAGATGATGAGGTTCTAGACAAGCACTTGTCTTTTTCATCTCCTGGGGAGCCGAGGAAGCCTGGGCCTTGCATGTGTTAAGATCCAGAGCACAAACCCAGCATCCTAGCCACACTTCCTGCCTGGTCCTAGAAATCCTAGGTCCATCTCCAAAGCCAAAACCTGCCTGAGTCCTTTTTGCGAAAATAGGAATGAACAAGGACCCTGTCCTGGTAGTTGACTGGAAAAGTCAGTTGAGACAAACAAAAGCAGGGGCCACAGCAAGTGTCCCAAAGAGCAGAGCTATGGGGTCTCTGCTCTTGTCATCATGGGTTAATCCTTGTCATTGCTTTCTGTGTTTGGCTGGAGTCAGCCCCCTCTTCACAGGAATCATAATAGACTCCCCTCATTCCAAGCCTTGATCCCTGTGTCCCCAATTCTGCCCCAGTTATAATGCATGTCACCTGTCACTATCAGGACCTGCCTGATGGAAATGTCATTCTTTCCTTATAAAGGGACAGTAGATGAACCTGATAGAAGAGAAAGTGGGAAGTACTCTACAACACATGGGCACAGGAGACCACTTCCTACGTATAACCCCAGCAGCACAGACATTAAGGGCCTCATTGAATAAATGGGACCTGCTGAGACTGAGAAGCTTCTGTAAAGCAAGGGACACTGTCACTAAGACAAAAAGGCAACCCACTGACTGGGAGAACATCTTCACCTGCAACTGACAAAGGTCTGATCTCCAAAATATATAAAGAACTCAAGAAAGAACCTAGACCGTGAAAGGCTAATCAACCCAATTATAAAATGGGGCACTAACTAAGCTGAACAGAGAATTCTCAACAGAAGAACTTCAAATGGCCAAAAGACACTTAAGGTCATGCTCAACTTCCTCAGCAATCAGGGAAATGCAAATCAAGACAACTTTAAGATACCATCTTACACCTGTCAGAATGGCTAAAATCAAAAACACCAATGATAGCCTTTGCTGGAGAGGTTGTGGAGAAAGGGGTACACCCATCCATTGCTGGTGGGAATGCAAACTTGTGCAACCACGTTGGAAAGCAGTGTGGTGGTTTCTCAGGAAATTCGGGATCAACCTACCCCTGGACCCAGCAATACCACTCTTGAGAATATACCCAAGAGATGCCCTATCATACAACAAAAGTATATGCTCAACTATGTTCATAGCAGCATTGTTTGTAATAGTCAGAGCTGGAAACAACCTAGATGCCCTTCAATGGAAGAATGGATGAAGAAAGTATGGAATATATACATATTAGAATACTACTCAGCAGTAAAAAACAAGAACTTCTTGAATTTTGCATACAAATGGATGGAAATAGAAAACACTATCCTGAGTGAGGTAAGCCAGACCCAAAAAGAGGAACATGGGATGTACTCACTCATATTTGGTTTCTATCCATAAATAAAGGACATTGAGCCTATAATTCTTGATCCTAGAGAAGCTAAATAAGGAGGTGAACCCAAAGGCAAACATATAGGCATCCTCCTGAATATTAACCTTCATCAGGCAATGAAAGGAGACAGAGACAGAGACCCACATTGGAGCACCGGTGTTGGGGGACACAGCCCTGCCGCCCCTATTACTACAAATGGCGCCCAACGTGGGGCCAACTGAATCCACAGAAAGCCTGAAAAAGCTTGGGAAAGAGTAAAGCATGTTTTATTGATAGTAGCGATTTCTTGGGTCTACTCTGCTTGCTAGAGGCAAGCAAGCGCTCTCATCTAAGAGAGGCTTCCTGACTCAGCTTCAGCTGCAAAACCCTGCGGCTCATTAAGAGGTCCTGCCACAAAACACTTAAACGGTGTTGATGAAAAGCTGAACGCATGCTTTTCGGTTTTCAGCCGTAGCAGGAAAAAAGCTGTGCCGTTTAAAAATGCCGGCTTTCTGGGCTTTCCTGCCATGGCAAACTCTGACTGTTTGAGGCAGGAGGGCCGGCTACCGAGAGAGGACTTGAGTGTTGTCTGTTGTAGCTCTCAGGCTGGCAGGGACCTTGAAATGCCAGTTGTGGCTATAAACATGGCTGCAGCCTGAACATCAGCCATGAGGCTGGAAAGCTAAGGAATGGGCTGGATCCAGCCGGCAAAGCCACGCCTTTAGTCCTACTGATATTGCTTGGTAAAGTAAAGGCTCTTGTGGTCAGAAAAAGAGAGATATACAGTAAAGAGAGATTCAAAGACAGAGAAAATTTCTGAATGGTTTAAAATGTGTTAAAAATATATGCAAGCTGAAAGTTGAAGTTCTTAAAGCAAAAAACAAAAAAAGGAAGAGAGTTGTTGTGTGTACACACCTTTAATCCCAACACTTGGGAGGCAGAGGGAGATAGACCTCTGTGACTTCAAGGTGTGGTAGCACACGCCTTTAATCCCAGTGCCTAAAAGGCAGAGACAAACAGATCTCTGTGAGTTCAAGGTGTAGTACCAAACACCTTTAATCCCAATGCCTGGGAGGCAGAGACAGGCGGATCTCTGAGAGTTCAAAGACAGCCTGGTCTACAGGTCAAAGACATATGCTCAAAAAGCAAAAAGTTAACCTAGAAATGTCACAGCTGAGATTCTTAAGCGCCTAGTGATTTAAAGGCGCAAATCAAAAGTGCTCCTGGATGGTAAAAAATTGCAGATTCACAATAGGACAGATTCAGACCAATAAATGAGTCACACTGTTGGATGAATGTACGTTGGCTTGGGAGAGAGAAGAAAAAGAATATAGAGAATAAAGTTAATGGTTTAAAAAGAAAAAAGTAAAAGTAAAGTCTTTAAAGAGACAGAGTACAGATAGTTATAGATATAAATAAAAATAAGCCGCGTAAAAATAAAAAATTCACAGAGAGTCTGGATTATGTACATTGTGTTTTCTTTAAAATTTTTGACTGTGAAGGAGCTAAGTACAGAGAGACATTTCATTATAAGGGCTGCCAAGTGGAACCAGAACGGATATCATGAGGGTATGATTTCAAAATTTGGATCTAAGGATATGATACTTTGGAAAAGAGATTCTGCTTTTGTTTTCACAGAGGATCAGACCTTGTGGATTGCATTTATCCCGATTTGGTATGATGGACCACGTCCTCCTGAAGGGTTGCTGTGAACATCTTCAGAAAATTGCTTTGCTCAACTGCCAACTGAGATGAAACTAGCACACAGGTTATACCAAGAAAGACCTAATTAACGACGCCCCCATTCAGCAGGAAGCAGTTTGGAGAGAAAAAACTGCGCCCATGTTCCCAAAAATTGTTTATAAATGTTCTTTTACATTTAAAGGGGGATATGATATAGACATGAATAATTTGCATTAGTATAGATTTTGCTTTATTGATAGAGATTTACGGTCAATTTTGTTATATGTATAAATGTTTCTGATGTAACTTTTACTTGATAACTGTTTTGTTATATGTAATTTTGCTATGTTAAGGTTAAAGCCTTCCTTTTTTTTTGTTTAAACAGAAAAAGGGGAAGTGATGTGGGAGTGTCATATATCAATCTGTTGATTTCATTGGCTAAGCAATAAAGAAACTGCTAGGCCCATTGGATAGACCCACCCTTAGGTGGGTGGAGTAAACAGAACAGAATGCCGGGAGGAAGAGGAAGTGAGCTCAGACTCCACAGCTCTGCTCTCCGGAGCAGACGCAGGAGGGACGCCATGCTACCTGCTCCAGGGAAGACGCACTCCGACCCAGGAAGGACTTAGGCTAGAATCTTCCCGGTAAGCGCACCTAGGGGCGCTACACAGATGATTAGAAATGGGCTAAATTAATATGTGAGAATTAGCCAGTAAGGGCTAGAGCTAAGGGCCAAGCAGTTTATAAAAGAATACAGTGTCTGTGTAATTATTTCGGGCATAAGCTAGCCGGGCAGAGCAGGTGGCTTGGGGTGTTGGGGGACACAGCCCTGCCGCCCCTATTACTACACAGCGGACATAAATCTCAAGGTCCAAATCAGGAGCAGAAGGAGAGAGAGCACGAACAAGGCACTCAGGACCATGAGGGGTGCACCCACACACTGAGACAATGGGGATGTTCTATCGTGAACCCACCAAGGCCAGTTGTCCTGGGTCTGAAAAAGCATGGGACAAAACTGGACTAGCTGAACATAGCAGACAACGAGGACTACTGAGAACTCAAGAATGATGGCAATGGGTTTTTGATCCTACTGCACATACTGGCTTTGTGGATGCCTAGGCAGTTTGGATGCTCACCTTACTAGACCTGGATGGAGGTGGGTGGTCCTTGGACTTCCCACAGGTCAGGGAACCCTGATTGCTCTTCTGGCTGATGAGGGAGGGGGACTTGATCGGGGGAGGGGGAAGGAAATGGGAGGCCGTGGCAGGGAAGAAGGCAGAAATCTTTAATAAATAAATAAATAAAATAAAAAAAGAACAGTATGGCCTGTTTAAAAAAAGAATATTAACTCAACTCTGTTTATTTGTCAAATGACCTGTCTATTGGTGATAGTATTTATTATATAGAAGTCACCCACTATCGCCATGTTAGATTTTTGCTGTGAAAGTGTGTGGGAGGTAGGAAGGACTACGTGCTCACTGATAAACTCTATAGGAAACAGAAATGTTAAACACAGGGTTGTCCCTTCCAAATGAGGAATGTCAACTGCCCAGAAGTCTGTGAGCAGATGTGGTTAATAGCCGGGTGACTTTTGCAGTGTCTGTGTGGCTGAGACCACACCGGATCCTCCCGTAGGCCCTTACTGTGAGCTTCACATGTAGTCAATCTATGAAACCCATCTTTATGAAAGATGTCACATGTACTTTACAAAGAATTTCAATGTAGTCAATGCTTTAAGCTTTATTGTACATACAGGACTGAGTTAATTATCACCAAGAAAATTTTCATCAAATTGTGCTGTGCTTAAATATACCTAATAAACTACCTGTCATCAGACTCTCAAAAAAATTAGTTAAAAAAAATAAAGGGACAGTAGTTATTGTACCTCTGTGGCATAAGGAGATCTCGGCTGGCTCAGCTCTGCTCTCAGGAGGCAGCCAAGAAGTAGGCACAAGCAGGTCTTTCTGGATTGGACTTTGGACCCACCCAGCACATGCTACTTCAGAGAGTTGAGGGAAGGGGAGCCTCCTTGTCAGGAGGGGAGTTAAACCAGGAGTCCTGAGTCCCCACCTGACACAGACAGTCACCAGCTGGACTCAAAAGAGGGTTTTGCCCAACTAGGAAGTTCAAGCCACACTTTGCACTTGTTGGAGAAGCATACTGGATACCTTTCTGGGGGTATGGCCCCATGGTGGAACACTTACCCAGCATGTATGCTTAGTGCTCTAAGTTCTACCACCAGAATTGCAGGGCAGGAGACAGAAAAGTCTGTGCTGTGTTTAACCAATGGAGGAATGAGGAGGCGACTCTCCAGAGGCTGCACCCCATCATCTCCTGGGCTGCTGGAGCTCTTTCCACCTCCTTTCCCCTCTTCGGGCCCTCTTAGAAGCAGTTCCTCTGTGGCTTTTCAGGTCCAGCCTTTGCAAGTTTCACGCCTAATATAGAAGTGCCACAGATTTTGTCCTGTTCTCTGAGTCCCCAGCAGGTCTCTCGTACACCCCAGGTCTCTCGTACACCCCAGTACTCGGACTTGTGTAGGTGTACCTCTTCCTGGTACAGGATCCATAGAGCTGTGAGGACCAGGGCGCTATACCTCCTTCCCAGCTTAGGACTCAAGCATTTAGCTTGCTCTGAAGCCTGCAGGGTATTAGAGAGACATTTTGAAGCAACGCCCACTCACACCACACCTTAGCCGGAGATACTAAGTAGGGCCTCTGGACTTGCCGTGTGTTCTGTATGTGAAGAACACCCTCTAACAGTCTCTATTCTAAGTGGTACTCCCTTCCTTCCGGCAGGTGGGGCCCTTTAAAATTCGCCTTTGAATGGACGCAGAACAGGCCCCTTGAAGGTGTAGGTCTGGAGGTCAGATCTGCATTCTTCATAAGAAGATGCAGTCCCCATGCTGAATGTGTTCCAGCGGGACAGGGACACAGATACAAGTTGCACTGGGAAACCAGATAAGCCTCCCAGTGTGAGTGTTGGGAAATAAACTCAGATAGAGCAGCAACTGCTCTTCAGACCCAATTTCTTTCTTTCTTTTTTCTTTGTTTTCTTCTTCTTCTTCTTTTTTACTTTGTATTGTTTGCTAAACAGGATTTCTTTCTTTCTTTTTTTTTTTTTTTTGGTTTTTTGAGACAGGGTTTCTCTGTGGCTTTGGAGCCTGTCCTGGACCTAGCTCTGTAGACCAGGCTGGTCTTGAACTCGCAGAGATCTGCCTGCCTTTGCCTCCCGAGTGCTGGGATTAAAGGTGTGCGCCACCACCGCCCGGCAATGAAACAGGATTTCTGTGCAGTTCTGGTGTCCCGGAATTTGCTCTGGAGACCAAACTGGCCTCAAACTCACTGGCCTCTGTCTCCCACATGCTAGGTTTAAGGTGTGCGCCAGCCACTGCCCTGCTTCTTGTTTTTCTTAACTACACTTTCTGTGCCTGGCAGTCTTGTTTGTAACCTCTGACAGGTTTGCTTACTGCCTAGTTTTATTAACATAGCCATGTCCTGAGGGTGACAGTCACAGAGACCCCCACTGTTAAACATAGTCCAAGATGTCTTGGCATTCAACTTTGGTGCCCCTGCTGTTGAAGTCCCAGGACTTCACATCCCTGCCTTTTATAGAACTTATTTTCTAGCCAGCATGGCAGCACACATGTCATCCCAGCATTTGGGGAGCAGGAGAATCTCATGGAGAGATTCTCAGCCTGCACAACTCAGCCAGGTGCAACCACAAGTGAATCATGCAGACTTCCCCACTCCTGAGATGAAAACCACAAGGCACACAAGAAACCCAGTGAGACCCAGGCTGCTCCAATGGGGCAGCTGTGACTGAAGAGGAAAGGCTAGGAAGGCAGCAGCTGCTGCTGGTTTGCAGTGAGGAACAGGGCCCAGGAATGCTCAGAGACACTGAGGTCTAGGGGCAGAAAGACCCAGCAGCAGGCCAGCCTGTCTCAGCCTGAATTGACCATTTAAGGAGGAAGGAGCCCTGAGTCTTGGGCCCAAGCTCCTTGTGGCCCCATGACCTGGGCTGCTGTGGGCTGCTGGGTTCAGGAGAAGGGCCATGTTGGGGTCCTGCTGTGATCAGAGGGTGCAGCAGAGCATCTGAAGGGCAGACAAGGAGCAAAGGAGAACAGACAAAGGTGGCAGAGATCTTTTAGTGCTTATACAAAGCAGAGCTGGGAAGTGAGGTACAGGTGAAGGGGAGCAGCAGGCTGTGTCTGTAGAGCTGGGGCAGTCCAAGGGGAGAGGTCCCAGAACCCGGGGACTATCCTGGAGTTAAGCATAATGGGGCCAGATGGTCTCCCAGAGGAGGGGGTTCTGTTCTTCCCAGGACAGTCTTCATCAGAGCCTGAAGTGCTGGGCCTAGGAGGTGAGGAAAAGGGGACAAGGGAGGGACTGTAGAGTGGTGGGAAAAGAGGGGCCATGGGTGAGGCTGTCATGTAGTTGGGTCTTGCTGGTCTATGCTGGGACAGGCTAGACAGTTACAGGAATGAATCTTTTTTCTTCTGATGATTTAAAGAATAAGAAGGCAGGGAAAGCAAGATCTCAGCATTCAGTCAGTCAAGCTTTACTAGGGGTATACTGGCTGGTTTTATGTGAACTTGACAGAAACCAGAATCATCACAGTGGAAGCAAGCCAGTATGCAAGCCACAGCTCAGCATAAACAGCAGGATCGTGAGTGATCTGTGCTGCTAAATCAGCATACTGCCCTTTTTTTACCAGTTAACATGTCAAGGTCACTCTGGGGGGAAACCCTTCTATGGCCTCTGCATCAGCTCCTGCTTTCAGGTTCCTGCACTGTTTGATTTCCCGTCCTGACTTCCTACAATGATGAACAGTGCTATAGATGTGTAGGCAAAATGAACCATTTCCTTCCCAACTTGCTATATTTGGTGATAGTGTTTCATAGCAGCAATAATAATCCTGACTAAGACAAAGGGTGAAGGAAAAACCAGACAGACCCCACCAGGGAGGAACCAATAAAGATGGTGTGGAGTTTTGTTGTTTTGAATGTTTTTGTTTTTGTTTGTGTGGGAGGTGTAGGGCCCGGTCTACCTTGTTCTTGGGGTTCATCTTGAGGACAGTTTCTGGTCAGCTAGCTAAAACATTGTTTGTTCCTGTGCTCCCTCTGCCACATCTGGTGATTAGCTGTAGGGCATTGTTGACTCCGTCTTTGGTGTGGTAATTTCCCACCTGCCTAGGTGGAAATCCTCATACAGCTGGAAGAGAGGTATATAAGGATTTCCCCAAGGTTAAATAAACGGCATTATGCATTCAGCTGATCTCCTTTCGAATGACCCAGGTCTCTTTGTGTGTTCTTTCAATCTACAGGTCCTTGGCCTACTCACGTACGCTACAGTGGCATGCAAACTGTACCAAGGGGGTAACGCAGAATTGGGTGTTTTTTTGTTTTTGTTTTTGTTTTTCGGTTTTACGAGACAGGGTTTCTATGTGGTTTTGGAGCCTGTCCTGGAACTAGCTCTGTAGACCAGGCTGGTCTTGAACTCACAGAGATCCACCTGCCTTTGCCTCCCGAGTGCTGGGATTAAAGGCGTGCACCACCACTGCCCGGCTGGGTGTTACAATTGGAGGCCCAGCTAGGATGATCAGAAATTACAGTCGGAATCTCATCAGCGAGATCGCGAAGTAGGGATCCTTGAGAGGGTGCCCTCGGAAGGCTGGTCAGCAGGTAAGAAATTAAATGATGAGGGTGTATTGGTAATGGGTGCAAGTAATTCTGTTTTGGTATTGATGGCCGATAAAGGGCAAATTGATAGTGCTTTTAGAGAAGCAAGGCAAGGAAGGCACCTGTATTAAAATAATAGAACACAAGAGTTCCTTAAGACAATTTTCTTTCGTATAAGGTAGTTAATTGCCTAATTTTTTGACAGAGTTTAGTCCCTGGTTTCTACACACAGGAGGTTTTAATATTACTGATTGGGAGCAGGTAAAGGTAAAAGTACTAAAAGAGTGAGGGCCAGAAGGATTTCCATAGCGATATTTTCATTATGACGCTTAGTCAGAGATGCTCTTCTCAGTGATGACAGAAAGTAAAAGAGCAATTAAAAAATTTAAAGAAAACCTTTGAGGAGATTCAGGATATAAAATCTGTGAGTTCTATTAAGAGTTTTGAGGAGCAGAAAGTTAAGAGTACTAAAAGAAATATAAAAGAGAAAAAAACTTTAAAAAAGGAGATTACACTAATAAAAAAGTTAGTAAAAAAAAAAAAGGCAACTTTGCCAAGGCTGTCTTTTGGGAGAAAATTATTGTGGAGAGGTAAAATACAGGAGGATTGTAATGGGTTTCCTCCCAGAGTGACCTTGACATGTTAACTGGTAAAAAAAGGACAGTATGCTGGTTTAGCAGCACAGATCACTCACGATCCTGCTGTTTATGCTGAGCTGTGGTAAAGCGTGGGAAGCTTTACCTAACAAAGGAACAGGGGAGCAACTGTCTAAGACCCTTCAAGGGCCTTCAAAACCTTATTCTGAGTTTGTTGACCACCTGTCACATTTTTGGGGATGTGAACTCAGCTATGCCAGTCATAAAGTGATTGGCCTTTTTTTTTTTTTTTTTTTTGGTTTTTCGAGACAGGGTTTCTGTGGTTTTGGAGCCTGTCCTGGAACTAGCTCTTGTAGACCAGGCTGGTCTCGAACTCACAGAGATCCACCTGCCTCTGCATCCCGAGTGCTGGGATTAAAGGCGTGCGCCACCACCGCCTGGCTCGTGATTGGCCTTTTAAAATTTTTAACAAATACTGTCAAGAGGCTCTACGCCCCTATAAAAATAAAAATTTAAATGATTTTATCCAGTTATACAAGGGACATTGATGGCACTCACCTGATGGGTCAGGTAATTGTTTCTGCCTTAAAAAGAGTCAAGGTGGAGCTAGACAAAAAAAAAAAAATGTTTTCAATACAAATGATCAGGACACATTAAAAAAGGGGGGTAACACAAAATCAGGTGTTACAGGGAGGTGGGGGAATGTGCACATAAATGTAGGTGCTCCTACAGGCCAGAGAGGCCACTGAATCCTAAGAACTAAAATGGCTGTGACCCTTCAGTGGGTACTGGGAACTTGATGCAGAAGGATCAAACACTCAACCACCAAGTGATCTCTCTTGCTCTCTTTAAAAATTAGACCAGTTTACTTGGGAGTGTGTGGGGGAGATGCCATGCGGCACATGTAGAGGTCAGAGGATGGCTCTTGAAAGTTGTTTCTCTCCTCCCACTTCGATTCCAGGGATTGAACTGAGGTTGTCAGGATGGATGGCAAGCCCTCTACCCACTGAGCTGTCAATTATGCCCTCTACATAATGAACCATCCCAGTGGCCCCTAGTTTTCACTTTCTAGGATGTTCCTATCTTTTACTTGCTCTTTTCTCCTACTCCCAGAAACTGCATGCAAGGGCATTCTATGAATGTCTCATAAACACTAAGTATCCTATAAAGGTTACTACATGCAGCAGCTGCCCTGTGCATACCTGGGGAGGTTGAAGGAGTCAGTCTGAAGAAGGGCTGGTGCTTTACTCTCCATTGTGGGGTCCTGCTCATGCTCGGTGTCTTCATGCTGCAGCATTCATGTTCTATGACACTGTGTCGTTTGCTGAAGGAAGAGTGGTTCAGTCCAATACCTGCAATTTGAGAAGAAAACTAGGAAGGTAATGGAGTCCTTTACTCCTGGAACCACTATGAGTAGAGGACACATGGGCAGCCACAGCCTGATTCAGGAGGACACCTCATGGACCTTTGCCAGGCACCACTGCTGCCTCCAGGTTCAGGGCACAGTCACAAGTCTCAGCATTAGTAAGTCTCTATGTTCAGCACCCGCACCTTATTTGTGGCCCCTCCTGCTTTGGGGGTCGCATTATGTTAAGTCTGTCCTTCAGCACCATCCCTTCTATATCCTAAGTTTCTCCTGTGATGGGCCCTGAAAGCGGGTGTAGTAATACGGAGCGGCGGCAGGGTTGCGTCCCCAAACACCCCAGCCGCCTGCCTGGCTCGGCTAGCTTATGCCCCAAATAATTACACAGACACTGTATTCTTTTAAACACTGCTTGACCCATCTCTATCTAGCCTCTTCTAGGCTAACTCTCGCACCTGGACTAGCCCATTTCTTATCATCTGTGTAGCACCGGTCTTACCGGGAAGATTCTAGCCTAAGTCCATCCTGGTCGGAGCTTCAGAGCTTCATCGCGTGTGTCTGCCCAGGAGCCGGGAGCATGGCGGACGTCTGCTCCCGAGAGGAGCGCTGTGGAGTCTGACCTCACTTCCTCTTCCTCCCGGCATTCTGTTCTGTTTACTCCACCCACCTAAGGGTGGGCCTATCCAATGGGCCTAGCAGTTTCTTTATTGCTTAACCAAGGAAATCAACAGATTGATATATGACACTCCCACATCAAGCGGGCATTTGATGTGGGTCACAGGAACAGCTAGCATGGGAGATTTTGCTATCCCAACCAGAAAGTTTAAATGTACAACTTTGGTGGTGTTCACCTCTGGACCTTCCTGTATGATATTTTCAACTGCAGTGCTTAGAGAGAATGGGGAAAACATGTTCAGGTCAGGGAGTATCCTGGAGAGTTCAGTCAGCTGCAAGTTCATTCCTAGAGTGACACCGCAACCCTGGAGCATGATTCTTCTCGTTCCTGGTTGTCTGGCAAAGTCACGGCCTACTGCTGAGCACACACAATGTCATCTCCTGCTAAAATCTTGGTTTATGATAATCAGAATGTTATGTTTGCCTCTGCCTGGCCTGTGCTCTGGGGATGGTGGTGTTGTGACTGGATGTCTGGTTTGAGGGAAATCCCAGCTTCTATTCACTCTGTTGATGATGCTGCCTTAAAGGGTTGATCACAGTCACCCCCCCCCCCCATCCCATCAAGTGGTCCCTAGCTCAGGCTGGAGCCTTCAGTGTCTATGTTGTCATGGCAATGCCTGCAGCTTTCTCCTGAGGTTGAATGGATCTCCTGAAGGGGTGGGCGAGGGTGGTGTCCTCTCAGTGGTTGAAGATTCTTAGAGGATCTCATCTCCATATCCTGAGTGAAGCCACTTCTAGTTGAGCAGCCTTTCCCGTAGTAAGGCACAGGTGAATACCTGGATTTGAAATTCAGTCTTCTCAAATTTCAGATTTCAGATTAGGGATGTTCAGGCTGTGCTGTGTTTCCATTCCTCCCAGAAGCTAGCTCATATGAGACGCATACATTTGGCATCACCAAACCTACCCAGTGATTATTCAAATCGCCACATCATTCCAGGTACACTGCAGCGGTCCTCCTGGGACATCAGTTGATTCTGGCCATTGCCCTATACCAATTGCTTGTCTTTTTCTTGTGTGTGTGTGTGTGTGTGTGTGTGTGTGTGTGTGTGTGTGTTTGAGAGAGAGAGAGAGAGAGAGAGAGAGAGAGAGAGAGAGAGAGAGATGGAGAGGGAGAGAGAGAGAGAGAGAGAGAGAGAGAGACAGAGAGAGACAGAGAGAGAAGGTGTGCCTATGCCAGATTGTATAACTATGTGTGCAAATGTGGACACCAGAGTGAAATATCATGTGTCTTCCTTCGGTGACAAGGGTTTCAGCTCTCAGGACCTTTTTGTGTAACTCATCCCTTGATGAGCTTAGAGCAAGGCATTCTAGAGCTTGTTTTTCTATAGGTGCTGAGAATTCAAACTGAGGTCTTCAGGCTTGCAGAGTGACTGCTTGGACCCTCCAAGTATCCACAGCCCCACTGTTGGCCATTAAATTCTCATATTATTTCTGACTTTTCTGTTCAAATATTTTCTAAATTGAGCATTTTCTCATTATTGAGTCTGAGGGTTTTTTCACCCAGTTGTCAGCAGCTGCAGCCAGTGATTCTTGGTCTTAATGAACAGAATTTCTAGATTTGTTTTCAAAAGACCAATATTCCATTATGGAATTGTCTTTATCCGTTCCAGACAGGGTCTCTCTACATAGCCCTAGCAGGTCTGGAACTCACAGAGATCCAACTGCTTCTGCCTCAGGAAGGCTGGGATGAAAGGCTTGGGTTACCACATCGAACCTGGCTTGTTGGCTATGATGTCATGATGGAGATTAAACCTAGGCCTTCCATGTTCCAGAAAACAGAACCTGTCTGAGTTTTGACTTTGGGGAATCCAGAATCAGTGTCAAGGGTATGCTGGTGTTGAGAGTCATCAAGACCCTGAATACAAAGTCCCGCCTTACCACATAGTTCTTCCCTCTGCCCCTTCAACCCTCCCGAAGGTCTCCAGGCTCACAATTTACTCAGGAGATCTTGCCTTTTTCTACTTTCTACTTCCCATGTAAATTAGATCTGTGTAAGTGTCTGTCAGTGTCCCCATTGTTATTGAAGTGCTCCAGGATTGTGGTTTGTAGGCTGGTTTTCTTTGCTTTATGTTTATGAGTGAGTACATGGGATAATTATCTTTCTGGGTCTGGGTTACCTCACTCAAAATAATGTTTTCTAGCTACATCCATTTTCCTCCAAAATTCAAGTTGTCAATATTTTTTCTGCTGTGTATACTCAGTTGTGTAAGTGCACCACATTTTCCTCATCCATTCTTCAGTTGAGGGGCATTTAGGTTGTTTCCAGGTTCTGGCTATGACAAACAAAGCGTTAGCAGCTTTTATAAGACTATGACTTCACATTACATTATAGTCAGATTTAGTCAAAAACAATAATTTTGAATTAAAACTCTTTTAGTATCAAAATAAAACCTTTTAATTATAGATGATTATATATAGATTAATTACATAGATAGATAGATAGATAGATAGATAGATAGATAGATAGATAGATTAATTATAGAGTCTAGTAAAGAAATTGGGATAACCATTCTTTGGGTAATGGGAGAACAAGTTTATACCACACTGAGACTGTCTCTTGAGAAGGCAAAGAAAAGTGATTATATCAGACAATAATCAGAATATTTAGAGGTAAATTTTAAGCTTGGGCAGTCAATAAGGGCTACAGCCAGTACGCACTGAACATGGTTAACTTATACAGTTAACAAACAGTTAGTGGGCATGTTTATGCATTTAAACCAGACAAAACTTTTCTTTCCAGTTGAGTTCTTTGGCAGGGGGAGGGGCTGCAGGCCATTTGTCCTTTCCTGGTGGGTCTGCTCCTGCAGCTGCTCTGCTCTGGTGCTTCCCATTGTGCCACTTTGAAGCAGGAGTCATCTTGTGAGGCCAAAACCAATTATCATCCAGGAGAAGTGATGGACGGTGGCCATCCTTGGTACCTGTCCTTGTAGTCATCTCTGCTCACCTCTGTCCTCCTGGCTCCTCGTTGGCTTTTGGGTCTGAGACTGCAGTACCTGTGGGGGGAGGGGCAACCCTCTCCCTGGCTGCCTGCAGTGCTAGCACAGACAGAAGCCTGCTGAAGCCAGGCGTCCTGAGGAAAAGAGGCGCAGGGAAGGTTGGCAAAATCTACTGTTAGATTCCTGAAATCCTAGAAGTGATAGAATCGGATGAGAAACCTCCAGGCATAAGGACTGACAACCTTTAAGTCTCATTGTGGCTGTGTCAGAGCCAGCTGAGAAATCTGTGAATCCTTGCAGCAGGCGAGCCCAGGGGAATGAGCAATGAAGCCCTGGCTTTAAGTGTTAGGTTGAAGAAGGCATCCTTAAGATCGAGAACTGAATACAATTGAAGCTCCAGGGAGAGAGAGATTATCGGGATTGGGGACTGTGGCATGAATGGAGGCTTTTTAAGCATTTGAAAAAAGAGCTCACTGTAAATTATTAATCACTGATCTGCTAAGAAAGCTGCTGACAGTCTGTTCTCATATTTCTGGACTTATAACTTTATAATTTTATACATTCTTATTTCTAAAATCTATATTTTTATTTTCTTATTCTAGGACTCTTCAGTCTACATAGTAAGTTCCAGGACAGCCAGCGCTACATAGTGAGACCTTGTCTCAAAAAGAAAAAAAAGGGTACAGTGTATGAAAGAAAAACATTATCTGCTCAGGATACCCAAGGTAAAGTTCTCAGCACAAAGAATATTTCTCTGCATCAAAGGAACAGAGGGCAGTGAATAAGAAACAAACACAGGAGATAGAAGATGAGAGAGAAGGGGAAGGGAACAAGACAATGGGGGTAGGGATATTTGTTCCAGAGGGACAAAGGACTGCCTCTCAATAGAGGAGAGATAGATACAGCCCACAGGCATGGTGGTTGATAAAGGTAAAATGGGAAATCTTGCATTAGGATGAGGTATTTACTGTTAATTGGTTAAGCAAAAATTAGATGAGCCAAAGAGGAATTTTGATTGCTGGCAGTCAGCCTCAGGCAGAGGAAGAGACCAAATAAGGTGTTGTCTGTCTGTTTGTCCATCTGCACAATTGGTATCCCATTGGGCAGGGCTCATGCCAGGCTCTGATGATCATCCCCCAAAGCAGGTCAGTCTCTTTGCCCTTGTCCTTCTCTACATAAGCTTTGCAACAAACAGTCTTAGAGCTTTAAACAAAGTTTGTAGACCTCACCAAAGCAAGACCTTGGGAAGTTGCTGCCCATACAATAACCATAGACATTATACATATTTGGGAATATTAAAAATATTACACTCTAACCAACACACAAGGCCAATGATAAAAATATTATTTATAAATCATATATATTTACAATGATGTCTCTGGTAACATACAACCTATACATAGAAGCCCAGCAAGAATACAAAAGCCTTTGCTATATATTGACAATTTTACTCCTGAGTCACTCAGCATACCATTACTTCGTTTTTATCGAGTGCTCACTTTTAATTTGTGGTGTTCATCAATTTAATCCCATTCTCAAGCCCCAGCATCCAGCACCATTTGTCTTGGTCCAGCCGACTTGAGCCTATGTTCCTGAAAAGTGGAGTGTGAATTGAGGAAAGAAAACACAAAAGTCTGAAGACAGAGTCAGGAAGGCATTCCAATGAATACGGAATCTGCCTCAAGTGAATTTTTCTAGCCCTTTTATACCTCAAGCCAAAGAGGAGGGCAAAAGACTGGTTTTTTTAAAATCATGATATAAAAAAAAACAAGAGTGATTACTTCCTTAATATTCAAAACATCTAACAGCTATGCCTTAAGGCAAACATCCTATAATTTGAAACAAAATATCCAGTAGCTACATCTTAGGCCAAACATCTTGTTGTTTGACCTTGAAGGATCAATAATATGCTTGAACTCTCTGACCTTATATCAAGATGGAGCAGAGCCATTTCTGTGGGCCTCCACATACGCTGCCTTTGGGGACACAAGATCCTGGGAGAGTAACCTATTGAGGTTTAGACATTCTGGGTGACTTAGTATCCCCACTCCAGCACCCAGGAACCCTGGTCTGGTGAATGGAAAGATATACCCAAGCCCAAAAGGCTCAGGGTATAGGGACCTAAGGCTATAGCTTTATTTCTGATTTACCCGGTCAAGGAACAGTCACTCACCATGGCCTCCTCTGGTACTCTTTCCATCATCATAGGCACTGGTGGTCTGGGTGCCCTCTATCCCAGCATCAGTGGACACAATAGCCAGCACATTCAGCCAGGGTTAGGCTCCATTTCTGAGCTGTGGTTTTGGGCTTCCTGCCCTGTCAATGCTACCTTGGCTTCCAGAGCCCTGGCAAAGAGAAGACTATACCTTGAGGAGATAACCCTACAGCAGAGCTCCCATACCCATAGATCCATTAGGGTCTGCTTGCTCACCCTGGAGTGCATGGGAGGTTCCTGGGTGTGCTTGGGAGGCCTGAGTATCCCACCCAGGTCTTCCTGTCTCTCCAAGATGCCTCATAACACTGGGAGAAGAATGGAGAAGAGGATCCTGGGCTTCAGCTCTACTTCTATCCCTAGCACCTCCCAGCCCAGGAAACATCTGTGAACCAAGTGGCCATCTACTGCATAATCATAAAAAAAAACCCTGTTTGGATGAGGGTCCAGCCCTCCTTCACAGCACTGTGACATCGGGTTCTTAGCCCTTTCTGAAGCTACCCACTACTTCCCTGTGGTTGCTAAGACAGTAGCCCATCGCAGGGAATCCTAGCTCTGTCAGAGTAGACCAACAAGGGCCAGCAAGATGATACTGCAGACAAAGGTGCTTGCCAGTAAGCCTGGTAGCCTGAGTTAATTCTGCAAGATCCACATGGCGGAATGAACTCTCACAAGTTGGGACCATCATATGTACACCTTGGTATCTGTGAATGCATACAGGCACACACACACACATCAAATGCCATAAGTGGTGGTGCAAGCCTTTAATCCCAGCACTCCAGGAAGCATAAGCAGTATGATCTCTGTGACTTCAGAGACTGGGGATCTACAAAGTGTGTTCCAGGACATCAAGGGCTACATCATGAGACCTTATCTCAAATAATTTAATACATAAATAAGTAATTATTTATTGTAATAAAAGATATTATAAAGACCACATCAACAATCGTTGCTTCCCAGAGTACCCCAAATCCTCTCGGGGTAGCCACCCTGCCATATGGATACTTCTCTTATCTCAGCTCTTTGCCTGGCCTTGAGTAAAGTGAGGTACAGAAGTAAGATCTCCCTGTGAGTATAGGGTCTTTTGAGAATAGCTGAGGGAATCTATGCCCTTGCTTAGACCTGACACTGAATACCTGCTGTAAGGCATTGTCTAAGGACTCTTGAGGAATATTGTTTTCAGGTGTATTACTTTTGTATATGCTGCATTTGATTAACTGTAAAGCTGTGATTCTTTGCCTATCTAAAACATCTGAGGGTCTAATAAAGAGCTGAAGAGCCAATAGTGAGGCAGAAGCAAGGAAAGGTGCACCACACAGGCAGAAAGTATAAAAGGAGTGAAAGACCCTACAGACCCCCTCCTCAAAATCCGCAGCTAGCATGCTCCCGGGGTAACGTCCTGTTTGCTTTAAAAAAAAAAAATTCTCTGGATCAGCAGCCAGCCTGCTCTCGTAAGAACATCCCATGTGCTTGAGAGGGCAGGATGTCAATAAGATAGGACATCAACAAAGCAGGTTGACTGCAAAACAGGATATCTATAAGATAGGAACAGGGTGACTTTTGCTGACACCCATGCTGAGAGAGGAAACCAGTCATGCCCCCCGCCTCATTCCAATAACCACGCTTTTGCTTCTGTAAACTTGCTTTTTGCTCTTCCCTATAAAAAGACACCCCCCCCCCCCGTCTGCAGGCTCGCATTGCCGCCCGCAGGTACCTATGTTTACTCAATAAACTCTTGCTAATTGCATCCTGTGGCCTGGTCTCGAGTGTCCTGGTTCTGGGGTCTTCATCAGAGAAAAAGTCCTCTCTGAGGGTCTTTCATTTGGTGCATTGGCCAGGAATTGAAGACCCCCACCCCAGGAACTACCGACCCACCACCGGGAGGTAAACTGGCCAGCGCAGATTCGTTAGTCTGTGTCTGCATCATTTGTGTTCTTTGTTAAGCTCTGTACACTCAAATCTGAGTGCTCTGAATCTGGCGAGGTAGAAAGGGGCTGACGAGCCTGGACTCACAGCCGTGGAAGACGTTCCAAGGGTGTCTGGAGCCTTCGGGGCTCAACCCCGTGTCGGAAGGATACGTGGATCTGGTTGGAGAAGGGAGGTCCGGACTCCCATAGTCTCCGTCTGAAATTTTGCTTTCGGCTTCATGCCAAAGCCACGCAGCTGTTGTCTGTGTCTAATTGTTGGATTTTTGTGTTTAATATGTTCTTTGTTTTTGTATATCTGTTTGTACTCGAGTCTAAATCTGGTACCATGGGGCAATAAATAACCATCTCTTTGACCCTAACTCTATGGAAATCCAAAAGGAACGCTGACAGTCTGCCCCTCCTTTACTTCTCTAGGCTGTGCCTTGCTGAGGCTGTGCTGCTGAAGTGCCCTGCTTGCTGTTGCAAGGGGGGGAGGGAGCAGGGCTGTGATCTCCTGTGGCACAGCCTGGAGCCAGGCCTAGGCTGGGCAACCAGCTCCAGCTCTGAGCAAACTTCTCAGCAGGACGCAGGGCGGGGCATGGCAGCAACCCTGGCCGGAGTCAGAGAAGGGGGCAGCTGTGCCCCCCCCTGAAATCCCTGCGCTGAGAGTGACGTCCTCCCTTGCTGACCTGAAGTCCACCAGCACCGCACGGGAGGACTGGGGGAGGAGGGCTGCCTTAGACAGTCCAAGGTGTTCCCTCCCCCTACAGCCAATGCAAAGGTCTTCCCAGCTGCTACTGGCAGTGTGAGGGCTAAAGAGGAGCCGATGTGGCATCCCCTAGGAACTGAGTGGAGGCTTCCAGATGGCTGACCAATCCTGACCTCCCAAGTTCCCTGGAGGGAATGCCTCCTGGGGCCTCTGTAATCCCATTTAGAGAAAAGCTGCTAGATTGCTGTGAGTACTGAGGTGGGGTGTGGGAAGCTTGTGCTACACAGCTAGGAGCTCACTGTGGACGGAGCTGAGGCTGAAGCCAGGTCCTGGGAGGATCCCCAGTGGGGTTCCCTGTGGAGAAGGCTTGTTTTCCTTGGAAAATAAGGTGCTAGAGACTGAATGGCAGCCCCCCATCTGCAAATGCCGTGTAAAACCTTGTGCCAAGGATCTGTGGCCCTTGCCCAGGGGCAGTAGCTGGTGCTAGCACCAGGGTCACAGAACTAAGGCCTCCTGTTGAGACACATGCCAGCCAGTGGGGTCCAAGCTGGTGCTAATTCCTCCCCACAGGACCCAGTAAGCCTGGGAACCTGCAGTAGGCTATTTCTCTGGGGTCGGATACCCTATTAAAAGCAAAGGTCCCCTAAAGAACCTGGATCTTTTCATTTTGGCAGTAGGGCAAGAGATTGCAAGTAAATATCCCTGTGGCTGTTGGTAAATGGTGAATGTGGATTCAGGAGTGGCAGGTAGTGGAGTAAGCTGACATTAAAAGGGCCTACCAGCCCTGATAGCGTCTCTCTTCTGGGGATGCTCTGTTCCAGTCATCATGTGCTGTATTCAGGGTAAAAGCCTCTGGTTTAAAAATTGGAAAATTAAATTAAGTCACTTTAAAATAATGTGCTTATAAAAAACTACAGATTGTTGGTTTCTATATTTTTTACTATGCAGTGTGTCCAGAGGAAAGTGAATTCCCAGCTCTGTTTAGATGGGTGCAGGACTACACTGTCTTCAAGAACTATTGCTGTAAAAGCCCTGGCCCAGGGCTGCAGCCATATGAACAGCCCAGCTGAGCTTCTAAGCCAGCCCATGTTTAGATCTGAATTTAACACTTGTCTGCTCACAATGCTTGTGGTAAGGTAGGGGCCCCGAGTTGCCCCACATGGCAAAGATTTGCTAAAGCCTCTCACCCCACCACAATGTCAAAAGGGGTGTTACTGAATGATAAGGTTGAGTTAAAATGGCCCTTTTTACTCTTTATAATGTTTATGGCTATTTAAAAAAAACATGGCTAAGATTCTCATTTATTATTAATATAAAAAAAGGTGCATTTTGGGTTGTTTTCAGATTCTGTCTATGATAATATAAAGAATGTCACTAAGTTTTAAGATAATATGTTATCTAATTCTGAAAATCCACCATGCTAATGTTCAAAGTAGCTGTAAGCGTAAATTGTCAAATGATATTTTTAATCTTGGTCAGTTTTACAGAAATAAGATAAAATCTCAGAATTGTTTAATTTGCATTTCCCTGATGATTAAGGATGTTATATTTAAGCAAATTTTAAATATCTTTCAGTCATTTCAAGTTCATTTGTTGAGAATTTACAGTTTTGGTCTGTGACATAATTGTACTGAAATATTTGTTTTTATGAGGATTAAGCTTCTAAGTTCCTTGTATGGTTTTAAAATAATTGATAAAGATACCTTTCCTATTCTACAGGCTGATATTATGTTCTGTTAATTATATCCTTTGTTATACAAAAAGCTTCTCAGTTCTGGAGATTTTAATTACTGATTGTTTTCTTTAATGTCTACGCTATTGAGGCTATGTTCAAAATTCCATTTATATTGTTGCCCTTATGTTAAGGTCTTTAATTTGTTTGGATTTCAGTTTTGTGCATAGAGATAAATATGGATCTATTTTCATTCTTCTACATGATGATGTTTAATTAATTCTTAAAGGGAGAAACTGATAATCAAAATGCTGGGCTCATGGCAAATCTCGGGGGGGGGCTGCAAGGCACCCCACTAATTCGGCCAAGGTAAGAGAGGTTCTCCAGGGGCCAGTTAAAATCTGTGTTCCTTAAATGATTAATAAAAGTTTACAGGCATTTTACCCAACCTCTGAAGGTCAGCAGACAGCAGTAGCCATGGCCTACATAGGACAGGCAACATCAGATATAAGAACAAAAAAGTTACAGCAAGTAGATGGGTTACAAGATTATACCTAGTAAAATTTGGAGAGACAAAAAAAAAAAAAGTTAAACGAGGGACAGAGAAAGGGAAGCAAAAGAGAGAGAGGCGGGAAGCAAAAGAAAGATAGGACTCAGACAGATAAGGAGCCTGGGCAACAGAAGATCAAAGACAAATGAAGAGGAACACTGGAACTGAGTAAAGAATACAAACTGGACACCTTATGAACTATAAATTTGGAAAAAAGACAAATAAATGACTCGTTCCTCCCTGGTCACTTCTGAATGTATGACCAAAGCCTTTTGTTGACCAAACGAGGGACTTTTGCTTTCGCTGCTGTTTTCAGTTCTGCAGGAGACGCAGGCTGCTTGTCTGCCTCTGCCTCTACCATGCCCTCCTCACCAGGATGACCACCTCTCCCTGCCTTCACCGCTGAAGAAATCCTCACCTCCTAGCAACTGCCTTGGTGTTGTGCTTGCTCTAAAGCCTGCATGAGCCCTGACTGCTCACTCTACAGTCTTGCTCCCCTCACCCATGTCAGACTGCGATACAGCAGTCACAATGCTACCACAGGTGCCCTCCTGTGCCAGACTACTGCTCCTGAGCTGGGCTGACGGCAATGGACTATGGATCCTACCAGCATCTGCATAAAGGACAGGCGAATGGCAAAATGGCAGGCTAAGCTATGCCAGGCAGAGCCGAAAATGAGGGCGAAGCTTGCCAGGGGCGCAAGGCTGGCGGTCCGAGCTAAGCAGGTACACAAGACTGAAGGTAAGCAGAAGGCGGGGGCAACATTGGTGGACAGGAAGCAAATGTTGGGCCAGTAGCCTCCCTTCAGGGATGGCGGCCCGACCAGAACGCTGAACTTGTGGCTTTGATACAAGCTCTACAGATGGCAGAGGGAACGTCTATACTAACAGCAGGTATGCTTTTGCCCTCACCTATATACACAAAGCAATATACAGACAAAAAGGACTGTTGACATCTGCGGAAATTTTGAGCCTCCAGGAGGCCACACATTTGCCAAAGAAGATAGCCACCATACATTGACCAAGATTGAGACACCCAATGTAATGGCTAAGAAGATCATTAAAAAAAAATCATCCTAAGGTTTGGGATGCCCAAGATAATCATGCCCCATAATAGACCTGCCTTTGTTGCCCAGGTAAGTTAGGGTATGGCCAAGACATTGGGGATCAATTAGAAATTAAGCTTACCAACCCCAAAGCTCATGGTCAGATAGATAGGATAAATAAGATTCTAAAAGAACAAATTGACATAATTGGCCCCGGAGACCAGCAAAAATGACTGGACAGACCTCCCTCCCTCCTGTCCTGGGTTCAAAACACCCCGGCAATTGCTGCCACTAGTTCTGTTGCCTGGCTAGTTAGCTGCTGCTCATGTATCCGCTGACAGTGGCTGACCCTGGTGATGGAATCCTGAGCTCAAGGCTTACACAGGGCAGGCACATCTGCTATAAGGTGGGCTTACATCACCTGTAAGGCTCTTCTTTCCTAGAGTCAGAAACCCACAGGGCTCTGCTCATTTTTTAAGTGTCTTTTGAAGCACAATATCAGACAGCAGAAGCAAAAGGCAATTCTGTTCTGTTCCTCCACTGTGTGTCTGGGACCTATTGACAGGAATTATTTTGTACAGTTTGAGATTTTTCTGGATCAGACTGTTTTGTGCAGATAACTACAGAGAAAAGCAAACACACCTAAAGCTTCCTTACCTCTTGACAGGTTTTGTTTTTCTACAGGAAAATCTTACTTTAATCTGTGGGGTTATGAAATGATATGGCTTTCAAAAGATAAACAGATGTGGTTTAGTATATGATAAAATAGATGTCAATGGGAAGTTAAAACTTTTTTTAATGCTGTACTTACAAATGTAAAGCCTGGGTAAAGTCAGTCTCCAAAAAAAAAAAAAAAAAAAAAAGATATTTATGTCCTCATTGGCTGTCCTCTGGCTTTAGGGCTTTTTGTTTTGTTTTAAACATTTGTCATCCTGTATTGCATTTTCTCTCATTGTTTGTTAAAGTTCTCACAATGGACACAACCCTGTACATTTGGATAAAGCTGATGCTACAGGATGCAATGGAAACCCGTAAATGCAATGTGGTGCCAGCTGGACCGAAACTGACCTCTCCAGCACATTCTCTGGAGTTGAGGATCAACACTCCCGGTGTCTACAGCAGAAGAGATTCGTTTTCATAATACTGAACTTGCCTCTTATGAGAAGGCATCCATGTGTTTCTTAGGGCTGAGTTAAGCTCTTTGTAGTCAATAGACTATTATTGCCATAGTGTTGGGTGCTATTCTCGGGTCTACAGTGGTTCACAATGTCTACCATGTAATTACTTTCAAGCCTCATTCAGATAATTTTGTTAAGAGCTATTCTGCACACCCTAGAGATGTTTTACTATCTTCTCCCAATACTGCTCTGTAAAGTGTAAGTTATTTTGTCCCATCAGTTGTACTAGTTTTCATATGGCTATTGTCTGAGCAAATCTTTCAGAGGTGGTGCTCCATAACAGGAGGGGCCTGGACCTGTTGCTTTTAAAGAAAGGGAGTCTTTGTGCTACACTCGGGGGAAAATGTTACTTTTATGCTGACCATACTGGATTGGTTAGAAGATCTATGACCAAGCTTAGAGAGAGGTTAAGACAGAGACAAAAGCTGTTTGAATCACAACAAGGATGGTTCGAAGGATGGTTTAATAAGTCTCCCTGGTTTACAACACTATTGTCTTCTTTGATGGGTCCCTTGATTATCCTCCTTCTGATACTCCTATTTGGGCCCTGCATCTTAAACCACCTGGTCCAGTTTATAAAAGACAGGCTGTCAGTCATTCAGGCCCTAGTACTGACCCATCAGTATCACATGTTACCACAACAAGATACCGAGGTTCTGTAATTGCTTTGAGTAAAAGATTTAACTCAATAATAAAAAGAAAAAGGGGGAAATGAAAGACCCTACAGACCCCCTCCTCAAAATCCGCAGCTAGCATGCTCCCGGGGTAACGTCCTGTTTGCTTTAAAAAAAATTCTCCGAATCAGCAGCTAGCCTGCTCTCGTAAGAACATCCCATGTGCTTGAGAGGGCAGGATGTCAATAAGATAGGACATCAACAAAGCAGGTTGACTGCAAAACAGGATATCTATAAGATAGGAACAGGATGACTTTTGATGACACCCATGCTGAGAGAGGAAACCAGTCATGCCCCCCGCCTCATTCCAATAACCACGCTTTTGCTTCTGTAAACTTGCTTTTTGCTCTTCCCTATAAAAAGACCTCCCCCCAGTCTGCAGGCGCGCAAGTCCTCCGAAAGACTTTGCCGCCCACGGGTACCTGTGTTTACTCAATAAACTCTTGCTAATTGCATCCTGTGGCCTGGTCTCGGAGTGTCCTGGTTCTGGGGTCTTCATCGGAGAAAAAGTCCTCTCTGAGGGTCTTTCAGGAGAAAGGAGGAGGAGAATGAGCAACAACAAGAGAACAAGGAGGAGGACATAAGGGTCCAGCCACCCAGCTACACAACAAGCCATGGAGGTAGAAGCAAAGGAAGGTATACAGAAATAGAGAAAGATAAAAGTCCTTAAAACAGTGTAAAGGAATATTCTGCAACAGACAATGGGTAACAGCTCATGAGGAGTTGGGGATGTGGCTAAAAAGTGGGAGAACTCTGAAGAGAGATCATGGAGATGGTTGGACATATATGTCCATACATATAATAAACTAGACTAGAACTCAGCATGTAGGACACGATAGCCTTGAACTTTTAAGTTAATGTTACACTGTTTTGTGTGTGGGGTGTGTGCAACCCAGTATATGTGTAGAGGTCAGAGGACTCGTGGGAGTCAGTTGGTTCTGATTCCACTGCATGAATCCTGAACATTGAACTTAAGTACCAGCTTCTTTGGCAAGCCCCTTTACCTGACACACCATATTTCTGGCCCACTATGAACACACAGACACATGCACACACATACACAACCTGCATGTGGAATCATGACTGCTTAGTATCCATGAAAATCAGAAGAGGGAGTTGGATCATCTGGAACTGGAGTTAAATGGATGTGAGCCTCCATGTAGGTGCTGGGAATTCAACCTGGGTCCTCTGCAAGAGCAGCTAGTGCTCTTAATCACTCAGCCTTCTCTCTATCCTCTCAATATGAGTGTTTTTTTAAAAAAATAGTTTATTTACCTTTTTAATTTTTTTTTGGTTTATTTACTTTTTTATGTGCATTGCTGTCTTGTCTGCATGTATGTGTTTGAGGGTATCAGATCTTGGAGTTATAGACAGTTGTTAGCTGCCATGAGGGTTGAACCTGGGTCCTCTGGAAGATCTAATGAGTGGAGAGTGAGAGTCAACTACAATTTGTCATAGCCTGCCACGAGCATACTGCTGGAAAAAAAACATGATTATTGAAGGTTGAATCAGAGATCCTCACACATTATAGGGGCAATCATTTCTGAAAGACAAAATGTTATCACACTACTCTTTTCCCTCTCTCTCTCTCTCTCTCTCTCTCTCTCTGGCTACATGTCTCTGTTTGTCTCTCTGGGTACAGGTGTTTGAGCACCACTGTAGCAGAATGTCCTGAGGGCCTGGCGCCAGAGGGATTGCAAGTAACCTCCACTAGCTATGACACCCTGCTGAGTTACACCTGGCTTGGCTTGAGTTTTCACACAGCCTCCAGGCCTTCCTTTGGGTTACAAATACCTTTTGTTGTCCTATGTGATTCTTGACTGACAGTTTTCCATGGATACAAAGACTATGCAAAGCTTGATTCAGGGGAAACCCGGAAAGCCATGGTACTTCATGAATCAGGTATATGCACAGCATTGTATTGTGGAAGTTTCTGTCTGCAACCGCAAAGGCTAAGTGTCTTCTCCAAGTGTCTCTGAGTCTTCATTTCTCAGACCTGTGTGAACGCACACTCCCATGCCAAAATATTCATGACACACCACAACGTAGAGATAGTAAGAACCTGAAATCCCTTTCAAGAATGTCCTCTTCCATGTGGCTGGTCATGGTGTTCTGCTCAATTTCAACAACTTTGGCTTGTGGGGAATTTCAGAGTCACACAATGCAAAAAAAGTTAATGCAGTTTTAGGCAGGAAGTTTATAACTTAATTTTTTGTCATGAAATCTAAGATATCCAAAACAACCTAAGGATGCTCTTTAAGGGCATAGAAATCTAGAAGCACCCAAACCCAAAACAGTAGATGAGGAATAATAGGAAAGTTCAGAGTTGGAAGCAGTGAGGTGAGCATGCAAATTAATAAAAATGATGATAATAATAATAAAGAGATCCCTGAAAGAGCTGGTTATTTTCAAGGATATGTATGTCACAATGCAAACTCCTGAGGTGAAAGTGATCTGGAGGTCAGACACAAATTACATTATAGAAAAGCTGATGTTGAAACTGAAGAAATTCAGTCCAGAGGGTCTTTATACTGCAGGAAATTAGAAATTAGCAAAGGGTTGCCGGGCACTGGTAGCGCATGCCTTTAATCCCAGCACTCAGGAGGCAGGCAGATCTCTGCGACTTCGAGGCCCACCTGGTCTACAAGAGTGAGTTCCAGGACAGGCTCCAAAGCTACAGAGAAACCCTGTCTTGAAAAACCAAAAAAAAAAAAAAAAAAAAAAAAGAAAAAGAAAGAAAGAAAAAAATTAGCAAAGGAATTTTTAGATATATTTGAAAATTGAATTAAGATCAAATAAAAAACACTTAAAAACATGAGTCATAAGTAAGTTTGGACTGGCAATAAAACCAGTTCCCAACAAGGCAGAGCCCAGATCACATGGATTCCCTGAATCATTCAAAACTTTGCAGAAGAATGAAGACTAGGGTTACAGAAAATACTTTAAGAAAGAGAAAGCAAAGGAATAAATCCAAACTCATCCCTGTGCCAGTATTACCCTGATTCCACACCCAAATAAGTTCAATGAATTAGAGCAAGTATAAGTTCCTTTCCTCAATGAACGTAGCTGTGAAAATCCTTAATGAGAATCCTCGATACTTCACATCCATCTCAGCAACACACTGAAGAGCCCTTTGTTCTAAGTCAAAATGGCCTCACCCAGGAGCTAAAGTAAAATCTGTAGCAATCAAATTGAACAACAGCCTAATAACGAAGGAGACTGTGGGGAAGAGCCCGCAATCAGCACAGTGATTACTGAACTGTTGTGTTATAAGGAAAATAGCTAAAACTGGATATAGCTTTATACGAAACAGATCAGGTCCAAAACAGAAATAAGATCTATCTTTTCTCTTATGGGTCATGAGGAAGGAGAGAGGCTGAGCTTTTGTAAAAGTCATTGCATCAAACACAAAGATGTGATGGAGGGACTCAAGTAGTGCAGGAGAATATGATCCAAGTATAATGTAGGCAGATATGAAAACTCCCATGCTCTTTCTTATGTGTAATT
The DNA here is from genome assembly GCF_037038515.1 of Microtus pennsylvanicus. Classification (NCBI taxonomy): domain Eukaryota; kingdom Metazoa; phylum Chordata; class Mammalia; order Rodentia; family Cricetidae; genus Microtus; species Microtus pennsylvanicus. Next base: position 113,903,724 of record NC_134586.1, read on the forward strand.
AATATATATATATATCATATATTTAGTGTAATGTATGATACTTATTGTATAATTGTGATTACTATAATTAAGAGTACATAATAGTTTCTCATAGCAGAGATAATGCCTAACCCAGAGGTCACATATCTCTGTTTCCTAAAGGTTAACTCAGCTCATATGTGTCATTGATCAAGGATGGCCAAGAAACTACTCTCAGTTTGCAGAGAGAAGCTCTGGCTTTGTAAATAAAACAGCTAGCTGTAAAATGAAATGACCTAAGCTGAGAAGCTTCTTTAGCATCTGAGAAAATGGTTCACTGTGAATAACTGATTCTTGAAAAGCTGTTGGTAGTTTGCTTAGGTTTACAGCTTTCTTTATAAGTTTTTCTTCCCATATCTTAAGCTTCTACATCCTAATCATTGGTGTCTATATTTCTATTTCTATATTTTCTTTTTTTTATAATTCACTTTTTTTAAACTTTATTTATTTATTTAACTTTATTATGTTTGTTGGTGTGAAGGTGTCAGATCTCGTGGAATTACATTTTCTTCAGACAGTTGTGAGCTGCCATGTGGGTGCTGGGAATCGAACTCGGGTCCTCTGGAAGAGCAGTCAGTGCTCTTAACCACTGAGCCATCTCTCCAGCCCCTATTTCTATATTTTCATTCATATTTCCAGACCCTTTATTTTCCACCTCGAAATTGTTACCTGAATCAAATCTTTGATTCGTTTTGATTATGTTAATGTTTCTGGCTTGGCCTTCCCTCAGCCTGGTTTGGGGACTGGGAGGAAGTATTCTCCTTTATAGCTGCCTCAAGCTGAAATGGGGCTTAAATGGTCAGGGTCCAGGAAGGCTGCAAGGGCAGTCAAAGGTAGGGAGGGGATAACTGGGAACCCAGCTGGAGTTAAGCTGCATTCTTGTAAAATGGCTTGATCCGCATCAGTTCTTTGCAGTTTAGGGTTCATGAAGACAACAGCTGAGGTCTAGATGTGCCCTGTCAGTTATTTGGGAGCTTGCTGAAACAGATATAGACTAGAGACAAAATTAAACTTTGAGGAACTTAAGAAAGAATCACAGCCTTAAGTCTCAAAAAAGAGAGAAATTCCAACCTAAAAATGAGGGGGGGGACTTCATCCTCAAAATTGTGACTTGAGTCAAGCTCTTTATTTCTCTAAGTCTACATCTGAGCTGGAGTTGAGGTCTGTCTTTGAAATTAGACTGGTGTCCAAGTCTCTGACCACTGTATATTGTGAGCAGAGAATCAGGAGTTCTCTTGAGGAGACACAACTCCTTATAAATTTAAACAACACAGTAATTATGCAAGGCCCTGCATTAAAAAATTAACCAGTGGACCAGCAATGACAGATTTTAGGGTTGTTAACCATGGTGACCAGTCAGAAAGCCTGTGGAACCAGGAGAATGGTTTCTGTCAGGATATTTTTTTCTTGTCTTTTAAGGAGACTCAGCTTGAGCTCCTGAAGAGTGTTTTTGACAACACCTGAATGGTTTGCATAAAAACAACAGGATTTTCCCAAGGCAGCACATAGATCTCCTTGCTTTAGGAGTAGCAACTCTAGTCCTCTTTTATTTTGTAGCACCATTTCTGCCAGAGAATCTACTTGTTTTTCTAAGTATGCAGTAGCTGATTGGCTACAAAATAAATCTTTTTTTCTCAGCTTTAGAAAGGCTATTATAATTGGCTTGACTAGTAATCAATGCTGCTGCTCCTATGGCGGCAGAGCCAGCGATACCTATTCCCACCTTTACTGGAACAAGAATCTGGGCTGCTCTTTTATGCTGTCCCTCTAGAGAGGAGTCCAAGTGTACCCTGCCAGGTGGCCTATCATAGTAATATATCTGTGGTACAACCTGTACTAAGACATAAAGTTCAGGTCGGTTTCCCATGGTGAAAAGACGTGTTGATATGCAGGGATGCCCATGGTGCCTGCACACCACGATCCTCTAAGAGTGACCAATAGATGGGAGTCACTTAGGTTAAAAGCATTTGTAGACTTTGAGAAAACATATTTCTTTTTCCATACAACTGAACAAGCGGTTCTGTCTAAGGGATGGTTGTAGGTAGGAACCAGGTAGCCCCTCCTTGAATGTCTCTCCAGGGTGAGAGGGACCTCCCAGGGACAGCTGTTCTGTTAGTTGAAGACACAGTTGTAAATGTTAATGAGGGCTGTGTGATCAGGAGGCCTAATCCTATGTAAAAAGGGGCCTGGGGTCCAGACACAGCCAGCATTGCTTCTTCTGTGGGTTAGTTGCCTGGCATGGGAGGCATTTAGTCACAAAGTCCTCCAACAATTTATCCATGTTGAAATCTTAAACCTCAAGTGTCTCAGGAGCTCTTTTAATTTCCTTTGGCCTAAATGTGTCCCTTGTGAATTGGTAGATTAGGGAATTAGCCAATTCAGCTGGTAGAATGAGTAGTTTGTCTGTTGTATGCTTTCACCCATTTTAACTAGAGTGTTCATAAAGGAGGCAATGTCTTTATTGTCTTGTGTAGAATATTCTGGCTTTTCAGGCAACATGGGATCTAGCATTATTATCAATGAATCAGCAACATATAGGGCTGCTTCCTTGGCTGCCTGGTTTGTCCTTTTATTGCCTCGGGCCTTGTAGGAGTCTCCTTTTTTATGTCCTGGGCAGTAAATAATGGCCATTATTTGCAGGAGCCAGAGGGCAGATAATAGCAAAATTTCTTCTTTGTTTTTAATAGTATTTCCCTCTGCAGTCAGTAAACCCCTTTCCCGATATATGGATCCGGGGACATGCACGGCAAAGGCATATCGACTGTCTGTGTAAACATTGATAGTTTTATCCTTCCCTAATTGTAAAGCTTTGGTCAATGTAATTAGCTCAGCATTTTGTGCTGAGGCACCGGGGCAAGGAGGTAGCCCAAATTGTCTCCGAAGGTGTTGCTATTGCTACCCCTGCATACCTAGTTCCTTCTCCAATGAGGCTGCTGCCATCTGTGAAGTACGTGAGATCTGGATTTAGCCAAGTCAAGTCCGACCAGATTCCATGTACTTACTAAAGTATGTCCGTGCAGTCATGGATGACATCAGAGTCTGGATTAGGCAGCAAAGTCACAGGGTTGAGCGAGGTGCTAGGAAGGAATCTGATACAAAAGGGGTTCAAAAGTAAAGCCTGGTAGTGTGTTAACTGGGCATTAGTTGTCCACCTGTCAGAGGCGTTTTTGAGGACCCCAACTATAGAATGAGGGGTGGTTATAATTAAGGGTTGCCCAGAGTCATTTTGTCAGCATCTTTGACTAGGAGGGCTGTAGCTGCAATGATACGGTGGCAGCTAGGCCACCCACCCAGAGGCCACAGGATCCAGCTGCTTGGACAAATAGGCCACCTGTCACTCCCAAGGTCCAAGACATTGAGTCAAAACCCCCTTGGCCACCCCACTTCTTTCACCTATAAACAGTTGAAAAGGTTTATTTATGTCTGGTAGGACTAAAGCAAGGGCCTTTAACAGAGTTTCTTTTATGGCTTTGAAAGCTCCATCTGGAGTCTCAGTCCAAAGAAAAGACTCCTTTGTCACCCAGGGAGCCTCATAGAAGGGTTTTGCCAGTTTAGCAAATACAGGTATCCAGAGTCTGCAAAATCCAGCTAAACCCAGAAACTCTCCAGACTTGTCTCCAGGTTTTGGAGGTTAGGACATCCAGTATAGTTTGTTTTTGAGCAGGTGATAGCCATCTCTTACCTTTTTTCAGTATGTGTCCCAGGTATGTAACTTTTGAGGCACACATCTGGGCCTTCTTAGATGACACTTTGTGAGCCACCATGTGGTTGCAGGGAATTGAACTCAGGACCTTTGGAAGAACAGACAAAGCCCTACATGGAGACCTGAAGGATTATCAACACTCACATCTAGAGGTTAGCCTCATCTAACATGTTGATGATCTTTTGATTGCCTTTAAAGACCGAGGCTCTTAACTACAGACAACTAGAGACTTGCTACAGACCTTATGCCAATTGTGGTACAAAGTGTCAGCTAAAGGGGCTGGAGAGATGGATCAGAGGTTAAGAGCACTGGCTGCTCTTCCAGAGTGGTGGCTCACAACCATCTATAATGGAGTCTGGTGTCCTCTTCTGGTCTTCAGGCATACACACACACACAGAATATTGTATACATAATAAATAAATAAATATTTTTAAAAAAGGAGCCTGCAGAGGGCCAACCTACCTGAAAAGGTGGCCATTCTATTTTCTTTCTTTCTTTTTTTTTAAATTTATTTATTTATTAAGGATTTCTGCCTCCTCCCCGCAACCGCCTCCCATTTCCTTCCCCCTCCCCCGATCAAGTCCCCCTCCCTCATCTGCTCGAAGAGCAATCAGTGTTCCCTGACCTGTGGGAAGCCCAAGGACCGCCCACCTCTATCCAGGTCTAGTAAGGTGAGCATCCAAACTGCCTAGGCTCCCCCAAAGGCAGTAAGTGCAGTAGGATCAAAAACCCACTGCGATTGTTCTTGAGTTCTCAGTATTCCTCATTGTCCGCTATGTTCAGCTAGTCCGGATTTATCCCAGGCTTTTTCAGACGCGGGCCAAGCTGGCCATTCTAAAGAGCAGAAGATTTTAAGTCATTCTGGCTTCACAGGGGCCTCCTTATAATCCTGGAAATGAGAAAGGACAAGTTCCAGGGGAGCCTTAGGTTTGGAAGAAGCTTTTCTGATGATGGAAATTACTTCACACACAACCACATCAAGAAGACTGACAACAAATAGAACAAGAAAATGAAAATGGGGAGACAAGAAGCCAGCAGACACAGAAGGGGAAACACTGCACATAGGGTCACGTGATCCCATATCACTTCTAAAAGGCTGCAACCACAAAACCCAATGGCTAGAGGAGGAATAATAGTTTCCCCTATGTTCCTCCAGCTCTGATATTAGAAGTGCATCCCCTAGGTCTTATTGAGCCTCCAGATTGTCCAGACACCAGAAACCAAAACCAGAAACTTACCAATTGGTAAGAACACCCATGTCAAAGCAGTTTCAAAAGGCCCTTTTGAAGTCCCATCTTTAAAAATTTAACCCCTCAAAGGAGTTTTTAACTTTTCTCCCTACCTTGTTGTTTTGGGGGAGTGAAGAGAAAGTTCCTGGCTAGCCTGTAATTGCCTGTACAATTAACCGTGGAATTTGCAGTCCAGTCTTCTCTGGTTCCTGGTGGTCTTCCTCTGGGAAGGTGTCGTGTTCTGGGCACAACAGGAGATCCCCTCAGAACCAGGTTTGTCCTTCCCTGTATGGGCCATGAAAACGTTAGGTCCAGGGGCTATCAGGCAAATATGAGAACACCACCAAAGTCTAATAAAACAGAAGCAAACATTATTCTAGAAACCAGATTCCAGGAAAACCAGAAGCAAACTTAAAAATAAAAAGGAAAAGAAAAACACTGCAGTGCACAGAAGTTTATCAGCTAGCTGAGACCACAGACAGAGTTTGGGCTTTCAACACTGGCAAAGGCCAGTTTCTAAACCCATCTTTTTTATAATAGGGACACCAAGCATTATGTTTGAACAAAGGATTTTTTACAATCTCAAGGTAAAACTCAGATACAGATGACCTTACTTTACCATCTTCATTTTTCAGTTGACCTAATGTTTGTGCTCAACCTATTGTCTTCCTTGGTATTTCCAGATAGTGTTTACTGAAGCCTGTGCTCCCCTTGATGCTGCTGGTTTCCCATAGCAGAGACAATGCCTAACCCAGAGGTCACATATCTCTGTCTCCTAACGGTTAACTCAGCTCATATCTGTCATTGATCAAGGATGGCCAGGAAACTACTCTTAGTTTGCAGAGAGAAGCTCTGGCCTTGTAAATAAAACAGCTAGTTGTAAAATGAAATGACCTAAGCTGAGAAGCTTCTTAAGCATCTGAGAAAATGGTTCACTGTGAATGATTGATCCTTGAAAAGCTGTTGGTAGTTTGCTTAGGTTTACAGCTTTCTTTATATGTCTTTTTTGCTATATCCTAAGCTTCTACATTCTAATCTATATTTCTATTTCTATATTTTTCTATATTTTCATTCTTATTTTCAGACCCTTCATATACAAGATACTAACTCAAAAATAAAAGCAAAAGTCTCAATCAAACAATACAAATCAAAAGCATCTCCTTGCCAGATATATATGAGGAATGGGGACCTAGAGACCAAAGACATGCATACCTACAGTCAGAAAGTCAATTCTTTTTCATTTTTACAAAGTGATCACAGTTTCCAAGCTACCTCATGTTATCAGGTGGATATTCCAACAAGGCATGGAATGCTGGTGATATGGCAGGCCCAGTATCAACAGACTTACTGGTGTCATCTCAGTGCAACCTCTAACAGACCTGTAATATGGTTACCATTATTATGCCCATTGTACAGAATGGGGAACAGAGGCTCAGGGGAAATGAAATAACTCATAGATGACAGTGCTATGAACTGTAGTGTAGTAATATGGGGCGGCGGCAGGACTGCGTCCCCAAAACCCCAGCCACCTGCTCCGGCTCGGCTAGCTTATGCCCCGAAATAATTACACAGACACTGTATTCTTTTAAACACTGCTTGCCTCTTCTAGGCTAACTCTCGCACCTGGACTAGCCCATTTCTTATCATCTGTGTAGCACCGGTCTTACCGGGAAGATTCTAGCCTAAGTCCATCTTGGGTCGGAGCTTCAGAGCTTCATCGCGTGTGTCTGCCCAGGAGCCGGTAGCATGGTGTCTGCTCCCGAGAGGAGAGCTGTCGTGTCTGACCTCACTTCCTCTTCCTCCCGGCATTCTGTTCTGTTTACTCCACCCACCTAAGGGTGGGCCTATCAAATGGGCCTAGCAGTTTCTTTATTGCTTAGCCAAAGAAATCAACAGATTGATATGTGACACTCCCACATCACTGTAGGAGGGCAGGATTCAAATTCAGGTCTTCTTGGCTCTCAGCCCCACATGCTAAGTGTTTGGACTGCCCACTATACAGCCTCCAGCATGCATTACTGCCTTGTTCCTCACTCTTTATGACTTCTCCCTGTTAGTGAATTAGTCGTGTGTTGACACTTCTAGTCTCAGTCTAGTGGGTTGTTTATTTAACTGATGGATGTTGATCCCCATTTGAGGACATGAGCATTTAAACAAAATGAAACTGTTGAGCCCCAAAGTGACACTGTGTTTACTGTTTTTCCCCGGGTTAATTGTGAACATTTTCAAATATGTATTTTGATTTGCTAACTGTCCCTAAAGAGAACTGCAGAACAGCTCAGTAATCTCATGCATCTCCAGTCCCACTCCACTAGCATGGAAAAGGGGATTGGTGACAGTCTCAAGCTATGTCGTCTTACATACATTTATTAACATCAACTCAAACAGGAGCCCTTCCCTGCAAAATGGAAATCTACTGCTTTGAATTGTTTCCCTGTGTGAAGTATGGGCAGCATCAGCATTACTGTGGCTCCATTCTCAGCTAACAAATTACAGGTCCTTCCAGAAATTCCAGTGTAGCATATGATGGAAAAAATCGGCTCAAGTATAGGTTTTGGTGGGATGAGTCAGACTCTCTGCAAACAATGAATTAATGCCACACTTAGGCAATCCCATAGTATATGAAGTGGAACCAGACCTCAGGCCAGAACAGTGCTCCTCCTCCAAGGATTCATTATATGTGAAGCAGGTAATACCCTTTAGAAGGCAGGAGTGATGGCACTACAGAGCACATTCTATTGGGAACACTGTTAAAGAGTCAGCAGAAAGACTGAATCTTGACCAAATCTCAAGAAACTGCAAGTACAAAAAAGAACTTCTTTTTAGCAGGATCTCAATTCTCATAAATCCCCCAAAGGGTGTTTCCACATACTTATGGCCAAGCAGAAAGTGGCATTAGAGTTGCCACTAATAACCATAGGACAGTCTATACTAGGCTGTTTTAAGATTTCTTCTGGCAACAGATTTAATCAAAAACTCTTCTCTTTAGCCTCGGGCAGACTTTCAAACAAGCACAAAAGGTAGCAAAATAGCACAAGAACAATTTCTAGGCAACATACTAAAATTCTTTTCTGAAACCTCTTGAGCCAGTTCCCAACATTTCAAATCATTATCAACACTGTTTTCTTCCATGCTCCTTCTCCTATGCCCCGTTAGGCAGTGCTTAATGCACTCCACTGCTTTCCCAACCCAAAGTCCTAAGTTCATCTGACTTCAAACAAAAGCACGGTCAGGTCTGTCACAGAAATACCCCACCACACTGGTATCAATTTCTATCTTAGAGTTTATTATTGATGTGAGGAGACACCAGGACAATGACAACTTTTATAAAGAAAAGTTTTAATTGAGGGAACTCACTTACAGCTCAATGATTCAGTTCATCATTGCAGGGATCATGGCGGCATGCAGGCAGGCATGATGCTGGAGAAGTAGCCAAGTGTCCTACATCTTGCAGGCAATTGAAAGTAAACTGACAATCACACCATGGAAAGCTTGAGAAACAGAAACCTCAAAGCTCCCCACCCCCAGCAGTGACACACTTCCTCCAATAATACCTCACCTACTCCAAGAAGGCCACACCTCATAATAGTGCCACTCCCTTTGGATCCATTTTTCTTTAAACCAATACTGTTTGGTTTTTAATTTTGTTTGTTCAGTTTTTCATGACACAGTTTCTCCGTGTAGACTTCGCTGTCCTGGAACTCACTCTATAGACCAGACTGGTCTCAAAAATCATACAGATCCCCTGCTTTTGTCTCCAGAGTACCAAGAATAAAGGTGTGTGCCACCATCGACTGACTTTAAGTCTCCTTTTATAAACACTTCACCGCTTGGGGTTTTGGAGTGTTGGTATGTTGGTGGTGTTTGTGGTGGTGTTGGTAGCAATTTGTTGCTGCCAATGCTGCCCACATACCCCCACTCCAGGTTCTCAAACAAAATACAGTTAGAGGAAATTAAAACTTCAGTAGAATAATTAAAATTCCTGTTTGTATTTTATATCAAGGAATACATTTTCATAATGATTTGTTTTATGTATTTTGCACTTTGGTCAGAAAACTATAGTTATCATTCTAAGAGGATCTTGTAACGGCATAAAGGAATGCAGACAGATTGTAAAAATATATATACAGCTTTAATGGCGAAATAGACTTACAGAACCACCATTCCCGCGGAGACCAGGAAAGCAGAACCAGTGGCTGGGAGCACACTCGCCAAATTTATAGGCAAACATTAGCCTGAGGCGAACACGCCCCCCAAGGGGCGGGACTTATCCCTACAGGATCTCCTTTGGTCCTGAATGGCTCCGACTTGCTATGTTGCTAGAGATAATCTTCTGATCCTTCTCTTTCTAGTCCCTGAGTGGTCAGATTACAGACTAGGCTAGTACACCCCAGTTTATGCAGTACTAAGAAGATGCAGCCAAGGGCTTTTGAAGCACTCTAGGCCAGGGCTCTTCAGCTTCCTTGGTGTCGCCCCCCCACTGCCTAGTGCCTCTCCCCACTGCCTCAGTGTCCCCTCATGCTTCTTTGTTTTCCCATGACTGACTTAGGGTCCCATGGTCTGCCTCAATGTCTCCCTATGTCTGCCTTAGTGTTCGTTCCCCCAGAGTTCCATAGTTTCCCCAGGCTGCCTCAGTGTACTCCTCCCCTCCCTAAAGACTGAGTGTCTGCCTGGCTGTGTCAGTTGACCGAGATGCCCATGTGTGTGCTGCGCCTGCGCAGCTTGGTTGCCGAGACTGTAGGAGTGTGTGTCGGGATTGAGACTTGGAGGCTGCATTGCTGAAAGAAGAACAACCTTTATTTTGCCCCAAAATAGAGCCTTTTTATACCTTTAGGCAGCTGGCTGGAGAGGTACTGAGCAGCCAGAGGTCAAGATCAGGGCAGAAGGTCAGAAGGAACACAAACATCCTTGTTGATTTCAAGGAAGTTTAGCTGTCGGTCAGGGGGAGTGAGGGCAGCCAGATCACAACCTGTGTGTCCCATGAATGCCTCAGTATACCCCCAGATGCCTCAATGTCTGTCGTCCTCACCCCCACGGCCTTTGCCTCACAGTCCTCAGGCATGTTTGGGCGTCACCCAGCTGTTTCAGGGGCTCCCATGCTACTTTGCTGTGTGCTCCCATGTTGCTTCATTGTCTCCCCCTCTCCCAGAATGTTTGGAGCCCCTCAGGCTGCTTCAGTGCTCCCCCACCCCAACTGCCTCAGTATCTCACTAGCTGACTTGGTGTAACCATTAAGAGACCCTCAAGGACCCACCCTCAGAACCCGCAGCTGGCCTGCTCCCATGAGAACATTCCGTTTGCTTAGGAGAACAGGATACCTGTGATTGGCACTTCTGCCAATCTTAGAATGACAGCAGTTCACAAAAGGAATAGTCTGTCCCCTTGAGTAATCTAACAAAAAAACCATATGGGGAATGTCAGGGCCAGAATCTGGGAAATGGAATAAACAAACAAGTTTGTCCATTGTCACTGCCTGATCTGTTTAAAACAACCTGTGGTATTTATGCTTTGAAAACTGCCGATTACGAAATTAACTTTGCCTATATAAGCTTGCTGGAATTTTGCTTGGTGTGCTCAGTCTCCGCCCCCTCCACCCCCCCCCCCCCCCCCGGAGTCTGAGACACCCAATGGTGCTATCGAAATAAAACCTCTTGCTGTTGCATCTGCTGGCCTGGATTATTGAGTCTGGGGACTTCCCTTGTGGCCTTAGAAATTCTAGGGTCTTTCACCATGACTGCATGAATATCACCCAGGCTGTCTCAGTGTCACCGTATGCTTCTTTTGTGTCCCCACAGCTGGGTCAATGTGTGGCCATAACTACTTCAGTGTGTACCGGGTTGCCTTGGTGTGTATTCCTTTCCTCTACTGCTACCATGTACCCTGGCTACCACAGAACACCCCCCAGCTGCCTTGGAGCTCCACTGTGTTCTGTGTTGCGTGAGTTGGATGAAGAAAGAGGTCACTCCAAAATGAAATCTTTCGGCTTTTAGCCTTGGTAGCAGGAAATGTTCAGCCTCTGACAGACTGAATCTCAAGTAGCAGTACAAAGGCATATTTACTAGATGTTACACAAAGTTGTTTTTTGGGCAAACAAGTTCGTCATACCAAAGCCCCTGATCTCATATATGTGGTTTTTGTTTTTGTTTTTTTTTTTTTCTTTTTTTTCGAGACCGGGTTTCTCTGTGGTTTTGGAGCCTGTCCTGGAACTAGCTCTTGTAGACCAGGCTGGTCTCGAACTCACAGAGATCCGCCTGCCTCTGCCTCTCAAGTGCTGGGATTAAAGGCGTGTGCCACCACTGCCCAGCTATATATGTGTTTTTCTATAGCATCATGCCCCTTGTACTTTAGTCCTTAATGTGTACCCTTGGCAGTACCAAATAATCCAAGACCTTCAGGCACATCAGGAGTATCAGTGATCACAGGCATGCAAAGACTGTAAAGATGCTTCAGAAAAACAAGCTGTAAACAACAGAAAATAATCACAGATTTCTAACTAGATTTTACTTGAGGTCACAGTTCCTTTTACAAAACAACTGTTCTGTTCTTTTTTTGTTTACCCTGATAAAGTGACCCTGCTTGACCCTACAATGCTCCCTGCCCCAGAGCCATGTAAATGTTCTCCAGGCTGTTTCAGTTTCCTTCCCCTGGCTGCCTCAATGCTCCCTACCCCCACTCTTGCCTCAGCACACCCCAGCTGCATCAGTTCCCTCAGGCTTCATGGGTGTCCTGACCTTTGTTGGTGTCCCCCCCCAAACTGTCCCTCAATGTTGCTATGGTGCCCCCTATACTGCTTCAATGCCTCATTCTTGAGTGCCTCAGTGAACCACCATGTCACTCCTTATGAGCTTATGGAGGCCAATTACATTCAAATTTCCTCACCTCCAAGTCCGTAGAAGGTAGAATAAAATAGTTTTATGGTGCACTAATAGAGGACATTTTTGAAGAGCAGAGAACTTGTATAAAAAGGAGAGTTCTCGAATAAGAGTTTTACAAGAAAAGCAGTAAATAGAGGAGGGAAAATACACTTTCCCTCTACCCATCTTAGGTCCCTTGTTGGGGACTTTAGAACTAAACTGTGATTAACAAGATAGCAGTATGAAGACTTACTAGTATAAACTTCCATAGCACCAGGGCCTTTCTAAAGAAGGGAAGCCCCCAACAAGTGCTGAGACCGGAGATTTGACGCTAGAGTTGATGGAAAGTGCAACACTATGGAGTATGTGACTGAATAAGATCAGTATGAGCCAAGCCGGTGAGTGGCAAATAGTGAGGGCTTTTGACTCATGTTCTCTGTGTGTGCCTCCATCAGTCTTCAGATATGAGGCTGCTCTTTCCTCCATGGAGGAACATGTGCTACAGGAAATGGTCAGGAAGCCCTTTCTAGGTTTTATGAGCAGCTTCAGGGGAAGAACAGAGTCATCCTCACATTCAGTTTTCTGCTCAAAATATTCCATATGTCTAGTCACCATGATTTCAGGTAACATATTCTGAACTCCATCAATTATGAAATAAAGGCAAAGATATGGGTATAATTAATGACTGTGTTCATATTTGATCCTGAAATATGACATTGAGAACAATTGCGTATTAAACCATAACTTCAGTATTCCATGTTCTGCGCACATCATTTTGCATCATCTTTTCAGTATTTCTTGCTTGAAAAATATCTAGGGACTGAGATATACAAAGCAATTTAACTAATTAGACTGTTTTTCATGAAGTCTTTGAGAATTTTGTATTCCAAAAAGTGCAGTAATCATGAAGATTATTTAACTTCTGAAGTTCCTTGGAAATTTTGACATGTGTAAGAATGTTATATTTGGGTATGTGTAGACGGCTGTAGCTAGTTAATAAAAAAAAAAACCCTGGACTGTCCACAGGGATGTGCACAGCACTAATGATCAATAGCTTTAGAGCAGATAAGCTCTTGGGGCACAAAGGGCAGCCGCTCAGAGGCACAATGCTAAGAAGGCACATGCCATTTCAATAACTCACCCTGGAAACTTCCCTGGTGCCTGAAAGGACAAAGCATAGCCCCCCTCCATGTGTGGTTCCTGAGATGCAGGAAGCAATTCCCTCCAGGCAATCCAGTGGCAGCTAAATGAGCATGTTACTTGAGGGATAAGGGTTTGGCAATGTTACAGATATTGTGGTTATAGTAATTCTACTACTGTACTTGTTCTTTATGTTCTTTGTCTCCTTCCATACCAGTGGCTTCTGAAAAGATGGATGTGCTCTATGGTAACATAAGTCCTCCTTATCTGATAGAGTGGGCAGGCATTAAAGCTGTAAAGCAGGTTATAGGAAAAAAGCCTGATTAATGAAAAAATTGGATACATTTTGGAAAAATGCAGAAATTATTCTTTGCCTGATTATAAAACTTGGCAAAAAATTACACTGAAGCAGAAAGGAACTTGGCTATGATAAATAAAGTTTCTGCAGAATCTAGGGCTTAAGGGCTGACTGCCTATGGCCTTATAAATCAAAATTAGAATTGTGAGGAACAACATTAAGAAAAGTACGACAATGGAGTAAAACCCATTGAACTATGCTTCTGTTATCTGCAATTAGTTAGCCTCTGAGGTGAAAACATCAGAAGTTATTCTATGATTAAATCAGCCAAGAATTAAGAATATAGTGGTCGACGTGGGGCTTGGGAGCTGGGAAAATACGATGATGAATGATGTTCTGATTTCAAAGAATCTCTTTACTTCTTTTTTTTTTTGATTTTCAAGACAGTGTTTCTCCATAGCTTTTTTTGGTTCCTGTCCTGGCACTAGCTCTTCTAGACCAGGCTGGCCTCGAACTCACAGAGATCCGCCTGCCTCTGCCTCCCAGGTGCTGGGATTAAAGGTGTGTGCCACCACCGCCCGGCTTCTTTGTACTTCTTATGAACTGTTTTGTCCATGTAACGTTTAATCTGTAACAAGAATAAAGAATCATTTTTTGTGTGTAAAATTTATAATAAAAGACTAAGGTTTGAAGCTCGGGGTAGAAGAAGAACTTGCCTGTCAGCTGGTATCAAAATCCTGAGTTTGTGCACTCATTTTGCCCTCCAGACATCCCACATCTGAGACCCACTTTTCGACTGAGGCTGGTCCCAGGCACCGTGGTGCATTTTCATACTCACTGGTGATTTCTATTGTGCATCACTTACCTACACAGCGTTGTAATTTCCCTTTTGCATTTTCCCCACACATAATTTTGGACAAGCAGTTTCTTCAAGCTAGACAGACAACTATCCTCCCATCAAGAATTCTTACCACCAGGATGAGCTTTGATTAAGATAATCAGTCATTTGAGACAAAAGTCTGCACAAATCTTTCACAAGGCACTTTAATGTGCAATGGTCTCTAAATTTCAGAACTAGAAGAAAACCCTCTAAGGGAAAGCCACAAGTTAATCACAAAGAGAACCAGGAAAGAATCAGTGATGGCTAGGTGGGTGGAGGGACAGAACTTACTCCTCCTAATTTGTCCCTTTGCCTCCATATGGAGAGAATGAGAGAATGGTATGGCATGTATTGCATGTTCATTCTATCTCTCTCTCAGAAACATATATGTGTGTGTATACAAGCATACCTTTATATTTATAAATATATTATAGAATATCAATATATCAGTGAATGTATTTATATATTTCTGCTCACTCTAAATAATTCAATAGGTATTATTATTTCAAATACCTATCAGTAGCTCTTCACACATTCACTATATGAAAGTTTATTTTAAAATGTCAGAATAGAGAAATAAGTAATGTTTATGATAATGAAAAAAATTATAGACAGCTCAAAACTGTAATTCTAATTCCAGAGGATCTGACATTCTCACAGAGGCATACATGAAGGCAAAACACCAATACATATAAAATAAAAAAAAATAATTAAATTTTTGTAGGAGCCAGTGGAGACAGGAGCACCACAAGAAATCCCACAGAACTAACTAACCTGGGATCACAGTGGCTCACAGAGACTGAACCACCATCAAGAGAGCATGCATGGGACTGACCTAGGCCCTCTGTACACATGTTACAGTTGTGTAACTTGTGTTCTTGTGGGACTCCTAACAGTGGGTGCAGGGCCCGTCTCTGTTGCTTGATTTTGGGACCCATTCTTCCAACAGGATTGCTGCATCCATCCTTAATAGAAGAGGACATGCCTAATCTCGCCACTACTTGATAGAATATGTCTGGCAGGTATCCATATGAAGTCCACCTTTTTCTGAGGAGTAAAAAGAGGAGGAGGAATGGATGGGGAGTGAGAGCAGTGGAGGTAGGAGGGAGTTACTGAGAAAAGAGGAGGGAGGGGAAATTTTGGTTGGGATGTAAAAAAAAATAATAATAAAAATAAACTCATGCCCCAAAAGGAGAATATCAATGGTTATCATACTTAAACTTGAGGTAATAAAAGAATGGACCTCTAGGGACATTGGCACTTACTGTAATTTTATAATGTGTTTGCAGTTGTATAAGAGAGTTAAATCAAATTAGGCATAATTTTGATTGGCTCTAATACATAATGTGTTTGCCTTCTTCTTGGAATAGTTATATCATGTTTAGGAATTGTTATGAACTGGCTATTGTTTTACATTTAGAAATTAATTGTGACATAAGAAGATACAATTGTGTTTTCAGTTGACATGGGGTGCGGTTGTGATAGCTATATTTGGCTGTCAACTTTATTACATCTGAAGTTAACTAAAACCCAACAATGGAGGGGCACGCCTGTGAGGAATTTCTGTTTAATTTGCAATGAAGTTCCACGTGCATTCCATATCTTTGAGGTAGAGAGATATACCTTTAACCTGGATCTTTATGGGGGAGGAAACAACCTAAACCTGGATGTTCTGAGCTGAAAAACACCACCTCTAATCTCGATCATGCCTTGTGCTGGAAGCATGTATAAAGAAATGGAAGAAGGGAGCTTTTCCTCTTTAGCTGATTGCTCTCACCTTGCTAGGAAGCCCATTTCTTCACAGGTATTGGAGCTAACGATGTTGGGATTCCAGATTATACTAAAGATGGGCTGAGACATCTGGCTTCATGGACTGAGAAACTCCTAGATACTTGGACTTTGCCATCATAGCCAGTCAATGTTGAATTAGCTGGACCACAGCCTCTAAGTCATTCTAAAATTATACCCTTTGTGTATATAGAGAAATTCATTCCATAATTCATTCTATAAGTTCTTTTACTCCAAAGAACCCTGGCCAATACACCAGACATGTATAGAAGAACTTTTAGAGTAGTTTGGGCCATGCATTAGCTTCATTTCAGTTACAAATTCCAGATGTTCACATTCTGTTAACCTGTCTTCAAAAGATGCTTTGATAAGGAATGGAAAACCAGATGTCTTAGCTTCTGTGGCCCAAGATCTGGCATTCCCAGCTACATGAAGATCAGAGGACAGTAGGTTCTTTTTCCCCTTGGTGTGACAGATCCAGTCTGGAGAATCACAGGATCACTTCCTTCATATATTAACTCTGGCTCACTCTCTGTCTCAGAAGTCAGATCCATTCCAGAGGGGTCTCACAAAAGTAAAGCCGTCATCTGGAAGAAACACTTTCTCAATATAATCTGAGATCTGCTGTGGTAAAAGAGCAGTGTAGCAAGAGTCCTAATTGGCCTTAATAAAAACTGGGAGTCAGATATCAGGGTAAATGTTGAAAGATGAGAGAAGTAAAACATCCAGCCACCAGAGAGACTTCTTACCTCTACCCAATCCCCAGAGTGAAGGGGCTGAGCTCATGTCTCCATAAATCCTCAGACTGAATGGGCTAAGATCCTGTCTCTACCTGCCTTATATTACTGTCTCCACCACCATAGTGCTGGGTTTAAAGACGTGTACCTCCTAAAAACATGAGAACCCAAGGTCTGGGATCAAAGGTGTGTGCCACCGATGTCTGACCTCTGTGGTTTACTCATGGCTAACTCCACCCTCTGATCTTCAGGCAATCTTTATTTGTTAGAACACAGACAAAATATCACCACAGAGCAGCATCAACCCTCTCCTTTTTTAGTGTTGCATAGAAAAACTTTCCACAGTAAGTATGTGGCTCCTGATACAGGCTCCTTTCATTCCAGCTAGACTTAAGGCTCTTACTAACACTGCTTAGCTAGACGATCAAGAGTGGTTCCTTACCCCCCTCTACCCCAGAAGGGTCTTCTCAATTCTGCGTTTCATCAGACCAGTCATAACCTGAATTGTCATCCTAGATGAGAGGTAAAAAAAAATCCAGTCCAATCTGGCAGTCATTGATTCTGGGGCAGGGTCCTGAAATTGTGTGATCCCTACGTGGATGTATGGCAGCCTAAGATAACTAGCATACCTACTTCATGTACCTGTCCCTAGAGGTCTCAAGTAACTTCTGTCTTTTGTTGGAGGTGATCCGATCCAACTAACAGAGCACATATGACTGGGAGGACAGAGTTCAAGTGTAGGACTGGAGAGATGGCTCATGCATTAAGAGCATTGTTGGCTGTCTCAGAATGTCCACGTGACAGCAAACAAACCTCTCTAATGTAAGTTCCAGGTGGAATCCACTTCCCTCAACTGGCCTCTGTCGGAATTGCATGTATGTGGTGGCAAAACACTCACAAGTAGAAATAAAAGCACTACAAAATGACCTAACATGTCTTGGAGTACATTATTTCTGCTGTGCGGTTATCATTTTTCACTCACCTTTCAAGAAAACTAGAGGCAGATTGATTTGCATTTCGTGATTTCTTTTGACCACCTTTGTTGAATGTTCTCATTTCCTAAGAAGCTTGGAACAATGTATTATTATTCCATTGTGTGTGATGTTGGAAGCCCCTCTGTATGCGGTGAATATGTTTTACTCTCATTGGTTAATAAAGAAGCATATTTTGCCAAGAGTCAGGCAGAATATAGCTAGGTAGGAAGTCCAAACAGAGAGAAGGAAAGTGGAGTCTAGGAGATGCCATGTAGCCACTGGAGGAGTAAGATGTCAGAGCATTAGTGATAAATCACAACCATGTGGCAATACACAAATTAATAGCTAGTAATAAGCCTGTGTCATTGGCCAAACAATTATAATTAATGTTAAGCTGCAGAGTAATTATTTTACAAGCAGCTGTGTCACTGGACAGAACACATAAAAGCTTCTAGTTACGGTCAGTTGTGTTCCCCTTTAACTTGGTCTGTATGATGATTCATAAACATGTGTGAACAGTACCACATTTTACTGGTAGCTAAATATATGACCTCAAGGATGCAATATGTCTTGTTTTTCTATTGTCTCATGGGTATACAAAGAGTAGGCCATGCCATCCATATCCATATCTAAGGTGCCATGTGCCTGTGTAGCCCATGGCTGGGAAATCATTGTGCAGCCCAACGTGCCTGGAACTTGCTGATATAGATCCATGACTATGAGTTCTGGGTTTATAGAAGTGTGACACCTCACTGGACTAAAGAAGAGTCTTAAGAGTGAAAAGTTGGAAATTGCTTTTTATTCATAAAATATTCATTTTATTCGATGGGGGGTTTTAAAATAGTAGCCATTATAAAGAGTGTGTAGTCTTAGCAAACTATTAAAACAAAAGAATAAAAGAAATAACAAAAATAAGAAACCCTTACACTAAAATTAAGAAAACAGGTAAACCAAAGCACAGATATCTCGAGATATATACCAAACCAAACCAAACCAAAACAAAACAAAAACAACCAACCAAACAACAGTAAGTAGAATTCCTAGTTTTCTTTTGGATTTTCTTTAAGGAAAATCAAATGAATCATGTGAGCCATGAGGAACTGGATTAGTCTCCGTAGTGAATTGTCTTCAGCAACACTTGTGCATGATATGGGGTCATCTTCAGCACTACACTAGAGAGAGATTCTTAGGCTTTTGGGTGCAGCTGGATAGCAGTGTGACAGACAGAGTCTTCCTTGTTAGATTTCACATTACATATAGAGTCAGCTTGCCAAAGCCCTTGACAGTAAGCTGAGAGAATAACTCTTCCTTACCCACATATCTTCCTCCATGTTGTTTTTCCCCACACTGTTAGGCTTCTGAGTAATTTGTGGTGTGTCCTCTGTATCTCAAGCTTATTTCTGATGCAGTCAATTCTCCAGAAATAGCCAACAGTTGTGGATCCGATTGGGGGTGGGTCCTCTGATGGTAGGTTGATATATCTCACTGGTGAGTTCATAGCTGCAAGGACATGGCTTTTTCTGAGGAGGCCTTGATCCTAGTAAGGAATACCATGCCTTCAAGGTATATCTGGCTTCCTCTAGCCTTCTCCTCTTAAGAGGTGCTGTCAAAGAAGAAATGGAAATTAGACATAGAAACAGTCCTTCTGGGACACTGGCAAGAAAAAAATTCAGGGCCTATTTACCTCTAGTAAAGAAAAGTCAAGGAAGAAAACCCATACCATTAATCCCGTGGTTGGTGGGAATGGGGCTCAATGGTGGCTTCCTAGCCTGGCATGTAGTGCTCCTGCTGCAGCTGCTCCATCAGGCAGGAGGCTCTCCTCTTGGGCTGTGGTCTGTTTCAGTTCATGCTGGAGCTGCTCAAAACTAGAGGAGGAAGGCAGCTGAGACAAAGGCCTGGTGGGGCCCTGCCATGTCAGCTTTTGAGCCCCCACCAGCTAGACAATCCAGCATTACCTTTTAGCTGAGCTCATTCTCTGCTTTCCCAAGGGAAAAAGGTCAGAGAGCCCCTGGAATGGATTATTTTTTCAACTTTTAAAAACTGCTAGAAGTTGAACTGAAAAATACACTGTGGTGAACTAGAAAAAAACCCAGCATATATATCCAACAGCCCAAAAACATTATTTTAGAGAAATATCATTATCTGAGTCACAGTTCAGGAAAGACATTGATACCAGATAAATGTGAGCAACCTGTAAAACTCTATGTCTGACCTCTAGTGGACCCTATACAGCACTGTAGAGAAGGCTGTGGTTATTCCTCTAGCTCAGATTCTGCATGGAGTTAATTTGTTAACTCCTAAACTGTTTATGGCCAGAAAAAGTATTCTCACTGGAAACTCACAAAACCTGCAGAGAGCCTGGAATCAGCAGGAGCATGCTGCATTCAAATAATCTGAAGAATAGAAATTCATCTCTAAATGTGATGTTCCTGAAGGAAAATAAAGTGGCAGAGAACACCCTGTCCTTCACAATTGACCTCCCACTTTTAGGTTTGGGGATACCATAGGAATATTTGTGGGGAAACATAACCTAAGGGATGAGATACTTAGACCACACTAGAGATCTCAGAAGAAAGGAAGGGGTCACAATCCCCAGGAGATGAATAACCAAGCATATTGTTGCCTGGACAATATTCCTGGTGATTAACTAACTCGATACTCTGAACTTTCTTTTCCTGGCTGTGGCTGGGAGCCTTGCCAAATGAACAAAAACAAAACACACACACACACACACACACACACACACACACAGAGACACACACACAAAGACACACACACACTCCTTTCTTGAACCCCCAATAAACAAAGGAGAAGACTAGAGTGTTGCTGCACCTTTTTGCTCCAGGGGGAAGTTGCAGGTCATCAGTGCTGTCTCTTACTGCTCTTAGACTCAGTCAGACTATTCTGCCCTACCCTGAATTTCTTTTCCTTCCAGGAAAGTTCTTCATCTCAAGACTCACTGATCATACAGGTAAGTAAAACCCTCTACACAAGTGGGCTTGACCACAAAAGACCAAGTCCCAAAGCAAGAGGGCTGTATATAAAGCCATCAGATGGCTCTAAGTTGACCCATTAGAGTCTCCAAAGAAAACTTATCCATGCTCCTTCACAGAAAAACCTTGATAGCACCAGAGAATGGAATTGACCCACGGTCATTAACCAACAACTTTTGACCATAATACAGTGCACATAATATGAAAATAGCCCCAGATCAGTCAGTAGGAGGCTAGAGAGGTCACCCACAGTGCTTTTCTGAAATGTAGCACTCTATATAATTATGAGTATATTAATCTGTACTGACATAACCGCGTACATGATAGAGTGAGTATCAAAATGTCAGCAAAGAGATAGACTGCCAGGTTCTGTGTTGTGAAGCTAATGAGACAAACCAGACATTTCCTGGGTGGTTACCTGTGTTCAGTGAAAGAAAAGAGGTCTGCTTTTTATTTCCAAAATAGCTCTAAATTCTTTTGTTATAAAACATATTAATTACAAAATAGTAAAACTGTGGAAAAAATTAAGAAAAATCACAACGTCTTTTCTCTTTCTTACCAAATGAATCATTTAGCAATAAGATGAAACAGAAAAGGATAGGAAGCTCTATCTGTGAACAGACAGGAGATTCAAAGAGCTCTGACTAGATAGCTTAGCCAGAACAGAAATTTTCTGTTCTACCAAGTGAATGATCTACAGGCCCTTGACCTCACTCACTCACTCAAAGCTCTGTGATACTCCCTACGTGGCTCCCAGCATAGCACCCTTTCTACCGTACTGACATGTAGGTGTGCTACATGAGATTTACCCATATCCCTCAATGGACTGCAGCTTCTACCAGAGTGGGATGGTTTGCTTGCCAATCATGTTGTGTCTTCCAAGAGGTTAACTTCACAGCAAGAGTTGTGAAGGATCACAGAAATTAACTATTGGATGGAATGTAGGTGGTCAGCTGGGTAAGTGAATGCATGGTTACATGACTGTGTATATATGTGTGTGTATGGTTAGATAGGTGGGCAGCTTGCTCCTTCCACCTCAGCTTACCTGCTGCTGCTTTGCCCAGAGGTCTTAGATTTTCTCATGGGCCTCCTCACAGAGCCTCTTCGTCTTCTCACAGGATTCTTGCAGGAAAATCTGATCCTCCTGCAGCTTTCTGTTGTCCTCTTTTAACAGGTCCACTTTTTCCTCCAACTGTGTCCATTCACTCAGAAGCTGGCTGTGGAGGGTTCTAAACCATCACAAAAAATGATGAGCTCCAGTCAATTCCTACCTGCCAATCCTACCTATATATAATACAGCTGTCCCTGCAAGGTCCCATGTCCTCAGACAGACTGAGATTGGAGCCCACATTAGCCATGCCAGAATCACCTAGGAGATGTACCTCTGACAAATGAATTCCCCCCCCCCCCACATCGGTACTTGGTTCATGGTATTGGGAGAATATCATCAGGTATAGAACAAACATGGTCTGAGGGAGGGCAGTGGACCCAACAGGAATACATTGCACATATGTGTCCCATAAAACCAGACTTTGTTAGCCCCTGTCAGAGTTCCAGAGACCATTCAAGGTGCAAACCATATTTTCTATCTAGCAGCTGTGGAAGTTGACAGGACAATGTTGGGAGGGGCTCTCAAACTCCTTGCACTTAGGAGAATCAGTCTGGTAGACACAGGTATAAGGTAAACAAAATAGAACCACAGCCCTGGTAGGAGTTGGTCCTCAGTCAGCTCCTTGCACTTGTACAAGGCCTCACTAATTTCCTTGGGGAATTTCTTCAGATCTGACATCTTCTTCTGAAGATCCATTATTAGCACCTCTTGCTCAGAATTCAGCCTATGGTAGAGCATGACCGCAGGAACAAAGAATCCCATGAACACAGCGATCAGAATCCCATGAACACATGAATTAAGACTGTGTCTTGGACTACTCTAACCCACTGGATGTCACATCCTGAATCCTATGTACTATGTCCTGTTGATGTTTGTTAGACTTGCTACCCTGCCCAGGGCCAGAGAGTCAGAGTGCCAAGAGGAGATAGACAGGGCTACATGAGCTTCGTCAGTAGGCCTGGAGGAACTAGCTCTTTTTAAGACTCCCCAGGAGTCTGTGCCACAGGTCTGGGCCTACCTGAAACCGGGTATGACATTTCTCTTGTCTTCAGAAAAGGAATTGTTTATTTTGTGATCCTGTTATCACAATGATACCCAGAACTCATAATCAGGATTTCCATAGAGGAGACAGTATACCACAATGGCTTTATAAACTCCCCAGTGAATTCTAATGAGTCACCAAGGTGAGCACAAAGAATGAGGGCACTGATGTTCAAAATGGGACTTCCCTGGCCTCAGCACTTATATTACCCGAAAACTCTGAAGCAGACAAATCCTCAGTCCTGTTACCAGTCTCTGACTCACAGGATCTGGAAGGACAGACATATGCGTGCGTGCATGCATGCGTGCACACACACACACACACACACACACACACACACACACACACACACACTGTAAAGGAGCCCCTCAGAGAGAGTACAGAACAAACTCAGACACTACAGCACAAAGGAGATTTATTGCCCCAGAGGAGCAATCATGGAATTGGGGGCCCGGCTCTGAATCAGGCAAGGGCTGAGAGCAAGCAACAGGTGTTTTTTTCAGTAATGGGTTTTTAAGGAGACAGGGGAAGTCTGTGCTAGGATGAGTTGGTGAGACATGATTGGACAGGTAAGCCAGTATAGCCAAATAATGAATTGTGATTGCAGGACCTTGGTGTTTGGCTTCAGGTATTCGTCAGTGGACAAATAAGGAAATGAACCTTCGGGGCTGATTTTAGGAATGCAATTTAATGGTTTATCAAGGGAGAGGGAAGTGAAAAGGGCAAAACCTGCCACTGCCATATTTGCAATGCCTGTTAGCCCTTCACACACATAAACCCACACACAATTAGAATGTCAAAGAAATCCATCAGAGTACAAGGAACAAGATCAGAGAGGTGCCAGGATGAGCCCAGGCTCTCCAGTCAAATACTGCAATGGACCCAGTAGAACCAGGTTCTGCTCTTAGAGCAACCAGCAAGAAATCGCCTAGTCAAATACAGAGACTCACCATAAACTCATCACTCAGCCTCTCCCACAAGCCAACACCTCTCAAGCCCTCTTTGAAATGCATGTTGTGAGCTCACACACTACTGCCCCTATCCATAGCATGTGGCTCAGGCCATAGGCTCATTTCATTTAGAGGAAGCAGAACAGCCTGCGTCCCCATCTCACTCCTACCCAGGCTTCAGTTCTGCATCTCCTATGCACTCAGGAAAATTAGTTTGTGCAGGAGGGTACCTTGGATGTACAGCCTCAAGTGACATGAGAAATGCTGGGGCTGACACAGGAGGGTCAAGACAGTCACCAGAGAACTGGACATAATGACTACCCATTGTTCAAATCATTGTTGGTATAACTGGTCAGGATTCCATGAAGTTCATTCCTCTCATTGGTCATCATTTGAAGCATCAGTTTATTGACCTTGTTCATCTGCTGCTCCTGCTCAGTGAGGGAGGTTGAGGTTGATGCCTTTCCAGTACTCCCTGTAGGTAGACAAACATCAGTGAATTTGTCCAGTTAGATGGTACAGGGCCATGAGAGATCATCTTGAGTCCCAAGAAGAGGCCTGAGGAA
Organism: Microtus pennsylvanicus; assembly: GCF_037038515.1. Classification (NCBI taxonomy): domain Eukaryota; kingdom Metazoa; phylum Chordata; class Mammalia; order Rodentia; family Cricetidae; genus Microtus; species Microtus pennsylvanicus. The sequence continues at coordinate 113,928,007 of NC_134586.1, forward strand.
GAGGAAATGCATGGAACCCACTAAAGACCCCAAAGAGCAGAACAACTACTCTCAAGTTGGGACCCATAAGCCATGTTTCCTTTCACAATCACTGTGGCTAGATATGTGCATCAATGTTGGGGAATATTGTTTTCAGGTGTGTGACTTTTGGTTATGATGCATTTGTTTAATTTTGTGAAGCTACATTGCTGTGCCTGTCTAAAATATCTGATGTTTCTAATAAAGAGATGAAGGGCCAATAGTGAGGCAGGAGCAGGGATAGATAGGTGGGGCTAACAGGCAGAGAGTATAAACAGAAGGAGAAATCTGAGAGAAGAAAAAGGAACCCAGGAACAAGAGGGGTGGACTCAAGGGGCCAGGCACCAACTCACCCAGCAGCCACGGAACAAGAGTGAAAGTAAGATTTTTTTGTTTTGTTTTTTTTTTTGAGACAGGGTTTCTCCATACTTTTTTGGAGCCTATCCTAAACAAGTGCTTGTAGACCAGGCTGGCCTTGAACTCACAGTGATCTGCCTGCCTCTGCCTACCGAGTGCTAGAACTCAAGGCGTACACTACCACCACCCAGCTCAAAAGTAAGATTTACAGAAGAGAAAAAAGCCCAGAGCAAAAGGCAGTTGAGATAATTTAAGTCAAGAAAAGATGATAAGAAACAAGTTAAGCTTAGGCCAGGCATTCATAAAAAAGAATAAGCCTTTGTGTGTGATTTATTTGGAAGCCTGGTGACAGGACCCCAAGAAAGTCAAAAGAGTAAAGTATCCCACAACACATCAGTCCTTATTACAGCCCCACTGGCCCTGGCAGATATAAGCTAGCCCAGTCATGCTGGTTTGAAAATGTCAGCTCATCTCTGATGAGAAGAAGTAGGAAGGTTCTGGAGTCCCTGGTGCTTTACACCTCTCATACCAGCTAACCTGTGTCTAAGACTAACAGCAACTGAATGTCTCAGACCTGAGTGCAGGGATGGGGAGCTTCCCTCCCTGATATGCACATCAGATATCCATGGAACCTACAGAAATCCACTGAGGATGAGGTGCAGAAAACCTGACCTTGACAACTCATTAGTGACACTGTCTCCTGGTGGCATTCTTTCCACTCAATTATATTAAGGAGGTCTCAGTACAGCAGCTGCAGCCTTGACCATTCCTAATTCTCTGCCAAACTAACCATCAGAAATCATCCAATTTTGATCTTCTCTTTAGAAATTCAAAGAAGCAGCATAGGCCGATTGCTTCAGATGGTCCCAGTTACCAAACCCCATTTCTAGAAGGTCCAATTTGAGTCTCACCTTCTTCTTAGAAAACCAAAGATCTCTCTGCCAACCAGTATGCTTAGTCTTGCCAACACGTCTCTTGGTGAACTATATAAACAATGAATGCCTCAAGGGCAGATGGCGTTGCCATGGCACTGAAGATGTCAAGGGCTCTCCAGGATACAGTAGACTGTCCAGACAAGAGACTCTTAGGATCATCACCTATCTGATAGATAGCTCTTTCTCAGTTCACCAAAAACCAAGCTGCCCTTTCCAGGAGCTTTCTCTAAGTCACAGCTGAAGCCGTTCAGCACCTCTCCCTTTCAATTTAGAGGTCTCCCTGATTCACTAGAATCTACTTCATTCTAATTCACTAGTTTACCCTGTGTGGAGGTCAAGACTTACTTTTCAGACACTTCCCAGGAATGGCTCTTCAGATCCCTAAGACAACTAATCAATAAGATGAGAAATAAAGGATGCTAAGAAATTAGCTCGGGATGTTGGGAAGGAAGATCAGTTCTATGAGTTAATTTACACATTGGGAAAAATCCATGGGACTGAAACAATGTAAGAGGTGGCTGGAGATTGTGGGTGTCCTGTCAGAACAAAGATACATCACATAAATAATGATGAAAAATATGTCAAAAACTTCAGAAAAATACTTTACAGACCTCACAATGTTAGCAAAGGCATGATCAACTATTTCTAGGTAAGGCTGAATATACCTAAGGGCTGGCCATCCACAGGTGAGCCCTCAGACACTAAGAACAAATACTTGTCAAAAGAGTGATGGCCCATTTTGCACTCTCCTTAGAGGGGAGTTTCTTGGCGAGTGAGAGAAAAGGAATTCAGAAACCTTAGGGGTCACTGACATGCACCAATAATTGGTGGCTCCTACCCTGCAAAAAGTTGTGATGTAAAATGTGAAAACCTCCAGCTTTGTCCAGGGGACTTTACTCTCCCTGCTTTTAGTGACACACAACCAAAAAAATCCAGTGTGGGTGAAGTGCAGGGCTGGGACTGAAGCCTCTTCAGTTCCTCTGTACTTCCTTCCTACGCAGAGTGAAAGCACAATGCCCTCAGCACAGCAGCTGAAGCTTTGACCATCCCAGGCTCTCTGCCAAACTAACCATCAGAAATCCTCGACTCTGTGTCTGCTCTTTAGTAACTCAGAAAAGTAGAAGAGGACCATTGCTTCCCAGAAACTCCCACCTCTTGAGCCCCACTCCTGACAGGATCAACTGAAGCCTTCCTCTTTCAGGCACCCCTCTATCCCCTGCCCATTACTCACTGTGCTTTCCCAAGAACCATTTATTTCTTGATGCAGGACTCAGAGAATGAAGGTCATCTTTCTTATGCCTCTCTCTGGTGTCCCTATGCTATCCATTCTGTCTCCCAAGCATCCTGTTCTTGTCAACATGTCTGTGGGTGAACCACATAGGCACTGAATGAATGCCCCAAAGGCAGTTGGTGTTGCCTTAACACTGGTGACATCACAGAGAATGCCAGGGCTCACCAGGATACAATAGAATGTTTAGATAGGGGATTGCTGACCTCATCATACATATATTACACCCCTGATAACTGCTTCACCCAAAAGTGACCTGAAACTAAGGTATCATTTTCAAGAGCCTCTCTGGGGCCACAGGGGAAGCCTTTAGGCACATTGTCCTTCTAAACCAGAAATCTAGCCCTCTGTTTCATTAGAAACATTTTATGTGAGAAGTTGAAAGCTCACTTTCCAAAGAGTGCCCAGGGTTGGGTTCCGCCCTTTTTTTCCAAGCCAGTCTCCATACTTTCTCTACTAAACCCCAAAGCATGTTCCTTGCAACCTAGGACTGATGACTCTGTTGAGTGATCTGTGTTATTTCAGATGGTGAAACTCTAATCAAATAAATAAGATTATCAACTTTATTTCTAAATAGAGTCTTATAGAGACCAACAAGTTGAGGATACTGGAATTTAGGAGCAAGGCATATGCCTAAACTGTTATAAAAACTCTTTAAGAACATATAGCGCAGTTTGAGGGGGGTAAGGAAACCAGAAGAGAGAGGTGATATAGATAAAGAGGGGAAGAGAATGGAAATTCTCTCATTATCTTCATGTATGCTTGCATACATAAATCTAGAGATGAGAGCAGTGTTCTAGATGGAAAAGTATGAAGAATTGCTTGAAGATACCAGTGATTAGAAAGAGGCCTGGAGTCAGCTATATTTTTGAAACTTCAGAGAGTTTGGCCTTTCCAACTACTCATTGTGAGACACCACACTTCCATGAGCAGATACACAGCCCAGTAGATATAGTTATCTACCTAGCAAAACGTACACAGAAAACACTTCTGCATGTGCCTGTCCCTCATCTCACTGATGTCCCATACCAGAAGAGGCACCATGGTCTTGCAAATGCCCTGAGATCCAGTTGATAGGGGACAGCACCTGCCCTCCACAATGTTCATCTCAGCCCACCTTTAGCACCTGGATGTGTTCAGAAATGAACTGAGAGATTAGACTTTGCACAGCTGACTCAAAGTTCAAGCTTGAGACTTCCCCTCTGTGAATCTCAGCTTTACCATTCTCTACAGCTCTGGAGGCGAGTGTCTCACTGGTCAGCTGATTTCTTCTCCCTCCTTTCACATGCTTCAGGTGACCCAGGGAACAGCCTCCTCAGGCCTACTTATAGCTGCACAGAGTACAGTTTGGCTTCCAAGCCCTCAAGTCTGGCCTCAGAAGCCATGAGAATAGTGGCACAGTTCACCATGACTAGTTTCTGAGACACAGCTGGCCTGCAATGTGCAGTGCAGTCAGTCTTGCATTTCCTTGGTTCAGTTTCCTAAGTGCTGAGATCACAGGTATGCATTACTGTGTCCAGCTCCTTTTTCGTACTCCTAATTGTTCAAATCTCCAGAAAGATCCAAAATCTAAAATGCTCCCAGGCATTTTACATGGGGTATTCTTGACTTTGGAAATCCAAAATCCAGTGTTTTTTGAGTGGCTGCTTCATTCCAATCCTGAGGCCCAGACCTGATGGAGGAATGTCATTGGTTAAATAAAAAGAAGCTGCTTGGCCCTCATTGGTTAGAAGATAGGTGGGAGGAGTAAACAGAACAGATCGCTGGGAGGAAGAGGAAGTGAGCTCAGACTCCACAGCTCTCCTCTCCGGAGCAGACGCCATGCTCCTCTCTCCTGGGCAGACGCTCGTGATGAAGCAAGCTGACAGGCTAGACATGCTGAATCCCAGTAAGACCGGTGCTCACAGATTATTAGAGATGGGTTGATTGGGATATCAGAATTAGCCAGTAAGGGCTAGAGCTAAAGGGCCAAGCAGTGTTTAAATGAATACAATTTGTGTGTTGTTATTTCGGGCATAAGCTAGCCGTGCAGGCGGCTGGGGTGTTGAAGATGCAGCCCCGCCACTTCATATTACTACACAGACCTAAAAAGCAATGTGTGTGAGACAGAGTGTCCCATGGTGTGATGTCTCCAGACAATAGAGCTGACTCAGGCTTCACTGTTTGGCAGAGGAAACAAACTTAGAGTTGGACACTATGTCACTTATAATGCCACCATCACTGTATCCTTGGATGGCTCCTACCACAGGTCCTTAATCTGATCTTTCTTCCTAGTTTATAAATCAACTGCTTTTCAAAGCAGATTAGAAGCCTCAGTGACTCTGAGGTAGGAGGGGAAGAAGCCTAAGACCAGTCTGCGCTCCATAGAAAGACACTTTTTGCTTTGTTTCTTTGGTTGGTTGGTTGAGTTTGCTTCTTTCTTGAGATGTCGGATGATTTTTTGCTCTCTATGGGGCCCTGAGACTGCCATAATACTCAGTTATCTCACCAATTTAAAAATCAACAGGCAGGACATTGATGCCTTCCAGGTGACTCTGCTCCTGGGGCCCACTGACAGGTGGACTATTCAACTTCTAGAAAGGTCCACAGAGATATCTGTTCTGTGCATGGAACCTGATTGCCTTCTAGTGTTCTTTGACTTTATTTTGCAGCCCATGAGACACAGGAAATATTCCAGAACTGGGGCATCACAGGGCCTGTGCCATACCTCCCATCCGCAGCCAGAGCCTACCTGCTTGTCATAGGTCTGACCTCTGCCACTGTAAGCAACATTGGCACCTGCAGATACCACTGCATGGGACCTTGCTCCTCCCAGATGCTCCATTAATCCCCACAATGTCCCTATCTGATACAAGTGGCACTCTAGCTCCTTCCCACTTTTGTGGAGTCTCAGGATCTGATCCTCTTTCTTTGGCTTCTCATGTCCACACTGGATGCTCGGTTACCAAACTAGCCCAGCTGGCCTGTGCCTCACATTTTCCTCACATTGGTCCTATCACATTGTTCCTTGTATTCCTGGATCCTTCCACTGTGTCTGGCTCTGATATCTTCCATGCTTCCCCGCCTCCCCATCTCAAAAACATATCATGACATGTGGATTTGTGGGTCACTCCAGTCCTTAGATATTTAAGACAAGTCCTTTTTTGTTATAGTGGATGGTTTTCCTGATATTGGGGGACACAGAGCAATTCTGAGGGCCCTGCTTCATTCATGCCAGTAGCATTCCATCCAAGTACTTACAGCCAAAAATGGTGCTGAGCATATCAATCCTGTCCAGGGTGCCCAATGACTGTGTGACTTTGGGAATGCGCCTTTGCATGACACCCCAGGTGACTGTGTCATTCACCTCCCTCGTGACCACATTCTCATGATAGTAGCCCAATACCAGACCCTGGGGATACTGGAGAGGTGTTAATTGATTGGAAAGGAAGTTGTATGAGACACAAGCCTGTCATTCCAGTGTTAGGGTTAACAACATAGGATAAGTAGGAGTTCCAGAACAACATGGATTACAGAAACTCTGGTTCAAAGAAGACAAGCAGACCAGGATAGGGGCTCAGTTGGTGGAGGACTTTCCTAGGGTAGACAAAGCTCCAAGATCCATTTCAGCACCATATAAACATGCCTTGACATCCAGCCAGAAAGAAATATCAGAGCATGAAGGTTAGCCTTAGCTTCATGGTGAGTTGGAGGCCAGACTGAGCTGTTCACTCACATCCTGCTAGATTAGGGTTTATCAGGCAATGAACAATAGTGTGGGTCTTTTCCACTTCCGCCCCAAATAGGATTCATATTCCCCCACTTTGACCACCTTGTGCTGGATTCTGCTGTTCCCAGACTCCAGCACACACTCTGAGGCTAATGCTGTCCCCAAGAACAGGATGGTGGTATGGTCCTTCCAGCAAGACTCACTTTTGACATTTCTGGACTTGAACCTAAGGTATTCAGCATGCACACAGCACTGAACTACATAACCTCAGACGTGTGTACTTCCCTTCTGAACCTCAGTTTCTCCTGTTTTTCTTTTCCTCTTCTCCCCACGCTTTTCAGAAAATTTTGTGTGTGTGCATGTGGAGGAGCAGTCTATGTCATGTCTCCTATAGCACTCTACACCTTAGTTTTGAGACAGGATCCCGCTCTGAACCTGGAGTTCACTGATAGGTTATGTGCACTGACTAGTGAACCCGCAGGACTCTCTTTTCTTTGCTTGTCAGCTGGGGTTTACAAGCGTGCTCTGCTGTGCCCAGGTTTTATACATGGATGCTGGCGATTTGAACTCAGGTCATCATACTTGCACAGTAGTATCCCCAAAGCAGCCCTCTCCCCACCAACTTTGTGAACTGTTTCTCATCACATAATCCAGGCTACCCTAGAAATGGCAATCTTCCTGCCTCAGCCTCCAAGTCATGGGATGACAGGCATGCCTACTCCCTTTTCCAAACAGTTGATACCCACTGAGCATTGCCTGTAACAACGCCCATAGTGTCTTGGATACCAAGGAAACCCAGGTAGTGTGGGGGTCCTCTGAAGAAGCCTGGCCACCTTCCTCTAAAATCACACCTGAAGCTTTGAGGACAGATAACAAGTGACTCCAAGGGTCCGCATACCCTGCCTTACAGCAGGCATTCAGTATCAAATCTATGAAAGGGGTACAGTCCCTTTGGCTATCCCCATCTGATCCCCAGGTTCACATGGATGCCTTATTTCTGGACCTCATTTTAGTCCAAACCATGCAAGGAGATGGGATAATAAAAGGGTGGGCCTAAGAGAACTGGGAGTAGTCTGGGAAGCAATAATTATTGATATGTCCTTAGATTTTTAGATTCATACATTTATGTATTTATATGTGAAACAGGCTCTCAATATGTAGCCCTGGCTGTCTTAGGACTCCTTAGGTAAATCAGGCTATCCTTGAACTCACAGAGATCCCCCAACTTCTGCTTCTTGGAGTACAGGTATGAAAGGCTTGCATGACCATTATAGCTGGTGTGTGTGTGTGTGTGTGTGTGTGTGTGTGTGTTTGTGTGCCCATGTGTATATACAAATGCCAAGGTGCCATACATGGAGGCCATAGCAAAACTTGTGGGAATTCATTCTTTTTCCACTATGTGTCTTGCAGATTGAACTCATGAGCAGTAAGGCTTGGTGGCAAGCACCTTTAGCTGTAGCATCATCTTGCTGGCCCTTGTTGGTCTGCTCTGACATAGCCAGGTCACACTGGGTGGGCTTTTTATCCTTCCAGCCACAGATAGGAAAAAAGGAGTAGCTTAAGAAATGGCTAAGAACACACATGTAAGAGAGATGTGGAGAAGGACTGGATACTCATCCAAACAGGAGTTGTATAACTAGATAGTAGAAAGTGGCCACTTGGTATACAGATGTTTCCTGAGCCAGACGGGGTGAGGGGTGAGGTGGGGATAGGGTAGGTTCATAGGGCTAAAACCCAGGATGCTCTTCTCCATCCTTGACCCAGTTATTTGTAAGGAATTTTGGAGAAAGAGGGACCTGGGCCAGATAACCAGATATCCCAAGGACACACAGGAGCCCTTCCATGGGCTCCATAGTGAGCAAACAGAGTCCAGTGGACATGTGGGTGTGAAAGTTCTGCTGTAGAGTCATGATTGTGATGCCCCCAGAAGTTCTTTTATTGTACAGGACTGACTGTTTTGGCTATCCTGGGTGTTTTGTTTTTCCATATGAAGTTGAGTACCGTTCCTTCAAGGTCTATGAAGAATTTTGCTGGAATTTTGATGGGCATTTCATTGAATCTGTAGATTGTTTTTGATTTATTTATACTATGTTAATTCTGCCTACGCAGGAGCATGGGCAATCTTTCCACTTTCTGGTGTCTTCTTAAATTTCTTTCTTCAAAGATTTAAAGTTCTTGTCATACAAGTCTTCCATTTATTTGGTTAGAGTTACTCCAAGATATTTTATGCTAGGAATACTGTCATTTTTTATTTAGCATTACAATATTCTCTAGAAAGAATACTGAAGAAATGCTCTTAATTTCAATATTCTCTTATTTTTTGCTTATTCCTGTAAGGGTTATATTTTTAAGGTTCATAACTATGATATGCCTATACAAACTATTTAAGACTCCACTTGCATATGGGAAGAAGAAAAAAGATCTTTGAATAAAGAAACTATGAAACAAATTTCTTGAATAATTTACAGATTTTTTCCTGTATTTTCTTTGTTAGTAGAGATGAAAATTAAAGAAACAAATGTATTTCATGGAGATGAAAGCTAGAAATAAAAGACAGCATGAAGAATTCATAAAAGCAAGGAAAGAGTACAAGTAAAAGTCCAAAAATCAAAAAAAACAAGCGTAAGAAGACTGATACATATGACTGAATGAGCAAAGGCAGAACCAAGGGCAGATTTCCAGTCACAGTGTTTTATTTCTAGACTAGTCTGAAACTTAGAAGATAACCAAATGATATTTTTTATATGTCCTGGCACGATACTTGAGGAAACAACGTGATTGGAAATCCCCTGGGTTAGACAAATGTCATCAATTAGGACTACATATTTTATGAGATGCCAAGGTTATTGCTTTAAAACTTGTACTCCATGGCAAATTTACTAGATAAATTTCCACAAATTTGGCAGTAAAGGATAAATACTTTCATTTTCCATACTTCTTCACTTTGGAAATCCTGGAAATGTGGTGGTGGAGGATCCTTTCCTAGGATTTGACAGCCTGAGCACACTGCTCTGAGCAGAGGGTTGCATGGTCAATAAACTGTATTTTTCAGAAAATCAAGTGTGATTCACATTTTTGTAGAGCCATTGATTTATATAGGTATAAGTAAATATACAGGCCTGGATTATATTAGTTGCTTACTGAATGCTATTTTCTTCTTCTTTTCCACAGATCAAATCTGTATACAGCAGATTAAAAAGTTTTATCCCTTTAGTGAACTGATCATGAATGTACACCCAGAAGGCATTTATAATCAACCAGGAAAATTTTCATCTTGTTATAGGAACTCGTTAGTTATGAATTTTCATTCACAAAATATAATCCAAGTGAACTCGTCCATCTCAGTTTAAGCATGTGAGGTAGAAAGGCAGGTGGCAGTGCTCCACCTACACAATGTTTTTAAAAACTGGCCTTTAGTTAGTATTTGGACAATAACTTGTCCAAAGTTCTATAGAGAGTAAACATAGGGCTGGGACTGGGACTAGGTTCTTCTGAGTCTCCATCTTTAACCATACCCAGCATCGGGGGTGGATCTTTTTTCTTTTTTAAAAATGTTTATGCTTTATAAATAATGCCATTCAAAATTTCCACTTCCTCCCCTCCTCACATTTCCCTCTGGGGGTGGATCTTGAGATTGAATCAACAATGTGCTCCAAAACACTCAAGGTTACACAGAGAAATCTTGTCTTGAAAAACCAAAATCATATACATATGGTGTCTGTGTTTGTGTGTGTGCACATGCGTGTGTGTGTGCTGTCAATACAGACACAGCGGAAGACGGAGATAAGAAATTTTCAGAACTAGAATGTCCTGGATTGATGGGAAACTTTGTTGGCCAATGATCTTTAAGAGATGGGTCTTATTTAAGGTGTGGCTTTGCTGGGACCCAGGGAAAAACTGTGTGTACCTTTGTGGGCTGTCTCTCTCTCTCTCTGAGCCTTTTCCCATGGGACATTGCTGTGCTTGTATTTCTCCTTTCCTGTTTTGTGAGTTTTTCCCTTATAATAAATAAAATATTATTGTTTTATCTTTGGCTAGCCTGGTTATTTCAACATATTTCAACACTGGATGAATCAGGAATTTCTTGAGGGAAAACTAAAGTGCTTGCTACCTCCTAGAAAGATTCCAATGTTGTTTCAATCTTGGACTGGACAGGAAAGCCCCTTTTTTCTCTTGTACCACCATGGGCCAGGCCTGTTACAACTTTATGCACAAGATGGCATTCATTCTGAACTCTGAAGACTACATATAATGCTGCAAGATATCGAGCTAGTGCCACCTTCATGATCACCTGGCAGAGCCCTCAGCCCTTGAGCTAGAGACCAGTGAGCTCCGAATCCCAAGCCCATAAGCCCAGCATCCCGAACCCATAGCCCTGTACTGTGATTCCCCACACCCTGGCCCCAGTAATTCTCTCTCTCTCTCTCTCTCTCTCTCTCTCTCTCTCTCTCTGGATCACCATCACCTACTTCGAGGAGTGGCACAGCCACTGACTGGAGATGTAATTGTGGAAGCTGACAGGTGAGGAGGTGGACATGGTGCCCTGCAAGACTGCAAAACTGTGCGTGTGCACAGGCTGTTGGTGACTAGTTAGTTACCCCATACAGTACAGCTGCAACCTGCCTTGCCCTAAGGATCTGTTGGAAGCTCCAGCATGTGAAGTCCCCCAATCCTACTCGTCCTGACCCCAAAACGGTTTTTGCCACTTTGATCCTAGGGTGTACCTTGACTTCAGGCAAGCAAGAGCTGTAGTTCTTGGCATTGCAGACCCTGGACAACTGCAGGGACTGTGCTTCATGGGCGGCCCCTTACCACAGAGTTCTAGATGCACGCGTACTTTTTCTTTTCAGAACTCCTAGTGCTTGTGACTTCTCCAGCAGGAGTTCTCCCAGCTGCCCATTGGGGATACTGCCCCACCCCTGAGCAATGAGCCTGTTAACCACTCACCATCCGGCAGCTTTCCTCCACAGGGCCATATTGCTGTGCCATATCCGAGGTTCTTGAGCCCTTTTGTGTGTGTGTGGGGGGGGTTGCTTTGTTTTTGCCTTGGCCTGGGCACTGGGGAGCAGGTGTCTACCCAGGTTCTGCTACGTGCTTCTCAAGATATCCACAGCACTTTGGGAAAACTCTATTTTCCTGTAAAGGGCATTTGCACATGGGAACCCTGGGCCACCCAGGATTCTCTGGGCCTTCCTTCCCCATCAAAGAACCTGGGCACATTTGCATGATTCTTCCCCCTTTACATTTCTGAGGAATTTTTCAAACACCTCTCTTCGCACCTGTTTTAAAATTTTCTTTTTCTATTTATTTGCATGTTAAAATTAAATATTGATGCCCAATCTCAGGGTCCACCCAATATTCCCTACAAGAGTCCTGGCCAGTTCTCTTCCATGGCTGAGTTTCAAGTGGCTTCAGCAGCACAGTCCAAAATCATTTCCTGTAGGCAGATTTTTCTGTCCCTAATGACAGTTCTCAAGTCAGGACATGGAAACTAATATAACTTAAATTAACCCATTTCTGATCCTCTACCTGTTGCCACTTGACTCATGGAATTTACCTGTTCTCCTGCATGTCTTGCTTCCTGTCCGTCTGGTTGGTGACTCCACCTTTCTTCTTCTCAGTGTCCTCTGTGTCTGACTGTGCCACCTATACCTTCTGCCTATCTAGTGGTTGTTTAGCTTTTTATGCAGTCAATAAGAAGGTGCCTTGGAAAAGACACATTACATAGTGTACAAAAAGATTATTCCACAACACTTGCACAGAGGGGCAGAAACTGCCCAAAGTGACAGCAGCTTCCCTGACCTGGGACTGCTTTCTAGAATATTCTTCTCTAATTATCTTTTCACATCCAATAGAGGCATCTTCTTTTCACATTTTGGTTTTGTATGTACAAACCAGTTTGAGGGTGTAGATGGCACAATGATTAAAGGCACCGACAACCTGAGTTTGAGTCCCCAGGCCCCACCCACATAATGGAAGGAGAGAACCAAGTCATATGCACTGTGGTTCATGGACCAACATACAAAACGACTTAAATTGTAACAAATTTGTTTTAAAAAAAATTGTATGGTTAGCCTGTCCAGTGATGGTACCTACCTCAGCACCCAGAAGGCAGAGGCATGTAGATGTCTGTGAGTTGGAGGCCTGCCTGGTCTATATAAGCCAGTTCCAGGACAGCCAGAGCTGTACAATGAGGCCCTGTCTCAAAAATCCAACGTAGCAAAACCCACCAATTCGACAACCAACTGTTTGCCTCTCAGGCTGTCCAGCCCTGACCCCACCAGAACACCCTCCCTGCTTCGTGGTACTTGCTTTCACTGTGCCACCTGGCGTGTCTCCAAGACAGCCAACCCTCCCCACCCTGCCCCTGCCCCCAGGTGACACTCCTCATTATCCACTCAGGAGCTGCTTCCCAGGGCTCCCTCTCTGTGCCCTTACCCTGGACTGCTATGGCCATGGCTATCCCTGATACACCACAGAAGCAGCTAATGGCCAAGGATGAGTGTTGCTTTGTCTACTGCCTGGATATCAGGCTGAGCAGAGAAGGTGCCCTGAAGTGGTTGGGGAAGTCTTCATGGAATTCATGGCAGGGAACTTTTAGTGACCCGCAGCTGCTGACACCAAAACCTCACAGCACAGCCACATCCTGCCAGAGCCTTATGGTTCTCTCCATGCTGTAAGGACTATCATGACTCATCACTCTCTACTGTGGTGGGAATTCATGAAACAGTGACAGCAGACTACCCCTGGTAAACAGGAGTGTCTCCCTGGTCCACATTTATCATGCAGGGTGGAGGTTCTATGGGGCCCTCAGAATCATCTTATGCTGTAAGACCTGGCATGCTCCTGTCCTCACCCATGGAGTTTGGGACAATAGGGTGGGTGTTCAACCTTGCAGAAGAAATTGGGGGGGTCTCACATGGCCTCATGAGTGTCAACTCTTTATCATGCAATGTTTGCATTACCACACACTCATGTGGTCCCTGAGAATGAGTCAGAAGGTGGAGGTGCCCTCAAGATGTGATGATAGCCGGAGCAGGAAGTTGATGTTAGGCTGTGCTACACAGCAAGACCTGTTCCCCCCCAATTCAATTGTGATAAATACACATTTAACTATCACCTACTTGTTAAAGGAACCCTTCAGTGTCATCAAAACATTCATATTCACCTGGGTGGTGGTGGTGCAAGCCTTTAATCCTAGTACTCAGGAGACAGAGTCAGGCAGATCTCTGAGTTCTAGGCCAACCTGGTCAATATCATGAGTTACAGTTCAGCCGATGCTACAGAGAGGGAAGAAAAACATTCATATTGGGCTGGAGAGATGGATCTGTGATTAAGAGCACTGACTGATCTTCCAGAGGACCCAGTTTCAACACTCAGCATGCACATGGCAGCTAACAACTGTCAATAACCACAAGACCCACTCACAGTCATACACACAGGCAAAATACAAAAACACATAAATTAAATGTAAATAAATTATTTTTTAAAATTATTCATATTGAGGGGATAGAGAGAAAGCTCAGTGGTTAAGAGCAATGGCTGCTCTTGTAGAGGAGCCAGGTTTCCAGAACCTACATGGAGTCTCATATACATTTAATGCCATTTCCAGGGGATCCAACTTTCTCTTCTGCTTTCTATGGATACTAAGGAAACATGATGTCCACATTCAGGCTCTCCCCCCCCCTCTCTCTGTTCATAGTGGGCCAGAAATGTGGTTTGTCAGGTAAAGGTGTTTGCCAAAGAAGCTAGTACTTAAGTTCAATGTCCAGTATCCACGTAGTGGAATCAGAACCAACTGACTCCCACAAGTCCTCTGACCTCCACACTCATATTTGTTCACACACACTCCACACACAAAACAATGTAACATTAACTTAAAAGCTCAAGCTATCTTGGACTGCATGCTGAGTTCTAGTCCAGTCTAATATACGTATGGACATATATGTCTAACCATCACCATGATCTCTCTTCAGAGTTCTTCCAACTTGTACACACACCCCCAACTCCTTGTCAGCTATTACCCACAGTCTGTTGCAGAATATTTATTTATACTGTGTGAAAATGTGTCACCGTGGCTGGTTTAATATAGAGCTGAATGGCCAATAGCTAGCCTAGAAGAGGTTAGGTGAGACTTCTGGGGACAGAGAGGGAAGAGGAAAGATGAGGTTGCTAGCCATAGGTGGATAAAATAGCATAAGCAGTTTAGAAAGATGTGGCAACTAGAAACATGACTGTTGTGATCTAGCTGCCCTCACTCCCCCTGACTGACAGCAGAGCTTCCTTGTGGTCTGTAATTGACAAGGATGTTTGTGTTCTTTCTGGCTGGTGATTGTCCACAGAAGCAGTAGAGGTATAAAAGGCTTTAGCTGGGGCAAAATAAATGTTGCTGTTCTTCCACCTGAAAAGAAGCCTCCTTGTCTCAATCCTGGCACCCCCTGCCAGGCTTGGCATCCAGGCTGCACTGGCTGCAGCAAAGTGGAGGCTCCACGGAGATCTGGGAAGTGGGGATTCGTGAATGGGATTGCTCCATCCACCAGCTAAATCAAGGAGTGTATTGGGGAAGGTAAGGTGATTTTTTTTTTCTTCATCCCCAGAGATACTCTGAGGGACATCTTCCAAAAGACTAGCAAGCATAAAGAAGAGGCGGGAGGGTGAATTGAAGGCCTCAAAAAGCAACTGAAACTCTTAAAGCAACAAGGCATGGAAGTAACAATGAAGACAGCCAAAGATTTTCTACAAACAATAGCTCAAGTTAGCCCCTGGTTTATTATGGGAGGGGGCTTAAATGTTCCAGACTAGAACAAGCCAAGTCAGATTAAAAGGAGTATGTGTTTTTTCATCCCCAGAGATGCCCAAATTCCCTAAAAGATTGTAAAAGTGGGGCTCCTTCAGTGGTTCTGGAGCAGGTGCAGTAAGCCTGCTTCCCTGAGTTTTGCTCCCCTCCATGCAGCAGTTTGGATCCAGAGAGCGCACGTCTGGGACCAGAAGGCAGCTGGAGCAGAGCTCTGATAGGTGGCTGTGGTGAAAGGCATGATGCCATGACCCAGTCAGTGCCCGGCCTGGGGGATGCTGCAGCAGTGTCAGGAGTATCAACAAATATGACAACAAGTGCTGGATTATAGAAGATTGGCAGAAGCAATATACCTTGGAATATTGCTATCTCTGCCACTGCAGATACTGCTGCCATAATTGCTCTTTAGATTGTGAACCAGCTGGCTGAAAGAGTCAGCAATGCCTTGGACATTCAAAATGACAAGTGGCTCTGGTTTAGGAGCAAGTGGACTATCTTTAGACTTTCAACAGTTAGTCATGTTGTGTGCATTACTCCTGGCACTGTATTGCAGGCTTCTGCTACTGTTATGGAACTCAAACTCAAACATTATATGAGAGGGGTCTGTTAATTTTATCACCCAGTTAGTGCATGCTAGATGATTGCAGCACTGGTCTGGCTCATTGGTGCTGTCAGTCCTAGGGATACTTGGTTTAGGGCTGTGTCTGGGTAGCCACGGATGGGCTATACTTTAGGGGCAGGATGCCACCTAAGACAGGGACTATTAGAGGGCTAGTCCCCAGGTATTATAAAATAAAATGGGGGGAGTTATTGTGATCCAGCTGCCCTCACTCCCCCTGACTGACAGCAGAACTTCCTTGTAGTCTGTAATTGACAAGGATCTTTGTGTTCTTTCTGGCCAGCGGGTCAGCGTAGAGGTATAAAAGGATGCTGGGCAAAATAAAGGTTGCTGTTCTTCCACCTGAAAAAAAGCCTCCATGTCTCAATCCCAGCACCCCCTGCCAGTCTTGGCATCCAGGCTGCACTGGCTGCACCACATGACAGAGTGTAGATTAAAGTAAATGGGTTAAGCTATAAAAGCTAGAGGGATAAGCCTAAGATAAGGCTAAGCTTTCATAATAATAAGTCTCAGTGTCATTGTTTGGGAGCTGGTGTATGTAAAAAGACTTGCTACAACTGTCCTACTGTTTGTCTTCACCAATGACCTTGGTGTCTCCAGTATCTCATACATAAGAAATCCCACAGTCTCTGTGATGGGCTTAGCTCACTCAACATGAAGGCATTAATGTGTTCATCTATGCGGTAGATGTGGCTGAATGTCCTTTCTTGATTAGGGCTGGAACCTGGGACCATCCTGTACCTGAGTTGGCATGGTGATACTCATAGGCATCCCTGCTCCTTCCCTTCCATGTCACAAAGCTATTCCCATAGACACTGTTGATGGGCACCTCTCCTCTCCATCCACTCCTCCTCAACTCCCACCCCAGTCACAAGCATTGAGGTCCAGACATCTTAGTGTGTATGTGGCTCTGGCCTCAACTCCAGACACGGAAGCCTTGATTGAGTGTAAATGGCTCACAGTTTTGACACATAATTACCAAACCTCCAGGCCCTGGCTGTCCCCATGAAGTCTGTTTCTCTCACATACTGTGGGCTGCTCATTCCAGGCCTTGGTTTCTTTTCCCCATGAAGGGACTAAGCCTGAGGACCTGCTGACACACATCCTGCTAGATTAGGGCTTGTGAAGCAGGAAATAGCCATGTAAGTCTCATCATCCATCTCAAATTGGAATTATGTTTCCAAATTTTGGCTACCAGTTCTGGATTCTACTGTTCCCAGAATCCAGTACACACTCTGAGGCTAGCCCTGCCACACAAGGACAGAGTGATGAAGGGTCCTTGAAGGCAGAATTTTTTTTTTACATTGTAACCTGACTATGTAACCTAGGGTGTTTAGCATGTGATGTGGCCCTGAGCTATATCCCCTCAGATGTGTATGTATACTTGCCGTTCTGAACCTCTGTTTCTTTCTCTTTTTTTGGTCTTCTCCACACCTCTTTCCAGAAAGCTTTCTGTGTGTGCATGTGGAGGAGAGGTCTATGTTATGTCTTCCTCTAGCACTCTCTACCTTATTTTTGAGACAGAATCCCTCTCTGAATCTGGAGCTCATTGATGGGCTATACACACTGAACAGGGAGCCCCAAGGACCGTCCTGTCTCCACTTGCCAGCTGGGGTTTCCAGATGTGCCCTGTCATGCTCAGCTTTTATACTTAGGTGCTGGGGACTTGAACTCAGATTTCTATGCTTGCACAGTTTCTTCTCCATAGGAACCCTCTCTCCACCATTTTTTTCTTTTTTTTTTTTGAGGGGGTTCAAGACAGGCTTCTCTGTTTAACAGCCCTGGTTGTTTTGTAACTAGTTCTTTTAGACCAGACTCACCTTGAATTTACAAAGATCTACCTGTCTCTGCCTTCCAAGTGCTGGGATTAAAGGCATGTGCCTCCACTGCTTGGTTCTCCCTACCATTTTTTTGTGGGTTGTATATCACTACATAGCCCTGACTGTTCTAGGAATTGTAGTCCTCCTTCCTCAGTCTCCAAGTGCTTTGGTGACAGGCACTACCTCTTCTGAACAGTGGGTCTTCACTGAGCAGTGCCTGTGAAAACTCCCTAGTGTCTAGGATTCCAAGGCAGCTCACAGGCCTTCTGCCTCCTGGCCACCTCACTCAGAAGTCACACTTGGAGTTTTGAGGGCCAGTGACCAGTGCTCCAAGGATCCCCTGTTGTGGGATATTTTACTTCTTTGGCTTTTTTTGGGGGGGCAGCTTCTAAATAAATCACACCCAGAAGAGGATTATTCTTAGTTATGAATGCCCAGGATTAGTTTGGCTTGTGTCTAGTCATTTTTTAAAAATCTTATGTTACCCCATAACCTTTTGCCACTGGGCTTTTCTTTTTATCTATTTCTGTATACCTTTCATTGCTTCTTTTCCCATGGCTTGTTGTGTAGCTGGGTGGCTGGCTTGTTCTCCTTTCACCTTTTATACTTTCCGCCTGAAAGCCCTGCCTTATCTTGCTTCTGTCTTGGTATTGGCCATTCAGCTCTTTATTAGACCATCAGGTGTTTCATGTAAAACAACAACAATAACAAAAATCTACCAGTCACAGAGAAGTAGTGGGCGGCTTCAGAAAGGGCTAAGAGCCCATGGCAGGGTGATGTGGAGGGCTGGACCCTGTCCAAACAGGGTTTGTTTTTTTTTTTACTAGGCAGCAGGAGATGGCCTCTTGGTTCACAAATGTTTCCTGGGCTGGGAGGTGCTAGGGGTAGGAGTAGAGCTGAAGCCAGGATCCTCTTCTCCATTGTTGTCCCCAATGTTGTGAGGCATCTTGGAGAGACAGAAAGACCTGGGTAGGATACTCAGACCTCCCAGGCACACACAGGAACCTCCCATACACTCCAGGGTGAGCAAGCTGACCCTAGTGGATCTGTGGGTGTGGGATCTCTGCTGTAGGGTTATCTCTTCAAGGTATAGCCTTCTCTTTGTCAAAGTTCCGGAAGCCGGGGTAGCATTGACAGGACAGGAAGTCCCAGGCTGCAGCTCAGAATGAGGTCTAATGAAGGCAGCATGTTCTGGCTACTATTGTGTCCACTGATGCAGGGATAGAGGGCACCCAGACCACCAGTGTCTAGGATAATGGGAAGAGTACCAGGCAAGGCCATGGTGAGTGACTGTTCCTTGAAGGGGTGAATCTGAAATGAAGCTATATCTGGGCAGGCTTATAACCTTAGGTCCCTAAACCCTGAGCCTTTGGGGGCCTGGGAATATCTTTCCATTTACCAGTCCAGGGTTCTTGAATGCTGGAGTGGGCATACTGAGTCCCCCACAGTGTCTGAAACTCAAAAAGTCACCCTCCCAGAATCATGTGTCCCCAAAGGCAGGGTATGTGGAGGCCCATGAAGTGGCTCTGCTCCATCCTGACAAAAGGTCAGAGAGTTCGAGCATATTTTTCCTCCTTCAAGGTCAAACAACAGGATGTTTGGCCTCAGGTAAAGTTGTTCCATATGTTGCCCAAATAATAGGATGTTTTGTCTAAGGTGTTGCTAATGGATGTTTTGCTCCAAATAGCAAGATGTTTGACCTAGGGCATTGCTGTTAGATGTTTTGAATATTAATAAAGTAATCAGTCTTATTTGTTCTTTATATAATGATTAAAAAACAAACAAACAGTCTTTTGCCTACCCCTTTGGCTTGGGGTATAAAAGGGCTATGAAAAAATAAGAGGCAGATTCAGTATTCATTGGGATGATCTCCTGACTCTGTCTTCAGTCTTTTGTCCGTTTCTTTCCTCAATCCACATTGGACTTTTCAGGAACATATGGACGAGTCGGCTGGCCCAAGACAAATGGCGCTGGATGTTGCTGGGGTTTGAGAACAGGAGTAAAGTGATGGACACCACAAATTAAAAGTGAGTGCTCAGATAAAAATAAAGCGACAGTGTGGTGAGTGGCTCAAGAGTAAAGCTGTAAATATAGAGCAAAGGCTTTTATATTCTTGTTGCATTTTTATGTATGGGTTGTATGTTTTGTTCATATAACCAGAGATGTCATTGTAAATATATCTGCATTTATAAATAATATTTCTGTCATTGACCTTGTGTGTTGGCTACAGTGTAAATGTTTTTGATATGCCCAAATTATATGTCTATGGTTATTGTATGGGCAGCAACTTCTCAAGGTCACAGATGTTTTATAACTTGCTATGGTGAGGTCTACAAACTCTGTTTAAAGCTCTAAGACTGTTTGTTGCATAGCTTATGTAGAGAAGGACAGGGACAAAGAGACTGATCTGCTTTTGGGGATGACTGTTAGAGCGCAGCATGAGCCCTGCCCCCTGGGATACCAGTTGTGCTGATGGACAAACAAACCTCACCCATAGTTCCAGCTCCCACCTCCGCCCTGGCAGTCTGTCTAAGGTGGACACGGTGGTGAGACCAGAGCAGGAGCCAAAGCCCAGGACTGAAGCAGAGTGACCCTAGTGGGGCACAGCCAGTATCCAGGATCCAGGTCTGGTGGGGGATTTTGCATGTAGAGTGGGCCAGTTCTACCTGCCCTGCACATGTGTTTACTCCTCAGTGGGTCTTTGCTTAGCCCCTCCAACACACATGTGACAGTGTCCCAAGGAGCCTGAGCAAGCAGCAGGTCTATGTGGAGCAGGAGCCAAGGGGAACATGGCGTCTCAGAGAGGGTTTCACCCCAACATCACTGGTGTGGAGGCTGAGAATCTCCTTCTAACCAGAGGAGTTGATGGCAGCTTTTTGACAAGGCCTAGTGAGAGTAACCCTGGAGATTTTACTGTGTCTGTTAGAAGAAATGGAGCGGTCTATCACATCAAGGTTCAGAACACTGGGGACTACTATGACCTCTATGGTGGGAAGAAGTTTGCCACCTTGGCGGAACTACTCCAGTACTACATGGAACATCACGAGCAGCTAAAAGAAAAGAATGGAGATGTTGTTGAGCTCAAGTACCCACTGAATTGTGCAGACCCAACCTCTGAAAGGTGGTTCCATGGTCCCTTGTCTGGTAAAGAAGCAGAGAAACTGCTAATGGAGAAGGGTAAGCATGACAGCTTTCTTGTTCGAGGGAGCCAGAGATACCCTGGAGACTTTGTTCTCTCTGTCATCACAGGTGATGACAAATGGAAGAGCAATGATGGCAAGTCCAAAGTGAGCCACGTTATGATCCGATGTCAGGAACGGAAATATGATGTTAGTGGAGGAGAGTATTTTGACTCTTTGAGAGACCTGGTGGAGCATTACAAGAAGAACCCCATTGTGGCGACACTTGGCATAGTCCTGCAGCTCAAGCAGCCTCTCAACACAACTCGTATTAATGCTGCTGAAATTGAAAGCAGGGTTCGAGAGCTAAGCAAGGTAGCTGAGACCACAGGTATGGTCAAACAGGGCTTTTGGGAAGAATTTGAGACACTACAGAAACAGGAATACAAATTTCTCTATAGCCAAAAAGAAGGTCAGAGACAAGAAAATAAAAACAAAAATAGATACAAAAACATCTTGCCATTCGATCACACTAGGGTTGTCCTGCACGATGGCGATCCCAATGAGCCCATTTCTGATTACATCAATGCAAACATCATCATGCCTGAATTTGAAGCCAAGTGCCACAATTCAAAACCCAAAAAGAGCTACATTGCCACTCAAGGCTGCCTGCAGAACACGGTGAATGATTTCTGGAGGATGGTGTTCCAGGAGAACTCTCGAGTCATCAGCATGACCACAAAGGAGGTGGAGAGAGGGAAGAGCAAATGTGTCAAGTACTGGCCTGATGAGTATGCACTCAAAGACTATGGGGTCATACGTGTTAGGAACATCAAAGAAAGTGCTGCTCCTAACTACACCTTAAGAGAACTCAAGCTCTCCAAGGTTGGACAAGGAAATACGGAGAGAACTGTCTGGCATTACCACTTTCAGACATGGCCCGACCATGGTGTGCCCAGTGACCCTGGAGGTGTGCTGGACTTCCTGTAGGAGGTCCACCACAAGCAGGAGAGCATCATGGATGCAGGCCCTGTTGTAGTTCACTGCAATACTGGAATTGGCAGGACGGGAACATTCATTGTGATTGATATCCTTA
This sequence comes from Microtus pennsylvanicus, assembly GCF_037038515.1. Classification (NCBI taxonomy): domain Eukaryota; kingdom Metazoa; phylum Chordata; class Mammalia; order Rodentia; family Cricetidae; genus Microtus; species Microtus pennsylvanicus. Next base: position 113,949,762 of record NC_134586.1, read on the forward strand.
TTGACATCATTAGAGAGAAAGGTGTTGATCATGACATCGATGTTTCTAAAACCATTCAGATGGTGCGGTCCCAGAGGCCAGGAATGGTCCAGAAAGAGGCACAGTACTGGTTCATCTACATGGCTGTCCAGCATTACATCCAGAGGCTGCAGCACAAGATCAAGGAGGAACATAAAAGCAAAAGGAAAGGACACAAATATATCAACAGTAAGAATTTCCTGGTGAACCAGACAACCAGTGACCAGAACCTCATGCCACATTGCACTCAAACACCATTCAGTGCAGAAGTAAGGGAGGTTCTGGGCTTGGAACATAGATCATTACCATGTCCCACGAGCATCAGAAGTTTCCCAAGAAGCCTGGATGACTCTAAGAAGGATGATAATGACGACAGTGGGCATAGCTCCCAGAGGAGGGACAGTATCTCCAACAGGGTCTTCTATGAAGAGTTCCAGGCACTGGAAAGACGTGTTGACTGTGTGGAGCACTCCATAGGCAGCATCATGTCCAAGATTGATGCTGTGGTTGTCAAGCTTAAGACCATGGAAAATGTGTATAAACAGTCGAGGTAGATGTTAGGTGCTATTCTGTTTTGGTAGTTATATTCTCCATTTGCAGGAGAAATCATCCATCTACAAATTGAGTTAGCCCTAAGATAATCCCCTGGCCACTCATGACCAGCATAATTGAGGTGAGCTGAGTTAACTTTTAAATGATGGGATGTACGTGGCTTTTGACATATGGGTTTTACATTGTCCCATAGCCTTCCCTGCTATGTGAAAGTGGCAGTATCGGGAATGCAGAGCTTTGGTAAACACTATCCACAAGTACCAGAGAGAGACAGTGGACTGAATACAAACACTAGTTTAACTCAAGAAACCCTGTTAATGGACATTGTAAAGAAAAGCAATTATCTAAGTTTCATCTCAAAATTTTAAAAATTCCTTTGTTATTGCCTAATTCTTGTTGCTTCTTACTATAAGGAGGAGTTCAGATACCAGGTTTTGCCACAGTCTTACAAGTCCATCTCTGGCTGTGCTCTCAAGGAGATTTATTTACTTATTTTTTCATTTTTATTTTTTCCTGGAATAAAGTTTGCTTCTGGTTTACTAGACTTCGGTGGTTTTTTTGTACAACCCCCTGTGGACCTAACATTTTGGTGACCCATACAGGGAAGCACAAACTTGGTTCTGGGGGGGGGGGCACCCCAGTCTCTGGTCTCTGGTAAACTTTATTATTACTGTTTTTACCAATTGATAGGTTTCTGGTTTTATCTTGTATCTTGTGTCTGGACAATCCGGGGATTCAAGAAGATCTAGTAGACATGCTTCTAATCTCAGAGCCTAAGGGAAATGGGGGTGCTCCAATTCCTCCTCTGGCCATTGGATCATTTGTTTATGACCCTTTAGGACTGATAAGGGCTCATTGTGACCCAACATGCAGCAATGTCTTGTCAATTCTGTTTAATTGTCATATCATGTTAACAATTGTCTACTGTCAGGCTCATGTGGTGACTGTTAGTAAATTCTTTTTTTTCTTTTTTTGGGGGGGATTTTTGAGACAGGGTTTCTCCGTAGCTTTTGGTTCCTGTCCTGGAACTAGCTCTTGTAGACCAGGCTGGCCTCAAACTCACAGAGATCCGCCTGCCTCTGCCTCCCGAGTGCTGGGATTAAAGGGTTGTGCCACCACCGCCCTGTGACTGTTAGTAAATTCATGTCTACCCTGGGCTAAGGTACTGTAGTCCCAGGCTGGCTTGTCAAGGATAAGTCAGGAGGACAGAGGCAAGTTAGGCACCTGTAAGGCCAGGTACCAATATGGCCACTATCAGCCACTTGTCCCAGAAAATAATTGGTTTTGGTCTCACAAAATGACACGTGTTCCAAAGCTGCACAGCAGGAAGCACGAGAGTGGAGCAGCAGTGGGACCAGAGCCATCAGGAAAGCAGGAGCTGATGCAGAGGCCATAGAGGGTGCTGCACACTGGCTTGCTTTCTCTGTGATGATTCTAGTTTCTGTCAAGTTGACATAAAACTAGTCAGTATACCCCTAGTAAAGTTTGTCTGGTTGACTGCTGAGATCTTGCTTTCCCCACCTTTTTATTTGTTAAATCAGCAGAAGAAAAAATATTCATTCCTGTAACTGTCTAGCCTGTCCCAGCATAGACCAGCAAGACCCAACTACATGACAGCCTCACCCATGGCCCCTCTTTTCCCACCACTCTACAGTCCCTCCCTTGTCCCCTTTTCCTCACCTCCTAGGCCCAGCACTTCAGGCTCTGATGGAGACTGTCCTGGGAAGAACAGAACCCCCTCCTCTGGGAGACCCTCCAGCCCCATCATGCTTAACCCCAGGATGGTCCCCGGGTTCTGGGACCTCTCCCCTTGGACTGCCCCAGCTCTACAGACACGGCCTGCTGCTCCCCTTCACCTGTACCTCACTTCCCAGCTCTGCTTCATATAAGCACTAAAAGATCTCTGCCACCTTTGTCTGTTCTCCTTTGCTCCTTGTCTGCCCTTCAGATGCTCTGCTGCACCCTCTGATCACAGCAGGACCCCAACATGGCCCTTCTCCTGAACCCAGCAGCCCACAGCAGCCCAGGTCATGGGGCCACAAGCAGCTTGGGCTCAAAACTCAGGGCTCCTTCCTCCTTAAATGGTCAATTCAGGCTGAGACAGGCTGGCCTGCTGCTGGGTCTTTCTGCCCCTAGGCCTCAGTGTCTCTTAGCATTCCTGGGCCCTGTTCCTCACTGCAAACCAGCAGCAGCTGCTGCCTTCCTAGCCTTTCCTCTTTAGTCACAGCTGCCCCATTGGAGCAGCTTGGGTCTCACTGGGTTTCTGGTGTACCATGTGGCTTTCCTCCCAGGACTAGGGATGTCTGCATGCTTGGCTTGTGGCTGTAGCTGGACACGGAGGTAGCACCTGACTGTGTTGCACAGGCTGACTTCACACTGTTCAGGAGAAGCTTCTGCACCTCAATTGCTGGGATGACATGTGTGCTGCCATGCTGACTAGAAAATAGGTTCAGTCAAAGACGGGGATGTGAGGTCCTGGGACTTCAACAGCAGGGATGACAAAGTTGAGTGCCAAGACATCTTGGACAATGTCTCCACGAAGACTCTGTCACCCTCAGGACATGGCTATGTTAATAAAACTAGGCAGTAAACAAGCCGGGCGGTGGTGGCGCACGCCTTTAATCCCTTGGGAGGCAGAGGCAGGCGGATCTCTGTGAGTTCGAGACCAGCCTGGTCTACAAGAGCTAGTTCCAGGACAGGCTCCAAAACCACAGAGAAACCCTGTCTCGAAAAAAACAAAACAACAAAAAAAAACTAGGCAGTAAACAAACCTGTCAGAGGTTACAAACAAGACTGCCAAGCTGGGACCACTCAGTGGCAAGGTGCTCACTTGGCATTGTGAGGGCCCAAGATCTATCCCTGCCATCAGAAAACAAACATCTGCTTGTGATGGCTTAGCATATGTGAGGACCTGGGCTCTATCCTCGGGACTAAACCCCAACACCACAAAACGATCACTGTCAACACTGTGTTACTGAGTACAATTCTCATGACCCTTATCGTGTAAGGAAAGAAGCAACTCTCCCAAGTTGTCTTTGACCCCTACATGCTCCTACCCCCTCCACACACACAGAAAGTGTAGTTAAGAAAAACAAGAAGCAGGGCAGTTGCTGGTGCACCCCTTTTAAAGCACATGGGAGGCAGAGGCAGGTGAATCTCTGAGTTTGAGGCCAGCCCAGTCTACAGAGCGAGTTCTGGGACACCCAGCGCTGCACAGAAATCCTATTTCACAAACAAAACAAAACAAATTGGGTCTGAGGAGCACTTGCTGCTCTTCCAGGATATCTGAGTTTGTTTCCCAGGATCCACACTGGGAGGCTCACCAGGTTTCCTGGTGGAAATTCTATATGTGTCCCTGTGCCGCTGGCACCTGTCCACCATAGGGACTGCAGCTTTCTATAGAGATCTGACCTCCAGAGCAGCATCTTCAAGGGGCATGTCCTGCATCTACTCAAAGGCGAGTTTTTAAGGGCCCCACCTGCCAGGAGGGAGTACCACTTAGAATAGAGACTGGAGGAGGGTGTTCTTTGCAAACAGAATGCAAGGTAAGGCCAGAGGTCCTACTTAGTATCTCTGGCCGAGGGGTGATTTGAGTGTACATGGCTTCAAAACGTCCCTCTAATGCCCAGCGGGTCTGAGTGTACCCAAGCCTGGAGTACTACACAGCAGAAAAAAATAATGACATTTTGAATTTTGGAGAAAAATGGATGGAGCTAGAAAACATTATTTTGAGTGAGGTAACAGACCCAGAAAGACAATTATCGCATGTACTCACTCATAGGTGGTTTTTAAACATAAAGCAAAGAAAACCAGCCTGCAAACCACAACCCCAGAGAACTTAGACAACAATGAAGACCCTAAGAGAGACTTACATAGATCTAATCTACATGGGAAGTATAAAGTATAAAAAGACAAGATCTCCTGAGTAAATTGGGAGCATGGGGACCTTGGAGGAGGGCTGAAGGGAGGAGAAGTGAGGCAGGAAAGGGAGCAGAGAAAATGTAGAGCTCAATAAAAATCAGTAAAATAAATAAATAAATAAAAAATAACTGGGGCAGAATTGGGGACACAGAGATCAAGGCTTGGAATGAGAGGAGTCTATTATGATTCCTGTGAAGAGGGGGCTGACTCCAGCCAAACACAGAAAGCAATGACAAGGATTAACCCATGATGACAAGAGCAGAGACCCCATAGCTCTGCTCTTTGGGACACTTGCTGTGGCTCCTGCTTTTGTTTGTCTCAACTGACTTTTCCAGTCAACTACCAGGAGACAGTCCTTATTTATTCCTATCTTCTTAAACTTAACGCAGCTCATATCTGTTGTTATCGTTAATCAAGAATGGTGTGTGGTGGGGTGGATGTGTTGGTCTCTCAGTTTGCAGAGAGATGCTTCAGTTTTGTAAGTAGAGCTATGGGTTATAAAGCGGAGTAACCCTCGTTAATAGTTAATCCTTAAGTTGCTGAGAAAGCTGCTGACAGTCCGCTCTCATTCTCCTAGGCTTACAACTTTATATTTCTTTACTTCTATGTTCTTATTTTTGGAATCTACATTTTTATATTCTTATTCTTGGATTATATGTTATATATGTTCAAGCTACACTCAATTTCTCAGACCAATTCCTGTTGCCTATGAGTCAAGACATGAGAATGCTCAGCTCCTTCTCTAGCACCATATATGCCTGCATGCTTCCTAGGTTCCCCCCATGATGATAAGGAACTAAATCTCTGTGAGCTATCAGAATTAAAGACTTGCCATGGTCTTTGTGTTTGTTCACAGCAATGGAAACCCAGAACTAAGACAACAAGCAAGAGGACAAAAAATGGAAATTTGGAAAATGTTTGTCATTTAAAAGGTATTTTCATGGGGTGCCAATTGGCGTGTCTGCTGAAAAATAATATAAAGGAACCTTGTAGTAATAGGAATATCTTTTTCATAATCTTATCAAGATTCACACCTGGTTCTCTGGTTGGATGTAATTTGGCCTTAAAAGGAGGATACCACGATAGAACATCCCCATTGTCTCAGTGTGTGTGTGCACCCCTCGCGTACCTTTTATTGCCTGATGAAGGTTAATATTCAGGAGGATGCCTATATGTTTTTCTTTGGGTTCACCTCCTTATTTAGCTTCTCTACGATCACAAATTATAGGCTCAATGTCCTTTATTTATGGGTAGAAACCAAATATGAGTGAGTACATCCCATGTTCCTCTTTTTGGGTCTGGCTTACCTCACTCAGGATAGTGTTTTCTATTTCCGTCCATTTGTATGCAGAATTCAAGAAGTCCTTGTTTTTTACTGCTGAGTAGTACTCTAATATGTATATATTCCATACTTTCTTCATCCATTCTTTCATTGAAGGGCATCTAGGTTGTTTCCAGGTTCTGGCTATTACAAACAATGCTGCTATGAACATAGTTGAGCATATACTTTTGTTGTATGATAGGGCCTCTCTGGGGTATATTCCCAAGAGTGGTATTGCTGGGTCCAGGGGAAGGTTGATCCCGAATTTCCTGAGAAACTGCCAAGCTGGCCTGGGTCCGAAAAAGCATGGGATAAAACCGGACTTGTTGAACATAGCGGACAATGAGGACTACTGAGAACTCAAGAACAATGGCAATGGGTTTTTGATCCTACTGCACGTACTGGCTTTGTGGGAGCCTAGACAGTTTGGATGCTCACCTTACTAGACCTGGAAGGAGGTGGGAGGTCCTTGGACTTCCCACAGGGCAGGGAACCCTGATTGCTCTTAGGGATGACGAGGGAGGGGGACTTGATCGAGGGAGGGGGAAAGAAATGGGAGGCGGTGGTGGGGAGGAGGCAGAAATCTTTAATAAATAAATTTAAAAAAAGGAGGATACCACATCATAAATTGTATCAAGGCCAGGCCAAACCTGATAATACCCAGGACTTCATCCCATATCAGGGGAGATGCCCAGAAGCATGGGTCCCAAGCCACTCTCAGAAGTTCCAAACCAAAGTAGCAGATGTCCCAACACCAGAATCAACAAAACCAACCAAGCAGCTGTTCATGGTACCACAAAGGCTGATGGTTATCAGTGCAGCCTCATGGTCAGTGATGCAATAGAGTTACCAAGGACATGGAGAGTGTTACCTATCAATTGTGCCAAACATGCACAAGACCCTCAGAAGACCTGTCCTGTCAACATCTTATCACGTAAGGTGGGGCTTCATGATGGGGGCATGGTCAGGCATTGTCTTCAATGGTGTAAACACTAGTAAGGTACTCATGTTCCTGTACACAACCCTTCCACACCCATGTTCTTGACAGCAGCCCTGATGTCATTCACTGAAGTGCTATGGAAAAACATTTTGAAATGTTACTGGAAAAATAAAAGACACGAAAACAGAAGAACTAGTTGGGAAGAGAGAGGGGATGAATAGGAGTGAGTGAATAAGTGAAGGTTGATGCGGGAATGTCATATATCAATCTGTTGATTTCATTGGTTAAGCAATAAACTGCTAGGCCCATTTGATAGGCCCACCCTTAGGTGGGTGGAGTAAACAGAACAGAAGGCTGGGAGAAAGAAGCTGAGTCAGGGAGTCACCATGATTCTCCCATTCCAGGCAGATGCAGGTTAAGATCATTCCTGGTAAGCCAGCTCGTGGGCTACATAGATTATAAGAAATGGGCTAGTCCAGGTGCGAGAGTTAGCCGAAAAAAGGCTAGATATAATGGGCCAAGAGGTATTTAAAAGAATACAGTTTCTGTGTAATTATTTCGGGTAAAGCCAGCCGTGTGGAGCTGGGCAGGAACGCAGCCCACCGCAGCTCCTACAACAGAAGGTAAAGAAAGATCACTACTACAAAAGCGTGTCACATACATACATAAAAGATGAGAATGAAATTTATGCTATTCATAATTAATATATGCTAATAAAGTTATTATAAAAAGGCCAATGGTTCATGAGGAACAACACCCAAGACTGACTAACATCTGGCCTCTACATACATGGAGGGGTATCCACATGAATATGCACCTACATGTACACAGCAACAGCAAAAACAGAAAACCTGCATGTCAGGTACAGTGAAGTGGTATATGCATTTAAAAAATCAGACTAGAATACACTTGAAAACACCCAGTCCTCGGGGCTCCTACTGTCACACATGGTATAATGTTTTGATGCTGGGAGTGATATTTACCAAGAATCAGACACCCTAAATTTAGATTCCCCTAAACTTCCAATAGAGAGCAAGGTAGTGTGTGTGTGTGTGTGTGTGTGTGTGTGTGTTGTGTGTGTGTGTTGATAAAGATCAAACCCCATCTATGCTAGGCAGGCAGTCTACCACTGACCTACACCCTCAGCCATACTCTCTGGAAATGGCTATGAAAGCAGCACCGGAAATGGGTTAAGGGACTAAGACCCTAGGTCACCATATGTATCTTGATTTTTGGTGATGGTAAGTTTTCCTATGGGATAAGATTTAGGATATGGGCAAAAGCCATGTTTCAACTGGCTGTGTTACAGTTGTCACACTGGGAACTTACTAGAATGTCTGAGCCTGTCACTTCAATTTGGCTTTTGGTGGTGACACCTTACATTCTGTCCAGGTCAATTCACACAGTGGTACAGTTTATATGCCATAGACACTCCCAGGTATGTGGACAGTGAACTTCAAGATTCGGCATCTTGGAACCTCCCCTTCATTGCACTTTGTAGGTCATAAGGTTGGAGAGCGGCATCACATGCCTACTGTTAATGCTCATGCCGTTCTGGATCTCACTGATGATAGCTGCCTGTTTAGCCTGATGTGCAGATGCAGGACTTCACTGTTTCAGCATTCACCTGCAAGATGCCAGGGAACTTTAGCAATGCACATCTGGAGACTCCCATGACAATGGCTTTCATCCTTGGTTTCCTAGGGCTTTTTAATAAGTATTTGTTATAATTTTTATACCATCTTCTCAACCACAAAATTTATTTTCATTTGTGTGTGTGTGTCTGAGAGTATGTTACCTGAGGGAGTATACATGAAATACATGAAGACAAGAAGTGGGGATTGGATTCTCGAGGTGCTCTGATTAAGACAAGCAGTGATGTAAAAAACAGAGATGGACTACATCAAGAAGGAGAAGACCCAAGATGCTGTGGTCTTTTGTTTTGTTTTTGGTGGGTGGAAGGGCTGTGTGTGCGCATGAATGTAGGTACTCTTGGAGGCCAGAGAGAGCATTGAATCTCACAGAACTGAAGTTACAAATTATTATGTTCCGCCATATAGATGCTGGGAACTGAAATTCAGCCTTCTGCAAGAGCAGCAAGAGCTCAAACAATTTGGGAATTACACTTATTTATTTCAGGTGGGTGAATATCAGGTCATAATAATGCCTAAACATGATATAACTATTCCAAGAAGAAGGCAAATACATTATGTATTAGATCTGATCAAAATTATGCCTAATTTTATTTAACTAGTTCTATACAACTGCAAACACATTATAAAAAAATTACAATAAGTGCCAATGTCCCTAGAGGGCCATTCTTTTAATACCTCAAGTTTAAGTATGATAACAAGTGATATTCTCCTTTTTGGGCATGAGTTTATTTTTATTATTTTTTATTTTTACATCCCAACCAAAATTTTCCCTCCCTCCTCTTTTCTCAGTAACTCCCTCCTACCTCCACTGCTCTCACTCCCCATCCATTCCTCCTCCTCTTTTTACTCCTCAGAAAAAGGTGGACTTCATATGGATACCTGCCAGACATATTCTATCAAGTAGTGGCGAGATTAGGCATGTCCTCTTCTATTAAGGATGGATGCAGCAATCCTGTAGGAAGAATGGGTCCCAAAATCAAGCAACAGAGACGGGCCCTGCACCCACTGTTAGGAGTCCCACAAGAACACAAGTTACACAACTGTAACATGTGTACAGAGGGCCTAGGTCAGTCCCATGCATGCTCTCTTGATGGTGGTTCAGTCTCTGTGAGCCACTGTGATCCCAGGTTAGTTAGTTCTGTGGGATTTCTTGTGGTGCTCCTGTCCCCACTGGCTCCTACAAAAATTTAATTATTTTTTTTTATTTTATATGTATTGGTGTTTTGCCTTCATGTAGGCCACTGTGAGACTGTCAGATCCTCTGGAATTGGAGTTACAGACAGTTTTTAGCTGTCTATAATTTTTTCATTTTTATAAACATTTATTTCTCTATTTTGACATTTAAAAATATTTATTTATTTGTTTGTTTATTTATTTATTTATTATGTATACAATATTCTATTTGAGTGTCTGCCTGCCGGCCAGAAAACACCAGACCCCATTACAGATGGTTGTGAGCCACCATGTGATTGCTGAGAATTGAACTCAGGACCTTTGGAAGAGCAGGCAATTCTCTTAACCTCTGAGCCATCTCTCTAGTCCTCTATTCTGACATTTTAAAATAAACTTTCATATAATGAATGTGTGAAGATCTACTCTACTGATAGGTATTTGAAATAATAATAATATTTGTTTAATTATTTAGGGAGAGTAGAAATATATATAATACATATTCACTAATATATTGATATTATATAATATATATTCATAAATATAAAGGTATGTTCGTATATACTTCAAATGGGGAGCAACATCCATCAGTTAAATAAACACCCCACTAGACTGAGACTAGAAGTGTCAACACACGACTAATTCACTAACAGGGAGAAGTCATAAAGAGTGAGGAGCAAGGCAGTAACGCCTGCTGGAGGCTGTATAGTGGGCAGTCCAAACACTTAGCATGTGGGGCTGAGAGCCAAGAAGACCTGAATTTGAATCCTGCCCTCCTACAGTTCATAGCACTGTTGTCTATGAGTTATTTCATTTCCCCTGAGCCTCTGTTCCCCATTCTGTACAATGGGCATAATAATGGTAACCATATTACAGGTCTGTTAGAGGTTGCACTGAGATGACACCAGTAAGTCTGTTGATACTGGGCCTGCCATATCACCAGCATTCCATGCCTTGTTGCAATATCCACCTGATAACATGAGGTAGCTTGGAAACTGTGATCACTTTGTAAAAATGAAAAAGAATTGACTTTCTGTCTGTAAGTATGCGTGTCTCTTGTCTGTAGGTCCCCATACCTTGAGACACATATATGGCAAGGAGATGCTTTTGGTTTGTATTGTTTGATTTAGAGTTTTGCTTTTATTTTTCAGTTAGTATCTTGTATAATCATAGTGTCCTCAAACTCACTATATAGCTGAGCACAGTCTTGATCTCTTGATCTTTCTGATATCACCTACCAAATGCTGAGTTTTAGGTCTGTATCATAAAGTCCATCTGGTTCTAACTTCCTTTCTTTGTTTCAGAGTCTTATTATGTAGCCCTAGTGGGCTTTGGACTTGCTATGTAGAGCAGGCTGGCCTCAAGCTCAAAGAGATGCACCTGCCTCTGTCTCCCAAGTACTGCAATTCAGAGGTATTCACCATCACACCCTGGTTGTAACTTCTAGGAATATCATTCCTTTAACCTGGAATTCTCTGTAGTCTTGAGGAACCATAGTCCTGTCACAAGGTTGGTGAATTCTGGGATCTTATCTCCTGCCAAAGATACTTGGGGTAAGCTGACCACCCAGATGAAGACCATCTAAGAGGCATCCTTGACCTCCTTCACTAGTCAGACAGGTTCATCCTCATAGTGTTGTGGACTATTCTAGGTCATATTTTTCTTTTTTCTTTTTCTTTTGCCTTTCTGAGATGGGGTTTCTCTATGGAGCCCTGGCTGTCCTGGAGCTCACCCTGTAGATCAGGCTGGCCTCAAACTCACAGAGTATCACCTGCCTTTGCCTCCTGTGAACTGGGATTAAATTCATGGGCCACATCCCACTATGGCATGTGTGTGTGTGAGTGCATGTGTGTGGAGGTCAGGAGACAACTGGAGTCAGTTTTTCCTTCTGCCGTGAGGGTTCTGAGAACTGAACTCAGGTCATCAGACTTAGTGGCAAGCACCTTTATTTACTGACCCATCTATCTGCTCAGTCCCGTGTTCATGTACAGACATTCACATTGATTTTTCTCTTCTTTGTCTATTTTAGAAGATTTGGGGATCCCTTCTGTGTGACTAAGAAGTTAAGCTGGTTATGCCTTAACCTGTCTTCTCCTTCCTGAGTCTTGAACTTGTATGCTAGCGACGTTTATTTACTTGAAAAAAAAATTCTCTATATTGGGTCAAGCCTAGAATCCCAGTATTTGGCAGGCTGAGAGAGGAGGATCATTCTGGAGCCAGCCTGGGCCAGAGTGAGATCCTGTCTCAAACAATAAAAAAGGCCTGGAGACTTAGCTCAGCAGATAAGAACACTGGCTTCTCTTCCAGAGGACCCAGGTTCAATTCCCAGCACACATATGGCTGCTCAAAACTGTCTGTAATTCCAGTTTCAGGGAATCCAACACCTTTACCCAAACATTTATGCAGGCAAAACACAAATGCACATTAAATATAAGTAAATAAATTATTAAAAACATCGATAACAACAAAAATCTCTGGAAGTACCCAGAAAGAAATGACAATAGATTTGCAGGGATTTCTGGGCAGTTTAAGGTGGTATGGGAGAGAAATTTGATCATCTGATCCACAATTTTCAATGGTTTATTTATTTATTTGTTTTTGTCATTGTTAGAATTTTACTGATTTGGGCAGTTTGGTAATTTTTATTTATTTATTGGAGGGGTGTGTCCTGGAGGACAAAGAACAACTTGCTGGAGTTTGTTCTTTCCTTTTATCATGAATGTTCTGAGGACCAAACTCAGGTTGTCAGGCTACAAGCACCTTTACTTGCAGAGCCTTATTGCCATCCCAGTCCCATTTTTTTTTGTTTCAACTATTTTGTAAAGATTTGTTGTTTTACTTCACATGTATGGGTGTGTCACTGTATGTATGTATATATGTTCACTGCATGTGAATAGAGCAGATGGTTTGACATCCTTAACCACCACGGAAACAAAAACTGTAACTACCTGGAGGTTTCATCTTATACCATCCATAATGGCCCAGATGAAAGAAAGACATGATAGCGCATGCCTCTGAGGATGTGGGGAAAGAGGAACACTTATTCATTGCTGGTGGGAGTGTAAACTGGTACAGCCACTACTGAATCAGTGAGGAGGCTTCTCAGGGTTGAAAATAGATATACCTCTGAATCCAGCTCTACAACTCTTGGACATACATACAAAGAGCCTCACCTGCATCAGCACACCAATGTTCACTGCTTTTCTCTCCAGAAAGTGGAAACAGTTTAGATGTCTATCAAGAGAGGAAGGGATAATGGAAATATAATCCATTTATACAATGGGATATTATTCAGCTGTGAAAACAAAATGTAATTATAAAATTTGCAGGTAAATAATGGATTGAAAAAAATCCTACTAAGTGAGGTGACCAAGACCAAAACAGACAAACAATGTGTTTTTTCCCACTTTATACATGGATGCTATCTTTAAATGTGTTTCATTTAGGATATAAACAGAGGCCAGGTATCTACGAAGGGGTTGGTAGGGTACGGGCTCTTAAAAAAACAGAAAATTGAATAAAGTGTAGTAATATGGGCGGTGCGGGGCTGCGACCCCAAAACCCCAGCCGCCTGCCCTGCCCGGCTAGCTTATGCCCCAAATAATTACACGGACACTGTATTCTTTTAAACACTGCTCTGGCCCATTTCTAACCATCTGTGTAGCGCCCCTAGGTGCGCTTACCGGGAAGATTCTAGCCTAAGTCCATCCTGGGTCAGAGCTTCATAGCGTGCGTCTTCCCTGGAGCAGGTAGCATGGCGTCTCTCTCGCGTCTGCTCCGGAGAGGAGAGCTGTCGAGTCTGACCTCACTTCCTCTTCCTCCCGGCATTCTGTTCTGTTTACTCCACCCACCTAAGGGTGGGCCTATCCAATGGGCCTAGCAGTTTCTTTATTGCTTAGCCAATGAAATCAACAGATTGATATATGACACTCCCACATCACTTCCCCTTTTTCTGTTTAAACAAAAAAAGGAAGGCTTTAACCTTAACATAGCGAAATTACATATAACAAAAGTTATCAAGTAAAAGTTACATCAGAAACATTTATACATATAACAAAATTGACAGTAAATCTCTATCAATAAAGCAAAATCTATACTAATGCAAATTATTCATATCTATATCAGTGTTACAACAGGATAAGGGAAGATTCAATGGAGGAGGTAGGTGGGTGGGCAAAGTAAAGGAAGGTATATGGGAAGTGTGGTCATTTGAATAAGAATGGCCCCCATAGGCTAATATAATTTTATATTTGACATCAGGAAGTGGCATTTTTGAAAGGATTAGGAGGTATAGTCTTATTGGAGTAGGTGCAGCTTTGTTAGAGGAAGTGTGTCACTGGGGGTCCAGACCCAGTGACTCTCTATTCCTGCTCCATGCTGGTGTAGATGTAGAACTTTCAGCTCCTCCAGCACCATGTCTGCCTGCATGCCACCATGCTTCCCACCATACTGATAATGGACTAAGCCTCTGAAAGTGTAAGCAAGCTGCAATTAAATGCTTTCTTTTATAAGAGTTGTTATGGTTATGGTGTCTTTATACAGCAATAGAATATTGACTAAAACAGCAAGGTGGAAAAGCTCTATTGATAACTGGAACTCTAGAAGTTTCCTGAAATATGCACATATATAAAATGTTTAAAGATGGTTACTATGTGATGGGGAAGACAGTACTTCCAGTTAGATATCATATGCTATAAAATCAAATTTCCAGGACTAGGAATATGCTACACCTTATTGAGTTGTTCCTAAAGAAGTCACATAGTACACCACCCAAATATCATATTTTATTACTTATGCTGTTGTTAAACTTTTACAACTTGACAGTAAGGCCTAATTTCTAAAGATACTGTTCACTTAAGTCTCCATTTGCTTATGTCATCAAACGTGAATAAATTGAGAATTTGAACTAGAGACATCAGTACTACTGACTAGTGAGGGTTCTGTTAGGAGCTATCACAACTGCCGACTTCATATTCTCCTGGCCACACAGGACCTAGTTTTAACAGCCTTTTGCATGAGGGGTAAGAAATCAGCAGCCTGTGTTGAAGGCTGTCTACAGCCTTCTGTGTGCAAATGCTGAGCCCACCTGCCTGACCCCCACGCTGGCTACTCTAAAATCAGAAATTGGGTCTGTTTACTCATGTAGTGGTTAAAAACTAGCTCCATTTCAAACTGAGTGTCAAACTAAGTTGTGTGAAGAAAGAAAAACATTGGAGTCTCAGCCTAAGGATTATTAACCACAGGATGTCTGGACTACAACCCTAAGTCATGACCCTCAGCATTTGAGTCTCAATAGCAATCTAAAGGGAAGACTGATCCCAGAGCCACCTGGATCATTTCTCAAAATTGTTCCATACTGTATAATTGTTATTTTAAAATATTAGCCAGATGCTCATTCTGCTTCTGTAATCTCACTTATCCTTGCTTGCTCTAAAAAACAAGAACAGGATAATTTCTCACATAGCAAAAATACCCCAGGAGTAAAGACAATTGAGGTTTGTGCCTTTAAAAACTTCATCAAGCCATCCCCTTTTGTAGCAGCTCTCAGGTAGTCAAAGAAGATGCTTGTGGCAATGTTACTATAAATAAACTTGCATTGTTTTTCAGTCTTTTAACTTAAAGGAAGTTTTGTCTGCTGGTCTCCCTCTGCAGCACGTGTCTGCTGGTCTCACTGAGGGTCACACATGGATGATGGGTGCAAGGGCCAACTGTCCGAGGGTGACAGAGCAAGACTGCCATAAGTGATACCTGGAGGGCCAGGGGACTGCAGAGGAATAGAGAGACCCTAGAGGGCATGACTCTGCTGTGGCAAGGGATAATGGTCCCTGGGGCCTTGATTGCTTGTTTTGCATGTGTCTGAAGAGTAACAACTTGTTTACTTCTCAGGAAGGCCAGTCCCTGTGGGTCTGGAGGGGGAAAACCTTTTCAAAAAGAATACAATGAAACATTTAGTTAGAAGTCTCCCAAAGCCTGCTTAACAAACATCCTAGAAAACTGCTGAGAGGGTTTAAGAGTAAATGGATCCAAAACATCATAATTAAATTTACCTTAATTTTACCAGTTGTAGTCAAAAGAAAAAATAAAACTTTGAGAAAATATAGTGGAGAGCTCTGTCTCTGTGGAGGGAATGAAAAGAGAGGGACCACAGAAGGTAGAATGGTCTGGTTTCCTTTTTCAGGTACTTGAGGCCCTCCTGTCTTCCTCATCCCCTTCCCCCACCCCCTAGACCCCTCCCACCACACCTGCTCAGATAAACTTGCTGGTCTCCTCCCACAGACTCTCCAGAGTGGATCTACCCACACTGGACCAGAAGTTACGCGTTGGGGATGTAACACCCTCATATGAGCCTTGTGCATGAGGATGCCACTGCCATCTCCAGCCATGGGAGTCCTGGCTTGCTTGCTAGTGCTATGCATAGTGGTTGGGACCAGAGCTGCCTCCCAACCTCCTAGCACAGAGCAGAGACTTGTGAGGGAACTACCAGGTATGGACTGACTCAATGTTTCTGGCTGCAGGGTGGGATACATGTGGGATGATGATGGTGGCCGTCAGAAGCTTTGGGAATGGCAGATAGCCCCTGAGTGAGTAGGGGATGTCAGGTTGAGTAGCACCATGGGGAGCAGTGAGTTCGGTTCTTCTCCCGAATCTATAGATTGCTATGTGTCAGTGTATGAGGTATCTTTTTTTTTTTTTGTGGTTTTTCGAGACAGGGTTTCTCTGTGGTTTTGGAGCCTGTCCTGTAACTAGCTCTTGTAGACCAGGCTGGTCTCGAACTCACAGAGATCCGCCTGCCTCTGCCTCCCGAGTGCTGGGATTAAAGGCGTGCGCCACCACCGCCCAGCTTGTATGAGGTATCTTGAGTCTCAGGATCACTACCCAAGTGTAAGGCACCCAATAGAATGGATCACTGTGACAGGGAGCCTCAGACTTCTCAGCTTAAACAGTCAGAGTGCCACTTGCTGGGTTTCCATGATTCCCATTGTTGACAAAAACTGCCTGTTGTTGGTTTCTAGCTCCATTTCGAACTGAGGACAGTTCTTGCTCATCTTAAGCCAAAATGAAGGCTAGAGTTTGGGGGTAGGCAGGAGGACTCCAGCCAAAGCTCAGCTTTTGTCACCCAGTGTCTCACATGATATGTTGAGAGCTTCAGGTCTTCCACTCCTCTCTTTGCCGGTAGGTGTTTTGCGGGGTGCTCTTTCAGAGGCATACCTCTGTAGACCACACTCTGGGAGGTGAGGGGCACTTGTCCCAGGATCGCAGCTCAGCTAAACAGACTGGCTGGCCAGCAAAGTCTGATGGGACACTGAATTCCATCAAACAAAGCCAGAGTCTGAGGCTTTACCTCCCCGAGGTAAATATGTGTACTGGCTCTTCCTAACCTCTGCCCACTGTGCCTGGGTATGGTGTGGCAATGCAGGCCAATGGCCTGATGGTGCCGCACAGTACACGGTGAGCTGTTTCCCCACTGGAGCAGATGTCCCAACAGTCACTCCTTTAAACCTTGGCTTTTGTACCCTGGTGGCACAGCTCGGCCTCCTCTCCTCCACCCAGTTGACCGCAGCTCAGCTCAGCCTCCTAGGAAGGTGCAGGTGGGGGCAAGTACCTCAAGTACCTTTCTAACTCAGCAGCTGGGCTCTCCTGGAACTTTTTCCTTTTTTTTCCTGAGACAGCTGTGGAGCCTATCTTGAAGCTAGCTCTTTTAGATCAAGTTTGGCTTGAACTCACAAAAATTTACCTGCCTCTGCCTCCCAAGTTCTGGGATTAAAGGCATGAGCCACCACTGCCTGGCCTGGAACTTTTTTTTGGTGAATGGAAGTGGACTGGAAGGTTGAGTGTGCATGCCATTCAGCTGGTATGACAGCAGTTGTCAGGAAATCAGCACTCTCTTTGAGCCTCGGCTTGCATATTAGTGCTTCCTTCCCCAGGAGCCAAATGGCCAGTGACAGAAACCATATCAATTTTAGGAGAAGATATTATTCCCTGTGTCTGATGTCAGTGATCTTAGGTCCAGAGGAAAGCATGAACCCTCTCTGTGCTCCAGGCAATGAAGGTGGATTGGTGAAAATGCAGCAGCCCTGCCCCACCCAGGGAGTTTACAAGCCAATAAACTTCATCCTATTCCTTAACTAGATGGGCCTGGCAATGAAAACACAAAGACATGGCTGACTCTCTCTGGGAACATAAATCACCAAGCAGGAGCTGGCTGGACCTAAGAGTTCTGGAGCAGGGCTAGGCCCCAATCACACTGGCCACCCCTGGTAGGCAGGGCAATCTGGGTTCTGGGTTCTCAATAGGGGTAGAGAGTAGCCTACAGTGGTTTTCAAGTATCCTAATTAATTTTCCATTAATACAGTTCCTCATGTTATGGTAACCTCTGACCATCAAATTATTTTTATTGCTACTTCTTAACTGTAATTTTGCTAGTGTTGAAAGATCCCCATAGAGGACCTTCCTCTCTGATGAAGACCCCAGAACCAGGACACTCCGAGACCAGGCCACAGGATGCAATTAACAGGAGGTTTATTGAGTAGCACAGGTACCTGTGGGCAGCAAGTCTTTCGTAGGGCTTGCGCGCCTGCAGACTGGGGGAAAGTCTTTTTATAGGAAAGAGGGTAGCAGAAGCAGATTACAGAAGCAAATGCATGGTTATTGGTCAGCTGGAATGGGCAAGGGGCACAGGTGGTTCTTCCTTTCCCAGAATAGATGTATGGGGTCAAATATCCTGTTTTTCTTGGTTTTTCCTTTCCCAGCCCAGATGTATGGCAACAGGCTTCCTGTTAATTGATTCTATATTCTGCCTTGCAGCCAGGAACCCTGACCTCACTCTGCATTTACATTGTTTGTCAAAAGCCTTGTGGAATGACGTTACAGCAGCTAAGCTGGGATCTTTCGTAGGGGGAATTGTTTCTCCTGTGAATTGCTGATATATCCTAAATTGGGCACATGTGATGGCTATAGGCGTCCTGTTTCCCCTAGGCAAACGGGATGTTCTCATGAGAGCCGGCTAGCTGCAGGTCCTGAGAGGGTCCTGAGGGTCTCAAGCGGACAGGATGTTTCTCATGAGAGCCGGCCAGCTGTGGGTTATGGGGGGGGGCGGCTGGGCTCGTTATTGCTGCTAACTTAATGCTACTAGGTAGGGGTCTTTTATTCTTTCATTTCCCCATTTTTTTTTTTTTTTTTTTTTGGGGATAGACTACAAAGGGCTTAACTCAGTCCTATGAAACACATGGATGCCTTCTCCCAAGAGGCAAGTTTTAAATATCTTTTGTTGTAGGCACCGGGAGTGTTGTTTCTCAGCTCCAGAGAATGTGCCGGAGAAGTCAGTTTCGGTCCAGCTGGCACCACATGGCATTTACGAGTTTTTATTGCATCTTGTAGCATCAGCTTTATCCAAACATACAGGGTTGTGTCCATTGTGAGAACTTTAACAAACAATGAGAGAAAATGCAATACAGGATGACAAATGTTCAAAATAAACAAAAAGCCCTAAAACCAGAGGACAGCCAATGAAGACATAAATATTTTTGAGACTGACCTTACCCAGGCTTTACATTTGTAAGTACAGTATTAAAAAAAGTTTTGACATCCCATTGATAATTTATTTTATCATATATTAAACCATATCTGTTTATCTTTTGAAAGCCATATCCCTATAGATTAAAACAAGATTTTTTTGTAGAAAAACAAAACCTGCCAAGAGGTAAGGAGGCTTTAGGTGTGTTTGCTTCTCTCTGCAGCTATCTGCACAATATGGTCTGATCTGGAAAAGTCTCAAACTGTACTAAATAATTTCTGTCCATAGGTCCCAGACACACAGAGGAGGAGCAGAACAGGATTGTTTTTTGCTTCTGCTGTCTGATATTGTGCTTTAAAAGACATTTTTTTAAAAAATGAGCAGAGCCCTGTGGGTTTCTGACTTTAGGAAAGAAGAGCCTTAAAGGTGATGTAAGCCCATCTTATAGCAGATGTGCCTGCCCTGTGCAAGCCTTGAGCTCAGGATTTTATCACCAAGGTCAGCCACCGTCAGCGGATACATGAGCAGCAGCTAACTAGCCAGGCAACAGAACTAGTGGCAGTGATTGCCGGGGTGTTTTGAACCCAGGAAGGACAGGAGGGAGGGAGGTCTGTCCAGTCATTTTTGCTGGTCTCCAGGGCCAATTATGTCAATTTGTTTTTTAGAATCTTATTTATCCTATCTATCTGACCTGAGCTTTGGGGTTGGTAAGTTTAAATTTTAATTGATCCCCAATGTCTTGGCCACATCCTAACTTACCTGGGCAACAAAGACAGGTCTATTATGGGACATGATTATCTTGGGCATCCCAAACCTTAGGATGATTTCTTTTTGATCTTTTTAGCCATTATATTGGGTGTCTCAATCTTGGTCAATGTATGATGGCTATCTTCTTTGGAAAATGTGTGGCCTCCTGGAGGCTCAAAATTTTTGCAGATGTCAGTCCTTTTTGTCTGTATATTGTTTTGAAGCATACCTGCTGTTAGTATAGACGTTCCCTCTGCCATCTGTAGAGCTTGTATCAAAGCCACAAGTTCAGCGTTCTGGTCGGGTTGCCATCCCTGAACGGAGGCTACTGGCCCCGATCATTTGCTTCCTGTCCACCAATGTTGCCCCCGCCTTCCGCTTACCTTCAGTCTTGTGTACCTGCTTAGCTCAGACCGTCAGCCTTGTGCCCCTGGCAAGCTTCGCCCTCATTTTTGGTTTTGCCTGGCACATTTTAGTCTGTCATTTTGCCATTCGCCTGTCCTTTATGCAGATGCTGGCAGGATCCATAGTTCATTGACGTCAGCCCAGCACAAGAGCAGTAGTCTGTCACAGGAGGGCACCTGTGGTAGCGTTTGACTGCTGTATCGCAGTCTGACATGGGTGAGGGGAGCAAGACTGTAGAGTGAGCAGTCAGGGCTCATGCAGGCTTTAGAGCAAGCACAGCATCAAGGCAGTTGCTAGGAGGTGAGGATTTCTTCAGCGGTGGAGGCAGGGAGAGGTGGTCATCCTGGTGAGGAGGGCGTGGTAGAGGCAGAGGCAGACAAGCAGCCTGTGTCTCCTGCAGAACTGAAAACAGCAGCAAAAGCAAAAGTCCCTCATTTGGTCAACAAAAGGCTTTGGTCATATATTTAGAAGTGACCAGGGAGGAACGAGTCATTTATTTGTCTTTTTTTTTTTTTAAATTTATAGTTCATAAGGTGTCCAGTTTGTATTCTTTATTCAGTTCCAGTGTCCCTCTTCATTTGTCTTTGATCTTCTGTTGCCCAGGCTCCTAATCTATCTGAGTCCTATCTTTCTTTTGCTTCCCGCCTCTCTCTCTTTCATTTCCCTTTCTCTGTCCCTCATTTAACAATTTTTTTCTCTCTAAATTTTACTAAGTATAATCTTTTTTTATCTACTTGCTGTATCTTTTTTTATATCTGATGTTGTCCGTCCTATGTAGGCTATGGCTACTGCTGTCTGCTGACCTTCAGAGGTTGGGTAAAATGCCTGTAAACTTTTATTAATCATTTAAGGAACACAGATCTTAACTGGCCCCTGGAGAACCTCTCTTACCTTGGCCGAATTAGTGGGGTGCCTTGCAGGCCCCCCTGAGATTTGCCATGAGCCCAACATTATGACTGTCAGTTTTTCCCTTTAAGAATTAATTAGACGTTATCATGTAGAAGAATGAAAATAGATCCATATTTATCTCTATGCACAAAACTGAAATTCAAACAAATTAAAGACCTTAACATAAGGGCAACAATATAAATAGAATTTTGAACATGGCCTCAGTAGCGTAGACATTAAAGGAAACAATCAGTAATTGAAATCTCTAGAACTGAGAAGCTTCTTGTATAACAAAGGATATAATTAACAACATAATATCAGCCTGTAGAATGGGGAGGTATCATGAGACATATAAGGAACTTAGGAACTTAATTCTCATAAAAAAACAAATATTTCAGTACAATTACGTCACAGACCAAAACTGTAAATTTTCACCAAATGAACTTGAAATGTCTGAAAGATATTTAAAATTTGTTTAAATATAACATCTTTAATCATCAGGGAAATGTAAATTAAACAATTCTGAGATTTTATCTTATTCCTGTAAAACTGACCAAGATTAAAAATATCATTTGACAATTTATGCTTACAGCTACTTTGAACATTAGCATGGTGGATTTTCAGAATTAGATAACATACTACCTTAAAAACTTAGCGACATTTTTTATAATATCATAGACAGAATCTGAAAACAACCCAAAATGTATCTTTTTATATTAATAATAAATGAGAATCTTTGTCATGTTTTTTTTTTTAATATCCATAAACATTATAAAGAGTTAAAAGGGCCATTTTAACTCAACCTCATCATTTAGTAACGCCCCCTTTGCCATTGTAGTGGGGTGAGAGGCTTTAGCAGATCTTTGCCTTGTGGGGCAACTCGGGGGCCCCCACCTTATCACAAGCATTGTGAGCAGACAAGTGTTAAATTCAGATCTAAACATGGGCTGGCTTAGAAGCTCATCTGGGCTGTTCATAGGGCCCCAGCCCTGTGCCAGGGCTTTTATAGCAATAGTTCTTGAAGACAGTGTAGTCCTGCACCCATCTAAACAGAGCTGGGAATTCACTTTTCTCTGGACACACTGCATAGTAAGAAATATAGAAACCAACAATCTGTAGTTTTTTATAAGCACATTATTTTAAAGTGACTTAATTTAATTTTTTTAATTTTTAAACCAGAGGCTTTTACCTGGATGCAGCACATGATGACTGGAATAGAGCATCCCCAGAAGACAGATGTTATTAGGGCTGGTAGGCCCTTTTAATGTCAGCTTACTCCATTACCTGCAGCTCCTGAATCCACATTTGTCATTTACCAACAGCCACAGGGATATTTACTTGCAATCTCTTGCCCTACTGCCAAAACGGAAAGGTCCAGGAGGCCTTAGTTCCGTGACCCTGGCGCTAGCATCAGCTACTTTCCCTGGGCAAGGGCCATAGATCTTTGGCACAAGGCTTTATATGGCATTTGTAGAGGGGAGGCTGCCATTTAATCCCTAGCACTTTATTTTTCAAGGAAAACAAGCCTTATCTTTGGAAAGAAGACCCCATAGGGAACCCCATTGGGGATCCTCCCAGGACCTGGCTTCAGCAGCTCTGTCCACAGTGAGCTCCTAGTTGTATAGCACAAGCTTCCCCCATCCACACCTCAGTACTCACAGCAATCTAGCAGCTTTTTTCTGAATGGGATTCCAGAGGCCCCAGGAGGCATTCCCTCCAGGGAACTCGTCAGGTCAGGTTTGGTCGGCGGTCTGGAAGCCTCAACTCAGTTCCTGGGGGATGCCACATCGGTCACCACTGAGGCTCCTCTTTAGCCCTCACACTGCCAGTAGCAGCTGGGAAGACCTGTGCATTGGCTGTAGGGGGAGGGAACATCCTGGACTGTCTAAGGCAGCCCTCCTCCCCCAGTCCTCCCGTGCGGTGCTGGTAGACTTCAGGTCAACAAGGGAGGACGTCACTCTCAGCACAGGGATTTCAGGGGGGGGGGGCAAGCATTCCCTTCTCGTGGATGTTCCAACCCCAGTCTCTACCTGACGTAGCAGGGAGAGCAAATTGTGAGCAGAGGTGGGCAGGATTACATGGCCCAACTAGTCATCAGCTGGGCTTATTCCTGAGCAGCGTCAAAAGGAGCTAAAGCCTTTGTTTGGTTTTGACACAGCTAAGAGAGCTCTCCCGTCAGTGAGCTCCCCTGTGGGGTGGGGTGTGGCAGAGGCTCAGTGTTACCCCAGCACCTGGCACTGAGGGGAGAGTTATGCTCCCTGGGCTCCTGCAATGATGCTAAGGAGTTTAAGCATCTCTGCATCGGCGCCCATGGTAACAGCTAAGGCGGCCGCTGTTGGGCCGGGGAGGAGACTCACACGCAGATGTGGGGGCCACAGCTGCCCCCTTCTCTGACTCTGGCCAGGGTTGCTGCCATGCCCCGTCCTGTGTCCTGCTGAGAAGTTTGCTCAGAGCTGGAGCTGGTTGCCCCACCTAGGCCTGGCTCCAGGCTGTGCTGCAGGAGATCACAGCCCTGCTCCCTCCCTCCTTGCAACAGCAAGCAGGACAGTTCAGCAGCACAGCCTAGAGAAGTAAAGGAGGGGCAGACTGTCAGCATTTCTTTTGGATTTTCATAGAGTTAGGGCCAAAGAGATGGTTATTTACTGCCCCATGGTACCAGATTTAGACTCGAGTACAAACAGATATACAAAACAAAGAACATATTAAGCACAAAAATACACAAACAATACAGATGCGCAGGCGCAGTTTCGGCGTAATACCCAAAACAGACTTTCAGACGGAGACCTCTCTCCTCCCAGAAGAATCACGTACCCTTTGGACTGTGGGGGTGCCCCGAACAGCCCTTCCTGGGTAGGACTCACCCAATACAGATGGGCCAAGAACCTGGCCCCAGACACCTCTGGGACGTCTCCCAGGGCTGCGGTCGGGAGTATGAGCTCGTCAGCTCCTCCGCGGGTCCGCCAGATACAGATACACCTCTGCCAGATACGGATACAGATGGGCCAAGAATCTGGCCCCAGACACCTCTGGGACGTCTCCCAGGGCTGCGGTCGGGAGTACGAGCTCGTCAGCTCCTCCACGGGTCCGCCAGATACAGATACACCTACAGATACGGGCCCCAGACACCTCTGCCAGATACGGGTCTAGTTAGCTAACTAGTACGGTCGCAAGCGCAAACATAGAAACACAAACGGTCACACAGACAAACGCAAAGACTAACGAATCAGCGCTGGCCAGCTTACCTCCCTGTGGTGGGTCGGTAGTTCCTGGGGGGTGTCTTCAATTCCCGGCCAATGCACCAAATGAAAGATCCCCATAGAGGACCTTCCTCTCTGATGAAGACCCCAGAACCAGGACACTCCGAGACCAGGCCACAGGATGCAATTAACAGGAGGTTTATTGAGTAGCACAGGTACCTGTGGGCAGCAAGTCTTTCGTAGGGCTTGCGTGCCTGCAGACTGGGGGAAAGTCTTTTTATAGGAAAGAGGGTAGCAGAAGCAGATTACAGAAGCAAATGCATGGTTATTGGTCAGCTGGAATGGGCAAGGGGCACAGGTGGTTCTTCCTTTCCCAGAATAGATGTATGGGGTCAAATATCCTGTTTTTCTTGGTTTTTCCTTTCCCAGCCCAGATGTATGGCAACAGGCTTCCTGTTAATTGATTCTATATTCTGCCTTGCAGCCAGGAACCCTGACCTCACTCTGCATTTACATTGTTTGTCAAAAGCCTTGTGGAATGACGTTACAGCAGCTAAGCTGGGATCTTTCGTAGGGGGAATTGTTTCTCCTGTGAATTGCTGATATATCCTAAATTGGGCACATGTGATGGCTATAGGCGTCCTGTTTCCCCTAGGCAAACGGGATGTTCTCATGAGAGCCGGCTAGCTGCAGGTCCTGAGAGGGTCCTGAGGGTCTCAAGCGGACAGGATGTTTCTCATGAGAGCCGGCCAGCTGTGGGTTATGGGGGGGGCGGCTGGGCTCGTTATTGCTGCTAACTTAATGCTACTAGGTAGGGGTCTTTTATTCTTTCAGTGTTATGAATTGTAATCTAAAATATCTGTGTTTTCGAAGGTCTCAAGGCTGATGGGGGTGTGAGGGCTCCATTAGACCATGATCTGATACTCTCTCCTCAGCATATACCATATACTGTGTTGTCTCAAGCCACATCCCACACTGTGTTTCCCTTATTACCTGCGGAACTCACAACACAAGCTCCTATAGGCCCTGTGACACTGGAATGGGATCACAGTGTTGGATTTGCTGTTGCCTGAGCCCAAATGTATCTGGGCTGTGCTGGCTCCTAGTGGACAGGATAGGTAGATAGATCAAATGTCAGCTCAGCTGATTCAGGGCCATTTCCCTTCCCCACCTCATACATCCAGGCATTTGTCTCTCCATCCTGTGGAATGCTGTGTCTTTCCCCAGTCACTCTCCTGATGAGAGTACTTGTGTGAATAGCTTGACCTTTTGTCTTGCCCAGACTAAATCACAACTGTTTTGGGTAATGGTTGCCCTGAGGCCACTGACTAGACAGTTCTTGGTCTTCTTTGGTGCCTCAGGAAGCTTCCAGCGTTGGATTGCCTCCATAGGACATGGCAGCAGGAGAATTAGAGGTCAGGATAGAAGATTCCTTACTGTGAGGCCCACTCAGGGACAAACAAAATCTGTCTGGCTCCATGGGACACAAGCTTCGTGGATACTTTTGAGGACAGTCTCTCCGGCTGTTGGAATCTTGGTGGGATGACTCTGGGATGGGCAGAACTGGTACTGGTTTAGTTTGAATGGACATTTGGGCATTGAATGTAGGCTATGCATCTGCAGAATGGCAAGTGACATGTTAACCAGTCCATCTGAATCTAAGGAAGGAGGTCTGACCAGCAGGACTACCTGCCCCTGTCCTGGAGCCCGAGCCCATCTGTGCCTGTGATGGTCATTGTTAGGTCCTAGCAGGGAAATCTGGGTGTGATAACCAGCTGGTGGTGTGTCCCTAGGTGTGAGGCCTTTGGGTCTCCTCATGAGCTGGGCACCATCTGGGTAGGGGAGAAGTGTATGGCTACCTGTGTCTAACCACCCAAGAACTCCAGTTTCTTAACTCTCAGGATGGGTGGCTGTCTCCACTTGACTGTGATTCTAGCTCCAGTTGGCTCACATCCCCTAGCCAAACCATGGTCCTCATTTGTGAAATGGGAACCCCAGGTGTAGGAGTTTAAAGCTTCAGACATTCCAGGCAGGTGCTGTACCATAGAGCTTCCCCCAACCTTCTTGACATTTTCAGATCTTTCAGCTACTAGGAGTGCTGCTGTGTGTCAGGGCACACAGATGTGAGTCCATTCCACCTTGATTAGAGGTCAGAGAGTTTGGGCTTGTTTTGCTTTTTCAAAGTTGTTGACAACAAGTGACTACAAAACAAGTGGTCCTGACCTAGAGTGGTTAATTGGTATTTTAAGTACAGAGGTGTATCAGCTTCATCTTGACCAAAGATCAGAGGTGCTCTGTTTATTTGTTTTACCTTGTTGATGAAGTCTGTTGTCTCCTCCTTTACCTCTTTGGAGTGGGGTATGAAAAGATATATGGAAAATAAAGGGGTGGCTCAGTATTCACTAAATTTCCCTCCTGATGCAGTTCTGTGTTTTATCTTTTATTTCTCTCTCATCTCTGTTTCTCTTTGCTTAATAATTCTAATCATCACGCTCCTACCCTCTAATGTGTGAATCCAATCTAGGCTGGTCCTAAGCAGCTGTGTCTCTTCCATATCATCCCTGGAAGACAGCTTCCTCCTCCAGGACAGAGACAGAAACCTTAACACACACCACTAACAGAGTTGAGGTACTGACACCCCTGGGCTCTTACTAAAATAGTCTGCCTACTCCTGGTTTGAACATTGTCTGGCAGAACCCCAAGCCCCAGGAGCATGCCTCTCACTTGCCTGCCATAGCTTTGCTAGTTTGCAAAGCAAAGTATGGGCCTTCAGCATGCTACTTTGAAGAATCTGTTTCACAGCTTTCCATTTCATCCACAGAGGCCCCAGGCCCTGGGCCTAACCAGCAAGAGCAAGTGGTCTTTGGCTGCGGGGACACCATGGAGCTGTTCTGCTCTGTGCCTAGAGGTGCCGGCACAGGCTGCACTGTCTGGTCTAAGGATGACACAGAGCTGATAGCTTCCCACCGCATCCTGGTGGGGCCCCAGAGGTTACAAGTGCTGAACATCTCCCATGACGATGCCGGGGTCTACATGTGCCAGCAGCAGCTCACTCAGGATGTCCTGTGCCGCTTCACTGTGCATGTGACAGGTAAGTTCTTGGTGGCTGGGGCTGACAACTGTGTTGAGCAGCTGCATAGCTAGGGAGGTCAGGGCAGTCCAAGGCAGCATGGTTCCAGTATCCCTGGCTCAAGAGTGTTGCTGGCTTAGTTCCCCACATCACAGGGGGGTGCCCCCAATTCTGTGCTATTTGAATGAATGGCCTTGCAAAGGCAGGGAGCAGTGATCCCTAAAGATGGAGAGCAGTGTACTCTCAAAATAGGGAGCAGCAGGTCTCTGGATGTAGGAGTGTCACAGGACCACTGCTTGCTTATAACTATTGCAGATGCTCCATCCTCAGGAGATGAAGAAGATGGTGAGAACGTGGCTGAAGACATAGGTAAGATCAGAGCCTAGGCACACTGACCTGGTCAGTATCGGGCTGCTTCCTTCCTGTAGTCTTGTTGTTTAGGGGCACTGCTACAGGTAGACAGTGCCCCAGGGGCAGTGAGGAGGCAGGGCTACTCTGCAGGGATTTTGGTAAGTTCTGGTGGGAAGGAATATGAGTAAACCAGGCAAGGAGCTCAGGTTGCCACTGACGAGGACATAGATCCAGGGATTCATGTTGTCTGGGTTTCTTTCCTGCCTGGTTCCCACAATCATTAAGTCCCAAAGAAATCAAACAGAGGTCTACATTAGTTATAAATTGATTGGCCCATTAGCTCAGGCCTCTTATTAACTCATAACTTATATTAGTCCATTATTCTTATCTGTGTTAGCTACATGGCTCAGTACCATTTACAGAGAGGCATTCACATCTTGCTTCTTCTGTGGCAGGGCCAGGATGGCAGAAAGAGCTTTCCACTTCCCAGAATTCTGTTCTCATTGACCCACCTCTACTTCCTGTCCAGTTGTCCTGCCTATACTTCCTTCCTGGCTACTGGCCAATCAGCATTTTATTAAAATACAAGTGACAGGGTAGAAACCATTGTCTGACAGCAGATTCACAGACCTAGTGGCTGTTGCTGCAGACCAGCAGGAGGGGAGCAGTGCCATGCTGAGGCATACATTGTAAAGGGGGCATCATAGATTTGGTGTGAGTATATGAGGGCACATGGCAGTGCCCATGGTATGGCCTAGAACCATTGTGGGAGAGAGAGAGAGAGAGAGAAAGAGAGAGAGAGAGAGAGAGAGAGAGAGAGAGAGAGAGAGAGAGAGAGAGAGGTACCATCTGTAGTACAACGTGTACTATTATACTGCACCTGTATTGTGGAGCCTGCACTAAAGGACCATCCATGAGCCAGGCAAGAACCTGAAGATTTAAACACACAAAGACACACAGAGACATGGGTCATCCTTGAAACAAGAATGTCCCTTTATTGTGTACCAGAACCACTTATATATGGCTCATTAACTGATAGCCATGCCCCAGGCAAACCCACCAGAAACCACTCTCCTTCCATCAGGAACTCCTGAGGGTCTCATGCTCAGAGCAGCTACAAACACAGTAAAAACAAGTTGTTTTGCTCAGACAGAGCAGCTGCAAGCATAACAAGTTGTTTACAGGAAATTCAGGGTCTGGGCAGAGAGAGAGAGAAAGAGAGAGAGAGAGAGAGAGAGAGAGAGAGAGGGAGAGGGAGAGGGGGAGAGAGGGAGAGGGAGAGAGGGAGAGAGGGAGAGGGAGGGAGAACATCATGGGTCCAGACATCTTATGCGGAGTGGTTATGACTCTGAGACTAGGTTGGTGTTAACTGAGTCCTCAGACCACCTAGAACCTTCTGGGGTAGAGTGCACAAGGGTCTGAGAGGAATCAGAGAGACAAACTTAATGAGAAAACAGGGTAATGAGTCTTATGAGTGTGTGCGGGTGAAGAGAGCAGGTATAGGGACTTGTCTGAGGTTTCACAACCCTCATAAAAATGGACTTAGATTCTAGGACTGAAGCCAAAAAAAGGTAGTAGTCCTGAGAAGTGGGTCAGTTTATCATTCTCCCTTTCAACTTTGGCTATCAGGTTGTTCAAAGCAGAATTTCTAACCCAGTTGGTCTCTAGCTTCTGCCCCAACAATTACCAATGTGTTTGTAATTTCCTGTTTTCTTCTGTCATCCTGGACTTCCCAGGTTGTATTTAGTGTTTTTGCACCATAAACACTTAGGTAAGGTGCCTGAAGGGTCACTTTCTTGACCTTACCTGGCATTGGGCACCATAAAGTTGCTGTAGTCTCCCATTGTGGCACTCTTCTCTCAAGCCTACTGGCCAAATTTGGAGCCTGGGTGGGCAATTCAGAGCTAGGAGGGACACCTCTCCAGTGTCTGCACACTTTTCTCCTATTTCACATGTCAGTTCCTCCTCCCAGAGATGCATAGGGCCCTCTGATTGAGTCACTGTGGAAGACCCTGCCCCGGCCTTTGTTCTCTGTTTTGGAAATTTGTTGCCTCCCTCAGCTTCCTCATGAGTCCAAACATATGGCATCCTGTTGCTGGTTGTTTTTGTTCTACTCTTTGGGAGCCCACCGCCCAGCTCCCAAATAAACACACGGACACATATTACTTATGATTGTATGACCTTGACGTGGCTTATTTCTAGCCAACTTTTCTTAACTTACATTATCCCATCTACACTTTGCTTCTGGGGTTTTATCTTTATTCTATATACCTTTCTTCTTATTTTGTGGCTTACTGTGTAGCTGGGTGACTGGGTCTTTGCATCCTCCTCTTTCTTTTCTTGTTCCTTCTTAAACTTTCTCCTTCTCTTTATCCTCTCTGCCTGCGAGCCCTGCCTATATCCCTCTCTTGCCCTGGTCATTTAGCTCTTTATTAGACCAGACAGAGTAACACAGCTTCACCAAGCTAAGCAAATACAACATAAAAAAGTGAAACACATCTTTACATCATGAAACAATTGTTCCACAACATATAAAGATGTAACACATCTTAAATTGATAGTCCACCACAGCATCCTCCACCCACCCAAGAGGAAGGAGGGAATTCAGTGGAGGGGAAGCATGACCTGAAGGGTACCTGCCTTCACTGGGCACTATACAGGCTGACTCAGGTTTGGTGTACTGGTGGAATGACCTGGCCTAGTTGCTTCCCAGGATCTACATCCTACTGGGTTCTACTTCCTGGGTCCCTATACCTGTGAGCCTGCCGCAGATGGAGAGAAGAGAATACAAGACTGAGAGTGGGACAGCTGTGGATGCAGTGTTCAGACAAAGCAAAGGAGTCTCAATACAGATGAGGGATGAAGCTTGAGGGTGTGCTGGCAGGGGAGCTTTGCAAGGGTGTACTGATCATGCTGTTATTTATGAGCATTTCTGCCATCAGGGGCCCCTTACTGGACTCGGCCAGACCGTATGGATATGAAATTGCTGGCTGTGCCAGCCACCAGCACGGTACGCTTCCACTGTGCAGCTGCTGGCAACCCCACCCCCTCCATCTCCTGGCTGAAGAATGGCAAGGAATTCCGAGGGGAGCATCGCATGGGGGGCATCAAGGTAAGTCTGGAAAAGGGGCACAGATAGGTAGGGCCTGGATTCAGAGGGTATAGCCCATATCATTTGTCATAGACCAGCCTCGACAAAAATACCTCTTGCCAGGGTAGGGGCATGAGATTTTAGAAATGGAAGTAAAGTGAAAAGTAATAAAACTGAAACCATAGAAAAGTACCAGGAGGGCATTCCAGTGAATACTGAAATTTTCCCTGTTTAGTTTTCCTTATATGTTTATATCCAAATACAAAAGGAGAAGAAGGCAACAAAAGTCTTCCTTAACTTGATACGAACTACAGGTACAACAGTTAATTACTTTAACATTTTGAGGTATCAAGTCATTAGCTTTTTGTTGTTTAAGTAGCGAAGCCACTCTAGACCAAGTATCCTGAAAGCAGTCACTTCCTAGGTAACCTTATATTACAAAATAAAGAGCAGAAGTATGTTTGCATAGCCTAACTATCTGTCAGGATGAAAACAGGTTCACATTTTTGGGCATCCACAGTCACTCACCTACTAATTTTACCTGCAGCTTAGGCACCGGCACTGGAGCCTGGTCATGGAAAGTGTGGTGCCTTCTGATAGTGGCTACTATACCTGCGTGGTTCAGAACAAGTTTGGGAGCATCCAGCAGACTTACACACTGGATGTACTGGGTAAGAGCCAGGCTGGGTGACTAAAGCAGGTCAGCCTCAGGCCACTGGACCCACTGCACCGACTGTCTGTGTCTTACAGAGCGCTTCCCACATCGGCCCATTTTGCAGGCTGGGCTGCCAGAAAACCAGACAGCCACCCTAGGAAGTGATGTAGAGTTCCACTGCAAGGTGTACAGTGATGCCCAACCACACATCCAGTGGCTGAAGCATGTTGAGGTGAATGGCAGCAAGACAGGCCCGGATGGCAAGCCCTATGTCATCGTACTCAAGGTGGGCTCTGTTGTTGGCAGCTGGTTGGGTGGATGGGTTAGCTGGAAGTGCCTTGCCCTGGTCCTTAAGTCCCTCTTCAGCTGAGGAATACCTTGGGACTGGGACCCACGTGTTGGGGTTTCTGGGAAGGGGCACCTGAGTCTCAGAACTGATCACCTGTTCTGAGCTCCAGGCAGGCTTTGTGTTACTTGTGCCCTCCCGTAGGACTTGTTTCTCTGTTTGCTCTGAGGCTTGGGCCTACAGAAGGCTTCTCTGGGTGATAGCTGTGGTGGCTCAGGGGGATGTCTGCTGTACTAGTACCCTCTGACATCAGAGTACTGGCTGTCTACTCTCCAGCTGCCTTCACTGTAGCACTAGCTCCACCCTGCCTTGACGGACTCTTCCTGCCTCCCTCTGCCTGTAGCTTTGCTTCATAGCCTCAGGTGGGGGCCGAGAGAGAGAGAGAGAGAGAGAGAGAGAGAGAGAGAGAGAGAGAGAGAGAGAGAGTGTTGGGCTTTGCAACACAGGAAAGAGAGACTTGGAGGTCTGATGGAGAGAAGAACAGGTTTTGGCAGGAGTTGGTATCCTGGCTTTGAGAGAGACCACTAGGGCCATGTCCAGTGTAGCTCCCACTGTGGGTGTGTGGTTTCGTGAGCACAGGCTGATGTGATATGACCCTTGGGATGAAGATTTGAAGAGTATGGGTTCCCTTTCTCTCTCTCTCTCTCTCTCTCTCTCTCTCTCTCTCTTTCTCTCTCTATCTCTGTATGTGGTTTTCTCTCTTTGTCTGTGTTTCTCTCTGTGTGTGTGCTCTCTTTCTCTGTGTGTGTTTCTCTCTCTTTGTCTGTGTGTTTCTCTCTCTTTGTCTGTCTATGTGTTTCTCTCTCTCTCTCTCTCTCTCTCTCTCTCTCTCTCTCTCTCTCTGTGTGTGTGTGTGTGTGTGTGTGTAGGGAGAGTGGACATGAAGGAGGCCAGTCTTTGAAACCACTCCCATCACTGCCATTATGTGCCTCGCTTCAGGCAGCTTTCCAATGCTTCCTCCCCCAACCCATTCTTTGGCATCTCCGTTGCCCTGTCTTGTCCTCATTGTCTTCTAGAGATATCCTGGATCAGTGACAATCTGAAGGCAGATACACACCTTTATCTTTCAGTGTGTCAGAATGGGATGGGGCAAGTACATTTGTTGAGCCATCAATTTCATAAGCATGGCTGAGAAGGCATTTTGGTGGTATGTTCACAGTCCTCAAGTAGGTGATAACTGACCCACCTCTGACTCATCTTCTGTTTCTGATGCCTTGATAATACTGGTAGCTCCCAGCCAGCACTGACTTCCTATCTCCTTCAAAGCCCCTCAGGTCTGTGCTGTTCTCTTGCTTAGAAGTTTTCAGAACCTTCCAGGGGCTGAGCCCTGTGCTGCTTCAGAACATCGACTTTCCACCATTCTCTGGCTGACACTGATTTCCTCTGGTTTTCTCTCCATACATCTGTCTGCCCATCTTTTTTTTCTGTACTAACCCTGCATGTTGCTTCTTTGTGGTACCATGCTGCCCAAGTGCCCGATGCTTGCCTTGGGACAGGGAACTATCCACCAACAGAGGGACTGGTTTCAGGCTCCGTGCCTTGGTTCAGCATCCATTGCAGTGGTAGAGCTGTAGTTGTCAAGGTGGTAGCAGAGGCGGCATTTTCCTTGAAGCCTGTCTGATCATCTCCATGTGGACTGTGCTGTGGTACCCAAAGGGACGTGCTGGTGCTTGCCTATTGATTTCTGTTCTCTCTTTGTAGACATCAGGCATTAACACAAGCAACAAGGAGCTAGAAGTTCTGTCTTTGCGCAATATCACCTTTGAGGACTCAGGGGAGTACACCTGTCTGGCAGGCAATTATTTCGGATTTTCCCATCACTCTGCATGGCTGGAGGTACTGCCAGGTATTTGCTGCTGCTGCTGCTGCTGGTGCTGGTGCTCCATCTGCCCTCTTATGGTGCGAGCTCAGAACATAACGAAGCTGCCAGGGACAGGGACAGCAGGGTGCACTGTGACTTACTGCAGTCCATCCTGTGGTAACCACCCTGGCCTTGTGCTTGGTATGGGAGTGTCACCCTTCCTCGTCTTGATCTTGCAAAGGCCTCCCCCACAATCCTCTAGTTGGATTTCCATAGTCTAGCCTTGAGGCTCTGGGATCTCCTGGGAGCCTTGGTGGTGGTGTGGATGCTTCTGGCTCTGCCAGGCTTCTCTCCTGAGTCTGGTCCCTGCTGACTCATAGATGTTTTGGACTACCAATGTGAGTTGGGGATGTAGGTCACCAAACTCTGAGTATCCCAGTAACTTTGCTCCCCAACAGGTACCTAGAGCTCAGGGCAATGGGAAGTCCCACAAGGCTGGATGAGGCATCAACATTTATGTCTTTGCAGCTGAGAGAGAGCTGGCAGAGAGTAGTGCGGCTGGCAGGTTATCTGCAGGCACCATCAGCTTCTGGGTGGGCTTCTCCATCTTAATCTTGACTGCAACTGTGACACTCTGCTACCTGCGTAGAGTCTCAAGAAAGAACCTGAGGTCTCCCAATGTTGACAATAGCTTCTGCTTCACACCTGAGCAACAGGTAACTTAAAGTAGATAACAAGTTTTGATCTCTCTGTTGTACCTTGAATCTCCTAAAGTCCCAGCCTTACCTGAGGCCTGCTTGGTACTCATTTCTCTGCAGTCAGATGAGCTGACCCTTCCCTATTCCTATTCTCCACATGGATCCCACATTACTCAAAACAACTTTGAGTCTTCAGTAACCACTGTTTGAGCATCCCTCTTCTTGGCCCTACATACTGCCTCACATGGACTTGACCTTGCTACTCCTGGAAGTTACACCACCTCAACCCTTTCCCAATGCCCAGCATCCATTGTCTGGCACCAACCTATCCCTAATGATCCAAGCAGGTGACCTCCATGAACTCTGATATACCCTTGGTCCACATCGTCCACCCAGTTTCAAGAGAACATACTGTAATGGCCAGTATTTCTGAGCTTGAGCTGCCAGCCGACCCAAAGTGGGAAATATCTAGAACTCGGTCAGTGCTGGTGGGGTTTTATGTATACTTGGAGGAGGTTCTGTGGCTGGGGGCTAGATGGCTACCAGGCAGAGGTCTGTTGGAGGTGGGGTCCGGGGTGAGACTTGGGTTACTCTGTCTTCATGAGCAAGAGCCCAATTGCCAGCTATGGATGCAGTGGCACAGGGCCATGAGGGCTGGGGGTCCTGGGCACATACTCACTGCCTCTGCTTCTTCGGACAGGCTGACACTTGGTAATTCTCTAGGAGAAGGCTGCTTTGGCCAGGTTTTTATGGCAGAGGCTTTAACATGGACAACACTGACAAGCCTGTCACTGTGGCTGTGAAAATGCTGAAAGGTGAGGAGGGAGAGAAGTAGCACAGGGCAGTGGGGGCTGCAGGGCCACCACCTGACATTCCCACTTTCAACACAGATGATGCCAATGACCAGGACTTGTTGGACCTGGTGTCTGAGATGGAGATGATGAAAGCTATTGGCAAGCACAAGAACATTATCAACCTGCTGGGGGCCTGCACACAGGGTGGTAAGTACAGCAGGTGGGTGGACAGTTAGATGGGGGCCCCTGAGTCACACAACATCTCCGAGGTATCTGTACTTCCAGGGCCATTGTATGTGCTGATGGAGTATGCCGCCAAGGGTAACCTCCGGGAGTTCCTGCGGGCACAAAGGCCCCTAAGCATGGAATACTATGGTGCCTCCAGGCTGCCAGAAAAACAGCTTACCCGCAAAGATCTAGTGTCCTGTGCCTATCAGGTGGCCAGAGGTATGGAGTACCTGGCTTCTCAGAAGGTGAGCAGAGCTGGGGCACAGGTGAGGTAGGGTCTTCCTGAGTGGAAGAGTGGATATCAAGCTTGCTTAGGCTAGGGAGGTGTCAGTTTAGCACAGGTTCCTTTCATGCCTCCTCAGTGTATTCACAGAGACTTGGCTGCCAGAAACGTGTTGGTGACTGAGGACAATGTGATGAAGATTGCAGATTTTGGCCTGGCCCGTGATGTGCACAATCTGGAATGCTACAAGAAGACCACATATGTGAGCCCCATTACAGGGTGGTTGGGGTGCTGTGCTCCACCAGGGAACACCTGACAGCCAACAACTCTCCCTCTGCCTAGGGCCGGCTACCTGTGAAGTGGATGGCACCAGAGTCGCTGTTTGACGGAGTCTACACCCACCAGAGTGATGTGTATGTGTCCTAACATAGGATGGGGATAGCAAGACCCAAGTCACACCTATCACAGCCTTTAGGCTGTAGACAACAGCATAGCCCTGCCATGTCTCTCATCCACACACTCCTCCTTGCCCATTGGTAACCTGTCCTGTTGTAAAACTGTTACAGTAATTGACCAGGAATAACAGGCCTCTGCCCTCACTCCCATACAGGTGGTCCTTTGGAGTCCTGCTCTGGGAGATCTTTACACTGGGGGGCACACCATATCCCGGCATCCCAGTGGAAGAGCTTTTCAAACTATTGAAAGATGGCTACCGCATGCACAAGCCTGCCAACTGCACACATGACCTGTGAGCAAAGCATTCCTTGTGCACTCCTCTAACTAGTCCCTGGGAGTGGCTGGTTTCCTACCAGGGCTCCTGATAGGAGGCTGGTAGCCTTGGGTGAGGTAGGGATGGACAACAGGCCAAGAAACCACAGTCATATTTGCCACAGGTATGGGATCATGCGGGAATGTTGGCATGCAGTGCCTTCACAGAGGCCCACCTTCAAGCTTCTGGTAGAGGATTTAGATGGCATCCTCACTGTGACATCAACCCACGTAAGTACCACTCAGTCCTGCCCTCTCTGCCTTCTCTGATTCCTGGGCGGGATGCTCCTCCAAGTTCCAGTAATGGGGTTGGCCTTCAAGGGCCAGCCTGAACATAGATGGCCGTGGGACCAAGGGGATGCAAACTAACATAGTCCTATGACCTTTTCTACCAACAGGTATACCTGGACCTATCAGTGCCTTTTGAGCAGAGCTTGCCAGGTGATGAGGATACCAGGAGCCCCAGTTCCTTAGAGATAACTGTTCATCCACAACCTGCTACCCCCAACCCAACCCAGGAATTGGAGGCCTCAGACATGATGGGCCAAGAATCCCATAGACCAAGCCCCAGTTAATGTTTATGTATATAAAATGTATGGAGTATTTACAAGTTGTATTTGCTGTAGGGTTAACACTTCTTATGTGACACTTCCTCGTTTTATAGTATTGACTATTATGTTTCAAACGTAGTAAGAAAAAGCAGTGAACTTACTCTTGTTATTTTTTTGTACTGTTACTGAGCCCTTGACTTTGGTGGCTGTCTCTTGCCTATAAGCTAGCAGTGCCAGGACAGTGTCTCAGGGTAACTTTTCTTGGATCCTAGCATGTGGTTTGTCAGCCCACATTGGCAGAAGTAGTTTTGTTAATGCAAACAACTTACTTTCCAAAAAATAAAGAGATAACCAGTTCTGATTCACACCTGTGCCACTTACCTTCCATTCTGGCATCTGCACAGCCACATCCTCACTCTCTGTGGGGACTGGTTATGAGATTTGTCTCTGTGGGGGTAGAGATAGTAACTGGTGAGGAATCTTAGCTGTTGACTGGTCCCTAGTACAAAGTGCTGGATTCAGGCCCTAGGAGGACTAATTGTCTTACCTTTTCCTTCCCAGTGTGAGGGCAGCTGGGCTTGGACATGCTTGTCTGTGACCCAAACTACCTCTCAGAACATCAGGGTTACCAGTTTAGAAGTTCCAAAGAGAGGATTTAAGAGAGTTAGTGTCCATAGGAGGGTACCATGGGGGTGTGAAGGACGTACTCTGAGACTGCCTTGCCAGAGGAGGGATCCTATGAGGACACAGGATGCTCAGATATATGTAGTAACTTCTGTGGGAAGGAAAGTAGGCAAAATCCCTGGTTTAAACAGTATACACTGATAGGGAATGCCTTTAATCCCAACACTTGGTCTATGAGACCAGTCTGGTCTACACAACAAGTTCTAGGACAACCAGATCTATGTAGGGAAGAAGCTGTAGGTCTGGATGTTTGTTGGTTCCCCCACAGCAACCAAACAAGGGGCACCAGACAGCTTCATACCAAGGACTCAGAGCCATGAAGATACCTGGTGACAGTGAACAGGCAGGAGGAAGTAGTTAAAGAGCCTGAGCCTCCTACTCCAATCTCCCCAAGTCCTATTGATGTTAGGTTCCTTCTACTGTGTCTAGTTTCCTCTGGTCGAGAGGAGTTTCTCTACCCAGATGCCTTGCCTTTTGGACATGGGTTGTGATAACGATAGTTGATTTTCTTGTTTGTTTTGAGTAGTACTGAGAATAGGCTGGTTCCCAGTCTGACACTCCTGCTTACTAACATTGGCCTGTGGCTGGCCATCATCCTGGGTTGGCTATGGAGGCTCAACTGGTTGTGTCTATCTTACCCTCAGTGGTTAAAGTACCTACTGTAGCAATTTGCCAAAAAGGCAATCTATAATCTGTGGGCATGTGGCATTTTCCAGATACCTAGGACTGCCTTGATTGTCTTCCACATATAACTTTGTACAGGGTCCCTAGTTGTTGTGATCTAGCTGCCCTCACTCCCCCTCCCCCGACCCACAGGGGAACTTCCTTGTGGTCTGTAATTGACAAGGATGTTTGTGTTGTTCTTTCTGGCCGGAGGGTCTCCACAGAAGGAATAGAGGTATAAAAAGTTGCTGGGCAAAATAAAGGTTGCTGTTCTTGCACCTGAAAAGAAGCCTCTGTGTCTCAATCCCGGCACCCCCCCCCACCAGTCTTGGCTATCCAGGCTGTGCTGGCTGCAGCAGGTGGATTTCCACTGAGATCTAGAAAGTGGGGATTCATGATCGGGGTTCCTCAGTCCGAGGAGCGTATTGGGGAAGGTAAAGTGTTTTTATTTTTCATCCCAAGAGATAACTCTGAGGAACATCCCCCAAGAGATAAGCAAGTATAAAGAGGCAGGAGGGTGAATTGAAAGGCCTCAAAAAATGACTGAAACTCTTAAAGCAACAATGCACGGAAGTAACAAGGAAGACAGCCAAAGATTTTGTACAGGATGGGGTTTAAATGTTCCAGACTGGGAACAAACCAAGTCAGATTAAAAGTAGTATGTGTGTCTTCATCCCCAGAGATGCTCTGAGGGATGCCCTCTGGAATATGGCCAGTAGGGAAGCAATAAAGAGGAGGCAGGAGGATGAATTGAGGGCCTCAAAAGATGGAATGTGTAGAAATACATGTTATTGTGTTGATTGTGTTGTCTTTTGTGTTCTGGACTGGAGAAAGACATTTGATTCTGGGAACTGCTAAGAAAGGTATTTTGACTTTAAAATACAGGCCTAAGGATTTGATGCTTTGGAAAAGAGGTTCTGCTTTTGTCTCCACAGAGGATGAGAACCTGTGGATTCAATGCACATTTATGTGGTTTAAATCACCGAGAACCCCTGAAATGTTGATGTAAAATACTCCCAAGAACGCAACACCCCCGCTCAGCAGGAAGTAGCCAGACAGGTTGACGATGCCCAAATTCCCTAAAAAATTGATAAAGTGGGGCCCCTTCAAATGGTTCCGGAGCAGGAGCAGTGACCCTGATTCCCCGAGTTCTGCTCCACTCCATGCAGCAGTTTGGATCCAGAGTGAGTGCGGCTGGGGCCAGAAGGCAGCTGGAGAAGAGCTTTGCCACCACAGCCACTGCCGGACTTGCTCTCTCACAGACTGTGCAGATGGCTGAGACTGTCAACCAGCTTGCTGAAAGAGTCAGCAATGCTTTGGACATTCAAAATTCAATTGGGCATATTGACCTTGAACCAACAAGTAGCTCTGGTTCAGGAGCAAGTGGACTATCTTTGGACTTTTCAACAGTTGTGAGTTACTCATGGCACTGTATTGCATGCTTCTGCTACTGTTATGGAATTCAACCGTCATATGAGAAGGGTTTGGAATGCTGCTTTTGTTAATTTTACCACCCAGTTAGTGCATGCTAGATGGTTGCAGTGCTGGTCTGGCTCCTTGGCACTGTCAGTCCTGGGGACACTTGGTTTAGGGCTGTTTCTGGGTAGCCACAGATGGGCAATACTTTGGGAGCAGAATGCTACCTAAAACAGGGACTATTAGAGGGCTATTCCCCATGACACACAAGGTATTATAAAATAAAATGGGGGAGTTGTTATGATCCAGCTGCCCTCACTCCCCCTGACCCACAGGGGAACTTCCTTGTCGTCTGTAATTGACAAGGATGTTTGTGTTCTTTCTGGCCAGTGAGTCTCCACAGAAGGAATAGAGGTATAAAAGGTTGCTGGGCAAAATACAGGTTGCTGTGCTTCCACCTGAAAAGAAGCCTCTGTGTCTCAATCCCGGCACCCCTCGCCAGTCGAGGCTATCCAGGCTGCGCTGGCTGCAGCACCAGTGCCTGGGGTTCTGAGCATTTGGTCTATCACCACTGTCACCCAAACCCTGCTCTGAGCCTGGGGAGAGAGTACATTGGGGCAGGGCATTGTCAGCATGGTGTGTGGAGTGGGGTTCATAATGGGAGAAGGACTATGCATACATGTGCATCTACTGTCAGGGTCACAGGTATAATTTATGACATCTCTTTATTAATTGTTACATACATGTGTATATATTGCTATATATACACAGTTATATATTGCTAACTGTAAACCCTTACCTGTACTCCTGTTAATTAACTTCAATTAATTTGAGGGACTAGGTTTTGCACTGTCTTCCCTGGGAGGCAGTCAGGTAATGAAGAGGGGAACTGGTAAATGATACCTATGGTCAATTTCTAGATTCCTTTTGATTTTCTATCCAGATACATTGCAGGAAGGCCATGTTACCATCAACACAGATACAAAAGCATAGTGGGCTTTTTCCTCCACCAGCAGGCTTCCTCTCCATGTTGTTTGGTTCAGTCCAGATAGATATGTTCAAGGTTAGTCCTGAAGATGTTTACCTGAACCTGCAGGTGGTCATAACTCTTGTGAGTTAACTATGGCTGTGTCATGTCCAAAAGACAACATTTCACAGCATGTCCCCTCATCCTCAGTCACAATATTCAGGACCTATTTCTATATAATACTCTTTGAGTCTTGTAAGTCAACTATTGCTGTGTCATGTCCAAAAGACAACATTTCACAGCAAGTCCCCCATCCAGAGTCACAATATTCAGGACCTATTTCTATAATACTCTCTAAGTCTATGGCGAGTGGCTTTTCTTCATGCCCCATACAGAACTTAATGTTCATGGTCACTTTAGCATTTTGAGGATTCGAGGCTGTGCATTTACGGCTACCTACTACAGAAAGAAGAACCTCTGACCAAGACTGAGAACTGAAGAGATCTATTTGTAGAAATAGAAATATCTACAAAGCAGTTACTACTAGCATAATCTTAAAGGGCTGTGACCCTTCCAGCCATGGTCTTCTGATCAGGTACTGTGTGCCGTACTAATTTTTTGTAGTGCAGATCAGAAGGAAACTAATTATACACTAACTCTCATGCCACTGTTGCACCAGTGATTTTTTTTTCTTGCCTTTTAATGAAAAGTTTTAATTTCATGAGATCTTATTTGTTAATTTTTTGTCTCATTTCCTATCAGATGAGGGTCCTATTCAGAAAACCCTTACCTGTGCTTAGAAGTGGGATTATTTTCTCTACCATGTTATCCCGACCTGTGGGATATGAACGGGGGTCCCTGATAAACCTAGTGGAGAGGAATGAAAGGAGACAAGGGACACGAAATGATGGCAAGACGGGATTTCTGAAGCTGTTCCCTTTATTCCCTCTCAGAGGCTGTTATATAGCAAATAGGCAAAGGGGGGGGGAGAGGTGTCAGGAAACTGGTCTGCTGGAATTCAGGTCTGGAGACATCCCTAGCTGATAAGTAAATACTGAGGGTCTGTAACTGTTGATTAACAAAAGAAAATGCTAACTGATTCCAGAGCCTGGTACCTTCAGGTCTCTGTTAGGAGATAAGAGGCCAGGTTGATTTCCTAGACCCTGCAGAGATGATAGAGGTAAATATTTTTCTTAACTTGTGAGCTCAAAATGCAGATCTTGAAATACAGGGTCCCCCCCCCCCCCAGCGTGTCCTTTGGCATTTTCAGAGTATCAGGTCTCATTCTGACATCCATGACTCATTTGTTACAGAGTCTGTGTGGTAGAAGATAAGGGACAGAGTTTCATTTTCTGTATACTGAAAACAGGTTTTCACAACCATGATATCTGAGACAGTATCTTCAAATGCAAACATGTATATAATAAAACACAAATATATATGCAACATTACACTAGGTACTCGTGAGAGCATTTTGCTTATCAAATGTAATAAGCGGTCAAGCTCTGACCACTCAGAGGAAGGCATGGCAACCACTTGCATTAGAATAAATTTACTTCCTAATGTGAACAAAGGATCCCACTTACAAACCACATTACATGAGAAACAGCAGCACCACAACCACATGAAGATTCTTTGGGAAGCCGGGTGGAGCTGGTGGCAAAT
Source organism: Microtus pennsylvanicus (assembly GCF_037038515.1). Lineage (NCBI taxonomy): Eukaryota > Metazoa > Chordata > Mammalia > Rodentia > Cricetidae > Microtus > Microtus pennsylvanicus. The sequence continues at coordinate 113,992,061 of NC_134586.1, forward strand.
GCTTGTAATCCTTGCAAGGAGGAGGCAGAGGGGAGGCCTACCAGGTGTTCAAGGGCAACTTCTGCTATAGAGCAAAGCAGAGAGCAACTTGTGCGATGAGAGATTCTTAAAGTGCCAACGGGCTCAGTAACTCTCACTTTCCTATGCTGAGCAGCAACTTGTGCTATGAGAGATTCTTAGAGTGCCACCGGGCTCGGTAACTCTCACTTTCCTATGCTGAGCAGCAACTTGTGCTATGAGAGATTCTTAAAGTGCCAACGGGCTCAGTAACTCTCACTTTCCTATGCTGAGCAGCAACTTGTGCTATGAGAGATTCTTAAAGTGCCAATGGGCTCGGTAACTCTCACTTTCCTATGCTGAGCAGTAGGCTAGAAAGCTTGGTAGCTTGTAGAAACTGCTGGAACCAACACCATTGCTTGTTCTCTTGGTCAAATGCACTGACAAAAACAAAAACAAAGCACTCTCTCCAAACCTCATCTGTCACTCCATTTTGCTCTATTCTTTTGAGACTGGAGCCCTAGATGGGACTGGCCTCAAATTCTTGCATCTGTTTTGTCAGCCTCTTCAGGGCTGGGATTCAAGGCAGGAATTGCATCCAGTCACCTCTGAATCTTCACAGAGGACTTCTCACCCTCATGAGAACATGAACTGTGAGGAGTCACCAGACTCTGAGGAGATGGTGGTCTGCCAGCTGTGAGACCCACCAGTCAGAGGCCCAGAGTCAGGTCTCCATGGCCTCGGGGCTACTCTCACCATGCTGAATTTCACAGACCTCCTCCTCCACTGCCTCAGCAGTTCCTCAGCAGCTCTTTTAACAGTCTCTAGTGTGCACATGCTCAGCCTTCCAGACCGAATGCACATGTTGAGGGGCGGGGGTGAAACACTTCCTCCCTAGTTTCTCATTGGGCCAGAGTACCTCTGGGGTGGGCTTAAACCTCATGTTATTTATAGTGGATGTGTTTTGTGTGGCTCTATTTGGAGGCTTGCACTTTCTGGTGGGATGTAGTGTTGGTGGGAAGGATCTGAAGCATCTTAAGGGGGAGAATCATTAAGGAGTATCTGAACACTGGGGGTCTGCACATTTGCAGGCCTCTGGATCCACACAAGAAAAGTGAGACACTCTGGCCTTCCTGGCCTACTCCTGGCTGACAAGGGAGGGCCTTGTGGCCAGCACTGCACACCTACCATCCCACAGTTTTGCTCTGCTTCTCTTCACCTCCTCTCACCTCATCTCATTTCTCCCAGCCTCACAATACCTGGACCACAAAACCTCTTTGGCCATGTCTGGGAGGCTACCATATAGCTCTTCTTTCTTACAAAGAGGAGAGAATTAAAATTAAAAGTAGCTAGTCACCCTCTCAACATCTTACTGCTTCTTGTATATGACAGGTACCCTAAGCAAGTCAAGTCCACACATAGGTAGAATAGACTTTGCTACTACTCTGCAGAACTGGCCAAGACGTATTGTGTCTAGTCCCAGTGAGGAACTGGTACCTGATGTTGATTTTGTACCAGGTCATCAACTTGGTGTTCCTGTGACTCAGCATGGACAGGGAGCTTGCATGACTCAGCCTGCACCCATGGAATTCCCTGGCCCCCAGTGATTTGATAAACATTAGGAATGTAGAATGACGTAGTCTCTCTTGCCTGAGAAATAACAAAAGCATAAGTTCTAGTGATTTTATGATAATTAAAATAGAAACTCATTCCGAAGGAAAAAAAGGAGAAAAAGGTTGTATCCTAATAAACTGATTTCTTAAAATTTACTGTGAGGTTTCTAAGTTCTACCTTGTCTATTCCATCTGGATCACTTTTAGGACTGAAGGTGTTGTCAAACCAGTTGCCAAGATAGGGAAATGATTTGGGACTGGGGTTAATGTTTAAAGGAGGAGGCATGTGCCACCTTCATCAAAGTGTCTTATTCAGAACTTAGTCCTTGCAAACTTCCACTCTATATCAGCAAGACATCATGAAAGGCACAAATACAAGGTTTTGAGAGGGAGGAAACTGGAAGATGCTGTTAGGTCTGATTTAAGCTCTGTAGTTGCTTCTAGAGAGGGCAACCTAGTGGTAGTTATATAAGCTCAAATTACATGTCCATTATAAATGCAAATTATATAGATCTGACAATCCACTTTGAGAAATACATTTTGTTGGCTATGGTGGTACAGGCTGCTAAACCCAGAAATTCTGAAGTTGAGGCAGAATGATTATAAATTTGAGACAAACTGAGAGTAAGATCCTATCTCAGATAACAGAAAACATGATAGGGTGTCACATAAATGCTGTCACAACAACAGAGTAGCATTCAATCTAACTTTAAAATATAAATCACAAACACCATGAAGCCTCTCAAGTTGTCTCCTCCATCTCCCACCAAGGCCTCTTTTATGACAGAAGGTGGTGTTGAACCAGGTGACATTTATGAATGGAATATTGTAGGGGCCAGATTATACAAGCCCATATTCCTACACTGTAGGGCAGTCAGAATTCTGAGCAACCTGGCAAGGCACAATTTGCACCTGCCACACAGACAGTGGTGGCTTAGCCTTTTGATAGTGATACAGCCTGATGCTCTTCTAAGCAGGTGGTCAGGATATGATAACATGTTTTCTGCTCCTTCTATTGTAATTTAGGTCTCAAGCATGGTTTTTCAGCCTATGTGACAGAACAGGCATAGATGTGGATGTGACCTAAGTCATTCTCCCTGCTACCTTGGAAACAGAATGCTAAACTTCTCTGTCAGTTTACATTTTGATATAAAAGCTATTTGAAAAATAAACGAGGATGGATTTTAGGGTGTGAATTTAGGATTTCGTGAAGGATCCCTGAACCTACCTCCCAATAGAGTTGTGTGAGTTGTGTTTTCCTTCTCACACCTCCACTCTGGTATGAGGAAGAGTTTATGTCTGGGCTGATCCCTGAATATTGGCTCCCCACAATGTGAGGCTGATAGATGAACCTCCAAACACATGGAAGAATGACCAGAAATATGGAGGAGAACGTGAGGAACCTATGAGAAAATTGCACCACCGATGCAAAGGTAAGGAATGAGTGATCAGAAATAAGGGGTAGAATTTAAAAAAGCATGTAAGTGGGAGAATAAATCAGGAATAAAAATTATAAACAATAAGGTATATAGATGTGACAAGGAGACAATATTCAGTTATGTATGTTGGCAGCTAAAGGAAGTTAAAGTGGAGCAGAAACAAAGGCAGAGATATTTAGAGTCTGTAGGCATTATGATCACAAAGATGCAGCTTTTAATGCTGCTGAATGGGTAGAAAGAATGAAGGGAATATAGCATTTGGCCCAAAAATGACCTAGGTTACCACTGAGATTGTCCATGCACATGTGCTGTAGCTAACTGAGTTTGATCCACATGAAGTAGTGAGCTGAGTCTAACCTGTCTGTCTGTAAGGCAAGCAGGAGACAAAGTTCAGAGAGCTAATACTACCTCCCACAGTCAGCACCCAGAGTCAGCCAATAGGACAGAGTAGAAGATTCAGGAATTCTCCTAATTTTATGATTACAAGTTAAAATAAAAAAGAAAAGATAGTAAGAATCAGCACAGCTACACCCACTGGAGCTTGTGATGGCATGCCATGATCTTAGAGCAGCCACAATGACAGATACCAGAGAGCCTATAAATGTACCACTCACCTCTGACCTCTGATGGGACTTTTGAACTTAGAAAGCATGACTTGTACCCAGGCAGAATGGGGATGAGGAACGGGCACCACCTGCTCCCTAGAAAGACAAAGACCCAGAAATACAAAGCCAAGTGGCAGATAGAGGGAGCATGACCTGCCAATATCAAGTTGTTTTCAGTACTGTGGCTCTGTAGTGAAGTTTAAAGTCAGAGATTGTGATGATTCAGAAGTTCCATTATTGTACAGGTTTGTTTAGGCTATCCTGAGGTTTTGTTTTCCTTATGAAGTTGAGGATTGTTCTTTTGAGGTCTGTGAAGAATTCTGCTATAATTTTAATGGATGTTTGCATTGAATCTGTAGATTGCTTTTGGTAAAATTGCCATTTGTTGCTATGTTGGTTCTACCATCCCAAGAGCATGGGAGATCTTTCCATTTTCTGAAGTCTTAACTTTGTTTTTTCAAAGATTTAAAAGTTCTTGTCATACAGATTTTTTCACTTGTTCAGTTAGAGTTACTCCAAGATATTTTATGGTATTTGTAGCTATTAGTAAAGGGTGATGTTTCTCTAATTTCTATCTCAACTCATTTATCATCTGTGTAGAAGAGGTAAGTTTAGGTTATTTTCAGGTTTTGGCTATGATAAAATAATTCTGTTAACATAGTTGAGCACATGCCCTTATGGTAAGGTGGAGCATCTTTTGTGTATAGGCCCAAAAGTTGTATTCCTGAGTCTTAAAGTAGTTTATTGTCTAATGTTCTGAGAAATTGCTATACTAGGGGCCGTAAAGATGGCTCAGTGGTTAAGAGCATTGCCTGCTGTTCCAAAGGTCCTGAGTTCAATTCCTGGCAACAACATGGTGGCTCACATCCATCTGTAATGAGGTCTGGTACCTTCTTCTGGCCTGCAGACATACATGCAGACAGATTATTGTATAATATATATATGTATATATATAATATATATATATATATAAATTGTTATACTAGAATCCAAAGTGGCTGTGCCAATTTGCATTCCCACCAGCAGCATAGGAGTTTTTTCTTTACCCCGCATTCTCTTTAGCATAAGTTGACATCAGTGTTTTAAATCTTGGCCATTCTTATAGGTATAAGATGGACTCTCAGAGTTGTTTGATTTGCATTCTTTAATGGCTAAGGATGTTGAGCATCTTTTAAATGTCTTTCGGTCATTTCAGATTCATCTGCTGAGAGTTTTCAGTTTAGGTCTGTACCCTGTACTTTTGTTGAATTATTTTTTCTTTTGATGACCAATTTCTTGAGATCTTTGTATGTTTTGGAGTTGATTAGTAAAGGTCTTTTCCCATTCTATAAGCTGACATTTTATCTTGTTGACTGTATACTTTGCTTTATAGAAGCTTCTCAGTTTTAAGAGATATCGTTTATTAATTGTTTCAATGTCTGTGCCACTAGGGCTATATTTGAGATACACCAATGCATTTTAGTGTACTTTTAACCTATTCTTCTGTGAGGTTCAGTGTGGTTGGTTTTATGTTGAGGACTTTGATTCATTTAGACCTGAGTTTTGCACACATAGATAAATATGGATCTATTTTCATTCTTCTACATGTTGATGCCCAGTTATGCCAGCATCATTTTTTGAATATGCTTTCTTATTTCCACTTTCCTGTAAGCTAGGCAGACTTATAACTTATAAGGAGGATAGTTTAAAAACTTTTAACTAGATACAATGGCTAAATTCTTCATAACATTTTTATAGCAGTCCTTGAGCCACTAAATAAAATTCTTAGAGGAAGCACTGAGCCAATTTCCAATAGACAGCTTATAGAAGCTGCCAAACAGGTACTCAAGCAGGTAGAATATACTATACAATAATCAGAGAGTACATTATATTAATTTTGATTCAGCCTTAGCAAGAATGTATATTGAATACAAAACTTACTTATACAGCAGTTTTATGAAAAAATGGTTTGCTTTTTATGACTGCACCTTCCCATTCTGCCAGTTAGATATTAAACTCTTAATTTAAAGCAGGGGATTGAACAGTACAAAAGAGCATATGAAATCTAGGGGATGTTTTAGCAGAGTACTGACTATGATCAATGTTTCTTATAATAAGCAATAAATTAATTGATAATTTTAAAGTAAAGATTCTTGGGCAATTGTGTTTGTTCAATTAAAAAGCCAGATTAATAATCTTTTCCCAGCCGATTTTTGCTGTTATTTGCACAGCTGTATTTTGCTAATGTTATAGCTAAAGATTCTTTAAAGGATATTCTGCTAAATCTTACAGATGGTTCATCCAATGAAAGAACTGCATATATGGTTAATAATAAAAAGGAATTGTGGAGTGTGCTTGTAACTTCTTGAAAACAGCTTAAATGGATAAACGTTGCAAACAGATTCTGGCATGGTGGCACCAAAGTGACCTTTGTTAAGGCAAGGTGAAAAAACCCCTTGTGATGAATTATAAAAAGACCCAGCCCTATATTAATTTGGGGTCCTTTTTTCACAGAAAGAAAATAAAGCTGGATGAGATGACTACACGTACAGGAAAGGAGTGGCAGTCCCGATGACATCATAGCTGATGACATCCCCTAGAGGAATCCAAGTGAGAGGAGTTGGATAAAAAGCCCACAGTCTTCTCCACCCCCATAGAGAAGAGTGCCTGATTCCTGGGACCTGATGCCATCACTCTGCATTGCTGGATGCCATTCTGAGCCGCTTCCAGAAACTTGGGACACACACACAGTCACAGAGGTCCTGCTGTACGATGACTACAACTTGCTTGCAGTCTGAATCCTGTTTACTTTGGAGCTGAAATGCAGACTGAAATTTTGACTGTTTTAATCTTTGGGACACAGAACTCATTTTGATTAAAATATTGGACCTGCAAACTAAGACCTAAGCTTTCTCCTCATGGAAGGAAAGACACAAAATTAGAAATGATTGAAGCCCTTCTTCACTCAAGAGGGGGGCAGGCCTGAGGGTTTACCTGCGGCTCAGAGACTGGAACTGGTATTTGATAGCAGCAGTGTCGTTGGACTCTCACCTATCAGAAAAAACTTTTATTGTCTTTTGATTAATATGGATTTTAAAATGTGTCATATGTTAAATTGTGGGTTTATTGTTAATTCCCATTCTAGAATTATAGTATTGACCTGATAATGTTTGTAACTGCTTATAAGATGTTGAGAAAAGTTTTGACATGTCCTGTAAATGTTTGGACTTAATGCATGTGTTAAGAAGTCTAGATTTTGAAACAGTATAAAATTATCAAGAGGTGCTCTAGAACAGCAGAAGAAACATTTTCAACTCAGGCGATCTTCCTCTCCTTTAAATAGGACACTATATCTTATAGGAGCATGATTATTCAGAAAACATTATGATCTCTCCTGACAGAAAAAGTATGGCTCCGAAACACAGAGCCCAAAGGTATTTCTCTCCCTTAATCTCTTTTATTCACAGAGGTCGGAGATGGGTTTGAAGCTTCTCCCCAGATGCCTAAGACAGGAACTCCATGATTAGAATGCTAGTTTCTGATGGTAAGCGTCGGTAGATGCAGGAGTCTTTGCCTAAGGCAAACACAATCATCTGCCCTGTTGCAGAAGCAAGGCTTTATTAAAGTTAATATAAGGGAATGGATGGTAGAGGGTGGATTATACAGGCCCATTTTCTTACATTGTATGGCATTCAGAATTCTGAGTGGCCTGGCAAGGCACAATTTGCATCTACTACACAGAAAGGAGTCTCTGCCTTTTGAGAGTGAGACAACTTGACACCATCCTAAGTGGTCAGGCTATGCTAAGGCCATTCTGTTCCTTCTATTGTGATTTAAGAGATCCCCTGGGGAAGAGGTGTTTTTCAGTCCACGTGACAGAGCAGGCATAGGTGTGGATGTGACCTAAGTCATTCTCCCTGCTATTTAGGAAATGGAATGTTAATGAACATTACCCTCCGTTTACATTTTGATATAAAAATGGTTTAAATAATAAATGCAGGTGAATTTCAGAACGTGAATTTAGGATTTCATGAAGGATCTCTGAAACGTCCTCCCTATAAAGTCGTGTGAGTTGTATTTTCAAATCTACACCGAATAGTTTCCAGAATTTAATAGCTTGGGAATATTATGAGACATATGCATCTTTATGTAAGTGTAGGGCTCACTTCTCTAGTTTCATTAGGAGTGGTGTTACTAAGTTTCGAGGTTAATTTATGTGTAACTTCAGGCTAACCTGCCCTTAGCTCTCCATATCCTCTTCAGTGCTTGTTGTTTGCAGCATAGTCTCGCTATGGTTTTCAGTGGTATTTCCCAAATGGGTAAAAATGTTGAATTATCTGCAGATATGCATATTTGTCACCTGTCAATCTTTTGTAATGGAGCATCTGTTCAGAATGTATGTCTACTTTTATTGGCTGGTATGCACATTTTTGTAGTAAATTTGTAGGCATAGTGTTGTTCCTTTGGTCCCTGCCCCAGCCACGCCCACTCCTTTTAACTCCTGACCCCGCCCTGACATCGCTCTCTTTCTGCTTTTCCTCTCACACGGGGCTTTTGCCTCTCTCTCTCTCCTCTCTCTCTCTCTCTCCCCCCCCCTCTTTCTCTCTCTCTCTCTCCCTCCCTCCCTCTCTCTCTCCCTCTCTCTCTCTCTCTTTCCCTTTATTTCTTTCTCTCCTTGTTAATAAATTCTTATATGGCTATTTCCTGTGTTTATATGTCTGACCCGCCGCCACTGCCACAGCCGCCACCGCCGGGACCCGCCGGAATTTGCTGCCGGGTGGGGGGACCCGCCGCGTGTGTGCCCTCCTGCTGGTGAGAAGCTGTAGCCGCTTGCTCGGGTGCTGGACCCTAGAGCTGGCGCCCGGCACTGCTGTGACCCGCCGGAGTTTGCTGCCGGGCGGGGGGACCCCAGAGATTTAATTAACAACAATTGGTGCCGTTTGACTCATCTGAACCGACTGTCAGCACTCACTTCCAACTGTTTACCACGGCCATTCACCTCATCCTCATCCGTGAGTTAACCTAAGTTGGCTTCCCTTCCCCTGGGGCGCTCAGAGACTGTCCGGCCGGCTTTCTTTGGTGCGTCCTGGACTGGGTCGCCAACCTCCCTTCCCACCCCCCCCCTGCTTCTTGCCCTTGGCTTAGGCCTGCGTCACCCGCAACCAGGAGTTCGGTGCTTCCGGCCTTTCTCTCCTTTTTTTCTAAACTTTCCTGTCTCCGGCCCGCTACGGTGTGGTGCCTCCGGGCGGTACGCCCTAAAGAGCTTAATTGTCTCCTCCCAGCCGGGTTTCTTTCTCCCCCCGTACGGTTGTTGGGTTCGGGTCAATTAAGCCTTAGCACGCCCCAAGAACCCCGGGGACGCCCAAGTTCTTGGCCTTGCCGTGTTCGCGGTACTTTTTGGGTACCTTTTTGCGGATGACCTCTGCTTCAGCCATGGGCTCTAAGCACTCAAAGCCAATCCCTCCATCCTCCCCACTCGGGCAGCTTCTGAAAGCTCTGGAGCCTCATGCCCTCATTCAAGTCATGGGCTCTGTAACCAACCCCCGCACCTGGAAGGCTGGTACAATGCCATCCCTCCAGGGACCCTCTGCTCCCACCGCCATGGACCCCGGACAAACCTCAAACTCCATACCCCCCCCACCGCTCCTGGAGGGGCCACTCGCTCTCGCTCCTCCCAGTCGAGCGATAGCGTTTGGCTCACACATTCCTCCTCCTCCCAAGGTTTACTCGCCTGCACCTTTCTCCCATGTCGCCTGCACCTTTCCCCCTTGTCGCCTCTGTGCGCATTGCTCCCGGAGAAGCCCGGTCCCGCTCGGCTGCAGCTTGCAAGCTGCCGGCCGCGGCTCCTGCTCGCCTTCCCCTGGCGGGTGTTTTCACGGCCTTGACCATGGGAGCCAAGCCATCCAGACCTATCACTCCGGCCCCATGCTTTAATGCCTTACACCTACACAGCCGTTTTTTTCGGTTCCAGCCTTTTGCCCCTCCCCTCTGCGGCTTTTTGTTATGGCATGGCGGCTCACCAACAGAGCAGACAACACGTGGCAGTCGCCATCTTGGCTAAAGGCCAGATGGGTCAGGTGACTTTTTCCGCCCTCTTGGCTGAGGGCCAGACCACGTGACCACACTCTCCCGGTTTTAGTCCCAGTTTTACCCTGTCTTCTCACCCGGTTTTCACTAAAATCCTCCTGTTAACTCTGTTACATGTGTTTTGAGCAATGGCATGTCTCTGATAGGGCCCATCAGAGTTGTCCACTTGCCCAATTCCTGTACACTCTTTCTATACATAATAATACATATATTTTAAACTGCTATGTACCTTTAAGTCTCTTAAGCTGTTCTCTACCATTGTCAGTTCTGCCACTAATTACAAGCAGTTTTTTCCCTCTATCTGCCTTTTTACAAATGTAAATCTTACCTGTTGAGAGCCAGTGCGGTCAAGCTCAGACCCAACTTTCCAAACGAATTCTATACTATAGTTATACCTGATAAACAGCCCTCAACTGCTCAGAGATCTGGGGAATGTGATATTTAAGTATTTAATTTTTAAAAACTTTTCACAACAATAAAAAAGAGACAGGTTGGCTCCTAGCAGCAGCTCTCTGCTCCCTCCAAAGAAGACAAAAGACAGACATGCGCAGAACAACGTCCTTCAACTACAACGTCCTTCAACTGCAGAGCGCTGACCATTGGGCAAACCTGCCTTTCATCTGGAATAAAGACCTCTAGACGTGGACGGAATCACTGGAATTGGCAGCCTAGCTGCTCAGGTCAAGGTAGGCCTGTCTTCCTACAGATTTCTTAGCCCACAGGATATTCTGGAGCCTGGCAGGCCCTGCGCTAAACAACAAAGTTCAAGTGCAACCTTCAGCGACCATGGAGGATCCAAAAAGAGTAGCTCTGGGTGCCAACCAAGTAAGTTCTCTGTTATTTTCTAATCAGTAACTCAAGTAAAATCTTATCCTTCTCAAAGATCTCTGACAGTTTGACAGCTGAGAGGTTTCGCAAAGTGACCTCACCAAACAAATTTCAAACTAAATTTATCTCTTATGCTACAGTCATTATGTGTCTAAAACTTCTGTTTTCACAAATCCAAGGAGTTCTCGTGAGTTCCAGGGAGCCGAATTAAAGAATCCATCTTAAACAGGTCAGATACCCCCTCAATCCCCTGGTCCTAAAAATTTTTTTCCCCTTAATTTAACTTTGTTCTGCCAATACCTTAAACAGGATAAGAGATACCAGTTCCATGCCACAGACATCGGTCAAAAGCAAAGAGACCAGCTATGCCAGGATGTTCCCAGCACCCAGCCTTCTCTCGCGCCCCCCCAAAGACGACGCCCACAATCAGCCGGAAGCAGTCTTGAGAATTCGCCGCCCCAATTCCTTCAAACTGGAGTGTCTAATTTGCTTTTTATTAAAAGCAAGATGTGGGAATGTTGTTCCTTTGGTCCCTGCCCCAGCCACGCCCACTCCTTTTAACTCCTGACCCCGCCCTGACATCTCTCTTTCTGCTTTTCCTCTCACACGGGGCTTTTGCCTCTCTCTCTCCTCTCTCTCTCTCTCCCCCCCTCTTTCTCTCTCTCTCTCTCTCTCTCTCTCTCTCTCTCTCTCTCTCTCTCCCTCCCTCTCTCTCTCCCTCTCTCTCTCTCTCTTTCCCTTTATTTCTTTCTCTCCTTGTTAATAAATTCTTATATGGCTATTTCCTGTGTTTATATGTCTGACCCGCCGCCACCGCCACAGCCGCCACCGCCGGGACCCGCCGGAATTTGCTGCCGGGTGGGGGGACCCGCCGCGTGTGTGCCCTCCTGCTGGTGAGAAGCTGTAGCCGCTTGCTCAGGTGCCGGACCCTAGAGCTGGCGCCCAGCACTGCTGTGACCCGCCGGAGTTTGCTGCCGGGCGGGGGGACCCCAGAGATTTAATTAACAACACATAGGTTTGAAGTTTTCTTTTTATTAAGAATAGCTTTAGTTTTATTTGCATCAGATTCTTCTGTGTCATCTGAACAGCTTTACACATAGATATCATCTTCAAATAAATGAAACCTTTTTATTTATTTATTTTTAATTAATTAATTAATTAATTTATTAAAGATTTCTGCCTCCTCCCCGCCACCGCCTTCCATTTCCCTCCCCCTCCCCCAATGGAGTCCCCCTCCCTCATCAGCCCAAAGAGCAGTGAGGGTTCCCTGCCCTGTGGGAAGTCCAAGGACCTCCCACCTCCTTCCAGGTCTAGTAAGGTGAGAAATTCTCATCACAAAACATTTAGGTTTGAAGTTTTCAAAGACCTTGTAGACATCTCATTCCTAAAAATCTTCCTTTATGCTTTCGTTCAGCCTCTTGGCAACTCAAATGGCTTCATTTTTCTCATCCAGTGGCTCTCCAAAAAATTATCATCCTACAGACAGCTTAGTCCCTGAATGAGCTCAGAATGAGGTCACATAAAGTAAATCTCAGTAAACAAGTGTTAGCAAGATAGTTTATTTTGCAAAGGTGCATGCTGCCAAGCCTAACAAGCTGAATTCAAGTTCTAGGACCCAGATAGTGGTACAAAAGACCTGACACTAAATGTATGATTTAGAAAATGTACATGTGTGCACACCCTCATGAGCACACACACACTTAGACACAAAATTAATAAGTTAATTAAGTAATAATATAAAAAAGAGAATCTCTGTAAATAAATCTTTTCCATGTAGCTACTGGACTGATCAAGTGGTTTAACTATCTGGAGAGGGTGTGGGTAAGAATCCCAAACCTCTTCCCCCCCTCCAGTGGTTTCTAGGGTGCTGTTTTTGGCATGGATTGCTTGTTTTAAATGCCAGAGTATAGTCTGTGCTATTAAAGCAAACTGGCAGCAAGACCTAGAGTTTAAAACAAACTAAAATGACACGATGATTACAAGAATGAGGAACCCTTGTTCTCTGTAAATGATGTGTATATAATATATATTATATGCATTGTGAATGATTTAATAGGCTGATAACAGTCCATTACTTCATACAGTCAACAATCGTGAGAACATTTGAGATGCCCAATCTAATCCTTAGCATCTGTAAATATGTTAATAGCACATGAAAAGGGAGAATTAAAGTTGTGTAAGGTTTCATTAGATGGCCCTTGGAATAGATTATCTGTGTGGGTTAAGTATAATCTCTAAGTTGCTTTTAAATGCAAGAGGGAAATATAGAGGGAGTGCCAATGTGATACCATATGAGAGACTGAACCAGACTCAACACTCTTGCCTTTTAAGGGGAAAGGGGTTGTTAACCAAAGAAGGCAGAAAGTTTCTAGCGATAGGAACATAGATTTTCTGCTAGAGTTTCAGAAAGTTCAGCCAACACCTTGACTTTAGTGATGAGAAATGAAGGCTGATAGGCTTCATCTTACATTCATACACAGTTGTATGTATGCAGAGTTCAGTATCTCAGTCTATTGGGCTGAGGACCTAGTTTCTTGCTGGCTCTTGACCAAACACTTCTCCCCGTTCCCTGTCACATGTTCCAAGACATTTCACAGCATTGTAACTGACTTTAATCAGAGGAAAGGGAGAAAAAAGCCAGTTTGTTTATAGCCTAATCTTGTGAATTCTTTTTTTTCACCCAGACTTTGAAGGGACTAATTGACAATTAAATGTTGCATTTTTATAAGTATAGCATATTTGATAGGCATGTGCATTGTCCTGACACTACCTACGATAGGATTATTTCTATTGTTGGGGCCCACAGGTGTGAGTCCATTCCACCTTGCCTAGTGGTTAATGAGTTTGAGCTTGTTTTGCTTTCTCAGAGTTGTTAACTATGGGTGGCTACAACACAGAGATCCTGACCTAGGCTACAGCTATTTAGTATTTTGAGTATAAAGGTGTATCTGCTCCACACGGACCAAAGATTGTGGATGCTCTGTCTATTCCTTGTACCATGTTAGTGAAGTATGCTGCATTCCCCATCCCCTTTTGGAACGGGGTAGAAAAAGGTGTGGAACATAAACAAGAACAGATTCAGGGTTCAGTATTCACTGAATTTCTCTCCCAAGTGCTAAGATTAAAGGTGTGTGCCACCACCACCTGGCAATATTCATTTTTATAATGTTTTTTATTATAGTGAAAATATTCAACAGTATGCCTTCCATAATTCACTGTTTGAACAAGATATCATAAGTGTACTTTAAACTATGGAAAAGCATTGTTTGCTTTTGTTCTCTGTATACCTTTGTGGAGAACAGAGTGTCCTTAAATTTAGTAGTGGATATAAGCTGATGAGCTTCCCAACTTCTCTGTTGAAATTTGTTAGAAATAGCTTTTGTTTCCTGCAAATAATATCATCCCTTCATTCTTCTAAACCACTCCCCATTCTTATGCATATTGTATATTGAACAACTGTACACACAGACAGTTACATTTTATATAAAATTCTGGACAGTGAATAGAAATTTTAAAATTTATTTCTGTAAGCAACAATATCATTGCAACAAAACTTTCAATCTAAAGTAATTTGATTCAATTTCAAAATGAAGTAAGCCAAACAAGAATATCTGAACAGCTGAGCAACAGTAGGAAATAGCATACCATCTTGCTCAGTCCATGGCCAATGAATATATGTATTGAAGAAAATTTTATGCCCTCATTTCAAACTCTCCCAGTTCTGGATCCTAAAATAGTGAGAAATACAAAGCTGGAAGTTTCTGACTTTAATTTTTTAATTAGAATAGAATTATATAACTGACACTTATATTAAAAACAATTAAATTTGATGAAAAATAATTTTTCTAAATTGAAGAACAGTATCTAATGTTATGAAAAAGTCAGAAACCTCAGTTTGTCTCCTAGTTCCCATTACTCTAAAGGATGAAGAAAAAGCATGATCAAAAGCTTTCTGTTCATTTTAGTACTGAGGCTATTCCTTTTTGGTAGACTATATTTTACTAATAAAACATTCTTTTAGGAAATTAGTTTAAAACTATTGACAGTCAAAAGAAAGGAGAGTGTTCATAAATCTATAAGATGAAAGTAATGAAAGCATTCCAAAATAAAGTTCTCTTAACAGCAACACTCCCTTCCTGTGTGTCTGTAACACCCTATTCTGTGTTACCCCCTCGGTACAGTTGTGTGCCACTGTACATGAGTTGGGCAAGGGCCTGGAGATTGAAAGAACACACAAAGAGACCTGGGTCATTCGAAAGGAGATCAGTGGAATGCTGTTTATTTAACCTTGGGGAAATTCTTATATACCTTGCTGCTGTGCAAAGATTTCCACCTAGGCAGGTAGGAAATTACCACACCAAAGATGGAGTAAACAATGCCCTACAGCTAATCACCAGGTGGGGCAGAGGGAGAACAGGAATGAACAAAAAGCTTTAGTTAGCTGACCAGAAACTGTTCTCAAGATGAACCCCAGGAACAAGGGTAGACCAGAGCCCAACACTTGGCCAGTGACTCAGGCATATTTCTAGCTAGCTCTTACACCTTGAATTAACCCATTTCTATAATCTATGTATTGCCACAAGTCTATGGCTTACTGGTAAAGGTTCTGGGTGTCTGTCTTCTTTGGCAGTTACATGGCATCTCCTTGAGTCCACCTACTCTCTTTCTATATTTCTGTTCAGATTTCCTGCCTGACTTTACTCTGCTAAGCCACTGGCTGAAACAGTTTTATTCATTGACTGATAAAAGCAACACTATACAGAAGGACTTCCCACATCAATCTTGAATGAGGGAGCAATTTGGAGGTTATCATGAAACCTGGCACCAGAGAAATTCCCAGGAATCCACAAGGATGATACCAGCTAAGACCCTAAGCAATAATGGAGAGGGTGCCTGAACTGGCCTTCCCCTGTAATCAGATTGATTACTACCTTAATTGTCATCATAGAATCTTCATCCAGTTACTGATGGAAGAAGATGCAGAGATCCACAGCTAAGCACTGGGACAACTCTTTAGAGTCCAGTCAAAGAGAGGGAGGAGCAATAATATGAGCAAAGGGGTTAAGACCATAATGGGGATACCCACAGAAACAGTTGACCTGAGCTAGCAGAAGCTCATTGACTCTAGACTGATAGTGGAGGAACCTACATAGGGCCAAGTGAGGCCCTCTGAATGTGGGTGACAATTGTATGGCTTGGAAAGTCTGTGTGACTCCTGGCAGTGGGACTAGGATTTATCCCTAGTGTTTGAACTGGCTTTTTGGAGCCCATTCTTTTTGGAGGAATATAGGGCCCCGGTCTACCCTTGTTCCTGGGGTTCATCTTGAGGACAGTTTCTGGTCAGCTAACTAAAGCATTCTGTTCATTCCTGTGCTCCCTCTGTCCCACCTGGTGATTAGCTGTAGGGCATTGTTGACTCCATCTTTGGTGTGGTAATTTCCCACCTGCCTGGTCAGAAATCCTTGTGCAGCAGGGAGGTACAAAGGCTTTCCTCAAAGTTGAATAAACGGCATTCAGCTGATCTCCTTTCGAATGACCCAGGTCTCTTTGTGTGTTCTTTCAATCTTCAGGCCCTTGCTTGACTCACATATGGTACAGTGGCGTGCGAACTGTACCAAGGGGGTAACACAGAATCGGGTGTTACAGAGGCATACTTTGCTTAGCCCAGATATACAAGGGAGAGCCTTGGTCCTGCCTAAGAGAGATGTGTCAGACTTTGTTGACTCCCCATGGGAAATCTTACCCTCTCTAAGGAGTGGTTGGGGTTGGGGTGGGGGAAAGGTGGGGTGAGCGGGAGAAGGGAAGGGAGTGGGAATGGAGATAGATATGTAAAATGAGAAAAGATTGTTTTAGACAGATAGATAGGCAGACGATAGATGGATGGATGGATGGATGGATGGATGGATGGATGGGTGGATGGATGGATAGCATGATGCTAACAAATCTTCAGGTTACAAAAGGGGATTTATTAGAGTAGCATGCACAAGCACGAGATGCTTTACAGTCTCCTGGTTGTCTGTCAGGCTGTAAAGCCAGAGAATCTAGTAGCTGCTCTGCTTTAGATACAATTAGTGATGCAGTCCCACCCTGAAGATGAAGGTTAGAAGCCTCTGAGAGCTACTGCTGTAGGGCTGTGCTGAGGGACTGGAGAATGAGATGACATCCAAAGGCAACAGCAGCATATTGATGCGCTTTCTGCAGAACAGCGGGGTTAGCATGTGATGGCTGTTTCTCCTCTTTCACAACCATGCTGTTGGATGGCACTGCTCCCATTCATCCTGGGTCCTCCCCTGTCCATTTACTGTCTTACATGTCAGTCATCTCTAGAAATGCCTTCAAAGATACAGAGAGATGCTTTATTAATCTCACAGATCATTATCTAATCACATTGATGTTCAAGATGAGTCATTACACAGCCCAGGCATGGAGGTTGGAGATAACGTTTGTCTTGAATGAAAGAGTTTCAAATTCACCTTGAGCCTGAGGATAAAATTTGGGAATGTTTGTAAAGCAGAGAGAGAGTGTGTCCTGTGCATGTGTACTCAAACCTCACAGCTCTCATGGGTCACAGATTCAGAAAATGTTGGCGTTAATGTGAGGTGAGGTCCCCAGGGGACACTTTGCACAGACCAAGTGAAGGGTTGATGATTTTAACAGAGACATCCTTCACTCAATTCCTTCAAATTAACCACCACAGATGCTTTAGAAATGGATAAAGCATGACCATTCTGGGGTGGCTAGGTTTCCATCTAAAACTTGGGGCTTTATTTCAAAAACTGGGAGAGTAGTCCTAACTAAATAGAAGAATAAGCTCTTTTAATTGGACAATCTGAGGTGGGTGTTCTTATTCCCATTTTACAGATGAGTACACTGTAGCTCAGACTGGCTGAAGCAACCTGTTGCTAGCTGAAGGACAACCCTGCAGTCCTGAGAGGATTTGGCTCAGGCTCAGCTACTGCTTCATAGAATGTCCTAAACAATGTCTTTACTCTGTGAACATGGTTCCTTTTAGCTCCAACCTTCCGCAGCCACACAAGTCTGAGGTAGCACAGCTTCAGAGATCCAGAACCTACTATTTCCCAGCCAAGGATTACTCTAGGGCTTGTAGGAGTCTAAGCCCATGTTAGTAGACACCTGGTCTCCATCACTCCCACCATATTCACCAATATTCACCAATATCCACCATATTCACCAAGGCCATATTCACCAATTCCCATTAGGAGTTTGGGGACCATCCTTAACTTTTTCTTTAACTCTTTCCTAATATCTGGTACTGACTGAGGAAACAGAATGATTAGTAGAAAAGGAACCTAGCTGCTTTTCTACCTGAGGGAGATTTGGAAGAGAAAAGGGAGCATGGGAGGGGCTAGCCCAGTGCACAGAGGGGGTTCAGCAGTGGAGCAGTGAGGTAGGAGGGGAAGGGGAAGGTGGAAGTTGAACCTCCACATTGGGAAAGCGAGGGGAAAGAAAGTAGCTCCATAGGAGGAGGTTGGGAAGTGTGGGCTTGAGGGAGTGGGGGAGGGGCCAGTGCCTCTGGCAGCATGGTGCTGAGAGAGACTGGCTACTAAGGGAAGGGAGGGGTGAAAGCACAGAGACCAAAAACCATGGGCACATATATATACAAAAATATTTTTAAATTGAGCCTGTCTGATACAAATGAACAGAGCAGGCTCAATTTAACAAGATTTTTGTAAGAGGCTTACAGGGGAAGAAGCGGACCTGGCTTTGAACTGTATAACGCAAGCTCTCCGGTGACGCAAAAATTCCCAATCAAGCCAAATCAAAACAAGCCGAATTAAGAAATATCCAGGTTTAGCTGGGCCATGGTGGCACACGCCTTTAATCCCAGAACTCGGGAGGCAGAGGCAGGTGGATCTTTGTGAGTTCGAGGCCAGCCTGGTCTACAAGAGCTAGTTCCAGGACAGGAACCAAAAGCTATGGAGAAACCCTGTCTTGAAAAATCCAAAGGAAAAAAAAAAAAAAAGAAATATCCAAGCTTAATCGGAGATCTGCGCTCTCAGATGACCCCAAGGGGAGCTGCAGGAATATGATCCCTCGGAGGAAGAAAGTGAGACCAAGTGTTCCTCTCTCTGGAGATCACTTAAGTACCCTGGGGACCTGGCCTGCTGAGATTTGGAGTCCAGACCAGGCCTTGGGGCTGGGATAGATATGAGGGACTGGGGCCTACGCTCCCAACTTGACACTGTGTTGTGCCTATTATGCTTTAAGTATTTGAATGTGGTATTGAGCCAAACACCATCCACTCATGCATTCATGGTTTTATATTTTAAACTTGGAACCTTAAAGAATCATCCAGCAAGCTGATATTCCAGATCCATTTATGGCACCCTCTCTGAGCCACAGCCAGCAAGCTTGTTCTTCCACTGTCCTCCTAAGCTCTGTAATTGCTACCATCAGTCCAGAGTAGATCCTCCTGCTTCCAGAGCCCAGAGGTGTCTTCTGATCACTGGAAAATGACTAGATCACCAATGGTACAAGTCCCTTGCCTGTCACTCAAAAGTCACCTCCTCTTTGGTCAAGGACACCCCAATGATGGGTCCAGGTTTGAGATTCCTTCGAACTTACTCTTCACCTTTGTGGGTGCTACTGCTTCAGAATGTGGCACATGTGAGGTGTCACTGCCTCAGAGTATGACACATGAAATGATGTCACTTCCTCAGAATGTGACACATGTGAGGGGTCACTGTCTCAGCATGTGACACATGTGAAGGGTCACTGTCTCAGCATGTGACACATGTGAGGGGTCACTGTCTCAGCATGTGACACATGTGAGGGGTCAGCACTTCTGCCTCTGAGATCCTGGGGCAAAATCTCTGCTGTTTGCTTCAGCCGTGGATTTTGGCAGCATGCAAGACAGGCACAGAGGTACAGGGACACTTGGTCGAGAGCAGTGTACAAGGCCTGTCCTCGTGGGCAGTGACTTTGGACACTTACTTGACCAGCATCTCTGACTCCTGATGGCAGGAAGCGCTGCTGGCTATAAAATGTGAGAAATGCAGTTGCTGGTTGCGGGAGCAGACACCCTTTCAACCTGACTAGGGCAGAGCAGATTTCTACATAGGGCCAGGCCGAGCACCAGGAAGTGAGTTGCTGTTTCTTCTCCAGATGCCTGATCATTTAGGTGAGCAGTCTAGAGCCCAGCAGTAGCTCCCACCCCATCAGGGCCTCATAGAACTGCTCCCAGAAGGAGGTCTCAACCCAGGATGGGGGCAAGAGCCAATCTCTGAAAACTACTGTTCTCTAAGCCTGCTTGATTGGAGAATTCTTTTCTTGCAGGTTGGCAAAGGGTTAAACTGTAGGTTACACAATGGAGGCAGAAACAGGAGGCTCTTGACTTGGGACCCTGCCTGGGCTGGCTACAGGGTGAGCCCCGATCACAAACCAAACCACGATCAAAAAGCAACAACAACAAAGGAAGATTCGCATTACCTGGTTTTAAGTTGGTTAGATGCTTAGTCTAAAACTAGTAATCAGGACCACACGTTCTTGGCTAACAGATAGCTATACAGGTGGGTGGATTAGAAATGGGTTCACACTTGCCTGGTTAATTGATTTTGTACAAAAGTGCTCATACTGAACAGTGAAGGAAAGATAGTCTTTCAGAAGGTGATGTGTTCCCATGGTGATCTTTGAGTGTGACTGGCTCCTGTGTCAGAGATGCCATTCCCAAGGGTGTATTGCATCATGTCATAAACAGCAGTCACAGACCTGCTGGCTGATGAGAAAGCAGGAGCCTCTAGGAACAGAGGGTGGCCTGTGACAAGCTGGGCCCTTGCTCTTACAACTGCAGGCAAGTGAGCTCTTCCAGCAACTCAAATGAACTGGGCAGTGTGTTCCTAGTCACCAGGCCTCAGTGGAGAGAACACCACATGGCCACACCCTGGCGGTGGTCTGGGAGAGGTTCAGCCACACAAACTTCTGAGCCCCAGCAACTAAGATGACAAGTGTGTATGTATCAAGTGAGTAAGAGTGTGGTCATTTATAGTGTGGCACAGAAAACTAGTCACTCCACATGCCAAACCAAACATGAACCTCCACCTTGTGTCAGAGCAGACTGAGAATTAGTGCAAGATGGATCATAGTCCTACCTGAATAAATGTACAGAAGACAGCAAAACCCCTGACCACAGACCCACCTGGACAGGTGGAAACCAAGATGGGCACCATGGTGAGGGGGAAAGGAAAGCACCAGTATGGTACGGTGGAGCTCAGACCACATCATGATGTATCAACTGGTGGCACCCCTGACACCAGGACCTCTGATGGCTTCCCTGGCCCCTTCTGGTTCCCTGCTTCCAGCTGCTCAATTTCTACATACTCATTCTGGTCCAAAGCTCTGGTCTTCCTAGGTGGCTGACCTGCCCTGGCATGTACAGGCCCCACTTCTGTGCAGTCCTTGTCTGGTCACTTTCCAAATTTGTGCACAGTCAATCAACAGCCACTTCCTGGTAGTGTTGCTCAGTGGTGGAGTGCTTGCCAGTAGCCATTTCCCAGCCAAGGTCGTGGGAGAAACATTGGACTGGACAGGTTCTGTTACACACACACACACACACACACACACACACACACACACACACACACACACACAAGCAAAGGTTCTTCTTAGTCTCTGTCCCAGGAGCTGCAGGCTAGTGATCCTGTGCTAAACACATGCCTCCCACCAGAAGTTTCCACAAGGCTACCAATGCTAACAGCTGAGTAGCCCATCTGAGAATTTTGAAGTTAATTGTAAATGTAAGTATTAGGGTAGAAGAGGAGTGTGGAAAGCTTCTGAGGCCTGACACTGTCTAGTTAGATCCTCAGGGGAACAGGCAGACCAGCTTGGGGTCATTGCTGACAACCAGGGGGCATAGTCCTCCAGATGGACTAAATTCCCATGCATTGTGTGTGTGTGTTAGGAGTGGGGGGAGAGATAAGGACCAACAGATGACACTGTTAAAAAATCAGATGAAACGGTGGCCTGTGTTAAGCAGCCTGCTTGGAGGAAGTTGTGAAGGGGTCTACTAAAACTGAAGAATGGGTGAGTAGAGAGTGCTGGGCACCTGAAGAAGGGAGGGAGGTGCACAGTAGCTCTGAACCTGCAGCAGACATGATGCCCTTGTTGAATGTTTGCTGTGAGTCAGATCCATGAGACCCCTCCCTTTGCTCACCTAAAGATAGGCTTTGCCTTCCAAGTTCAGTGGAAGGATTAGCTGAGGTCAGGGACAGAGTGGCCTGAGGCCAGGCTCTCCTACAGTCCAAACATAAGACTGTTTCAGAAATAGAGGACAGCCCTGAGTCACTGGAGAGATGATCAGCAACTAAGAGCACAACTGCTCTTCCAGGGGACCTGACTGCAGTTCCCAGCACCCACATCAGGCAGCCCACAACTGCCTGTAACTTCAGATCTGGGGGTGGATCCAATGGCCTCTTCTGACCTTGTGGAAATCTCAATGCGTTGTGCTCTATGGCCCTGTGTGCATGCCAATATTTTCATCAAACTAGAAAATAAGAATGGAGAAAACTAGCATATGAAATTGGAGGAGAGGCAAACAAGACATCATGACAAAGTACCCAGTCCAGTCATCCTGGATATGGGGGGCAGTCATCCCAACCTCAGAGGAAGCCTGTGGAATGACCTGAGTGTTGAAGGGGACCTCTGAGGACAGGTGGTGGCAGAGGCTTGTACCTCATCATATAAAATTCCTGACTGTTGTTAGGAAATGAATGTTGTAACAGTAACAGCGAAAGGAGTCCAGCAGGGAAAGCATTGTGAAAAGGTTTCAAAGGACAAAGTCTGGTATTAGGGAACAGTATTTCCCATGAACTCCTGCTAATTTATGTTCATTTGAAGTAACCTGAGGATGTCACCCTGCTTACTGACCTAATATTGATGGTGGGCTTGCTAGTAACAGAGAAACCAATCCTGCCTGAGTCCAGATGTGACAGATGGCAAGGACAGCCCAAGACATGAGGGGCTTCATCCTGGAAGACTGAGAGGAGAAGCATGGGGAGTAAGCATGGACTGAACACAGACCAAAGGTAAGCATGGGGGACAGGGTGTTCTGTCCTCCAGCCTGTATCCATCTGTCTTTGGGGGGGATTATATATTTCTCAAATGAATCAGTGTGTGTGATGATAGTGGGTGAGTACAAAGAGGATCCTATGGGCACACAATTGAGACAGAAGAGGGTGACAGCTAGGGTATCCAATGCTGTGTAACAAACATTCCCCAAAGGTAGCAAACAACAAAATCCCTATACCTCTTTTTTCATTTAAGAAAAATACATACTTTTATTTTATGTATATGGAGTTTTCCTTCTGTGTACATTGCTCTTAGAGGCAGAGAGGGTGTTAAATCCCCTGGAACTAGAGTTACAGATGTTTATGAGCAGCCATGTGGGTTCTGGAGGTTGAATCCAGGTCCTCTGAAGGAGCAGACAGTGCTCTCGACACACAGCGAGCCCTCACCATTAACTCTTAGAGTTCTAAGGAAATGCAGGAAGAGCACAGTGGGAGCAGCCTGGTTCTGTTATGCCTGGGACTCAACAGGGATCTAAAGGCAAAGGTCCTAGCGCTGTCTAAAAGCCCATTTGCTCCCATGGGCTGGGCTGAGCTGTTGGGAGCTAGAGTGGGCCAGGTACCAAGGAAGAGCTTTCTGGGCAGGACGAACAACTGGAATGGGAAAGAAGTGGCCTATTTGTACATCCATGGGAAAATCGGTATTTTAGAATGCGGTTGCACAGGACCTGCATGCCATAGGTGAATTTCACCTTGAGTCTGAAGTGTGAGTCCAGGAAGAGACTTGATCAGGTAGGTGTTTATTTCTTTTAACTGTTATCTCTACCCCCCCCCCCCCCCGTGTGTGTGTCTGTCTCTCCCTTTTTTTCCTTCCATTCGCAGTGCTAAGGATAGGACCCAGAGCCTCAGGCATGCTTCACAAGCTCACACACAGTCCAGTAAGCTTCTTGATCAGAGTGAACAAAACCAAGTGCTGCCAACTAACCTTGGCAGCGCATTTAAACCCGGCTCATGAAAAAGTCAATATAGTACTACAGACCTAAATCCCTACACATGGGAGGCTGAGGCAGGAGAATCAAAAACTGAAGACCAACTTGGTCTACATATCAAGGTCCTGTTCTTAAATAACCATAATTCAATGAAACATTATACTTTGGAATAGCTTCTCTGAAACCACAACAGCCTATAAATATGTTTAAAACTAAAACAGAGAGGAAGTTTGACTAGCACATGAAGAAAATGTTTTAGAGATCATCACAAAGCACAGTTATAATCACCCATTGGAATTACTGTGTTGGGCAGCTTTAATACTTATTCATGGGGTGGACATAGTCTTTAGCTGACTTCCTGTTTTCTTCTTTCCAGTCAGAGTTTTATGATGTGTGGGAAGCAATATCACCAAGGCAATTGTAACCTTGATTAAGATTCCAGTTCTTTGTCCCCACAGACAACAAGGTACAATGATAGCCATTTACCTTAAGTATTGATCTGTTTTCTGTCAGTTCAGGTACCTCCTATGGTGAGGTGCTCAGGAGTGCTCTGCTGTGCCCACTGGTAGTGGCACTTCCCTGTCCGTGAAGTCAGCTCTCTGCAGTGGAAAACACTTTTTGTCTCTGCCTTTAAGGGGCCTGGAAGAGTCTTACTATTGGCCATCTCTATTTCCACTGAAGCTTAAGCAGACAATCAGAGGGAAGCTGGGGAGATGTCTCATCAATTAAGAGCACTTGTTCTTCCGGAGGACAAGAGTTCAGTTCCCACAACCCATGCAGAGAAGCTCATAACCATCTGTAACTCCAGCTCCATGGCATCTTCTGACCTTCTTGGGTACCTGCACAGGTTGGGGCACACACATACACAGAAAGAGACAGAGAGACATGTATATCAGTAAAAATAAATCTTTTTTTTTACATGTAGAGAGAGGGCCATCCAGACACATGAGACCTATCACCTATCTACTTTTTCACCACACAGCAGTTCAAACTACCCAACAGATGTTCTAAGAGGCCCCATATGGGCTGAGTGGAGAATGAATGAATTGGTCATGGGGAAGATGGGGGTCTCAGAGTCTGAGGACTGCTGCCTGGAGAACATAGCAGCCACTCATTCTCTGCTTAAGGAGGTCACAGATGTGAGTCCCTCCTGGGCTGAGAAACCAATGTGGTGATTTGAATGAGCTCTCATGAGTCTGAATTTGTGAACACTTGGCACACAGTTGGTGATTCTGCTTGGGGAAGTTATAGGGCTTTTAGGGCATGTAGAGTTGCTGGAGGAAATAAATCACTGGAGCAGGCTTTACAAGTTTGTAGCTTGGGGCTGGAGAGGTGGCCCAGTGATTAAGAGCACTTGCTGCTCATGCAAAAGACACAGGTTCAATTCCCAGCATCCACAAAATGGCTCACAACCATCTGCAACTCCAGTTTCAGGGCATTTCATACCCTCCTTTGATCAGGAATGCACAGTACACATACATACATGCAGGCAAAACACTCATATAGATAAAATAAATCTTAAAAAATATTTAAAAGAATTCATAACTTCACCTCACTTCTGGTTTGTCCTCTGCTTCCTGTGTGCAATTGAAATGTGAAATCTCAGATTCCTGCTCATGCTGCCACACCTCCCTGCCATGATGGACTTTCCCTCTACAACCCCAAGTCAAAACAATCTCTTCCTTCTATAAGTCACTTTTTGTAATGGCATTTTATCACAGCCACAGAAAAGCTGCTTATACGGAAATTGATGCCAGGGTTGGTTCTAAAGAAACTGAATTATAAAGATGGATATTTTTCTTTTAAGTTTTATTTTTGAAACAGGGTTTTTCTGTGTGTCCTTGGCTATCCTGGAACAATGTAGACCAGGCTGGCCTCAAACTTACACTATGCAACATGATGAATTTCTCTAGGTGATTTGGTGGTAGCTGGGGCGACTCTCTAACGTGATGAAACCTATGGTCACTAGAAATTCCCTTGGGAGTACACTGGTGCCCACGGTGTGAAAGAGAAGATGGGCGATGGTGGCACACACCTTTAATTCTAGCACTCAGGAGGCAGAGGCAAGTGGATCTCTATAAGTTTAAGACTAGCCTGGTCTACAGACTGAGCTCCAGGACAGCCAGAGTGTTACACAGAGAAACTCTGTCTCAAAAAACAAAACAAACAAAAAACTACAAATAAGTATTTGCTACTCTTGAGTCACTTCTTGTGAAGCCTTAATAAGAACCCAATAACTTAGTGACTTTATACATAAAACTGCTGATCATGCTGACTGGTTGCTTACAGCATCTCTGGATAAAGTGACAAGGGGGAAGGAAGATCATGATAAAATTAGCCAGCTCCAGGTGCACATGAACAATGTATAGGTTTCTAAGAGTGTCCTGGAAAAGAACTTCTCCAGCAACCACGGAGTTCAAGTTGCCAAAGACACCAAACTCAAGCCCTCACTGTAGGATTGGCTGACTCTGCACAGTTTTAAGTTCCAGCCTTGCAGGTGTCGGCAGTGATGTGAGCACTGACTGGAAGAGGTTGGAGCCTGGAGCTTGGCATGGAGGTGCATGGGGGTACCCTAGTGAGGCTGAGAATAGTGAACCCTCAGATTCTGAAGGGTTTACTGTTAATTTTGAGATTTGCTAAAGAAAAACTAGTTCTACCATTTTGGGCCAAATTTGAAGCAAGCTGCATTAAAAAATTAAATATTGACCAAGATTAACTTTCAGGACCACTCCCTGAAAACATCCCAGTTGAGTGGCTCCGAATCATGTGTTTTCGGGGCTTTTGTGGAAAAAAACTCATAGACCATCATACTTTCCCCATGAGGCTTTGTTGTTATTGTTCAGGGACTACAACTCCCTGCATTCCCAGAAGTTAACTGGTCCTTGGGGAGGTGGGGTTTACAGGTTAATTTAGGGTATTATATTTACTTCACCTGAGGAAGCAGGGTTCTCCTCTGAAGAACTGCTGTCTCTGCCCTTGCCTGGGGCAATTAATCCTGCATTGTCTGCAGAAGCTGCAATGATTTTCCCTGAGGGAGCTGCCAGGCAAGACAGTACTGGTGTTCCCACCACCCAGCAAACATTGCCTTTAGACCTAAAGCAGACTTAAAGCTAAGCAAGCCCCTAGAAGTGAGATAGAAGAGAATTTTCACTGCACAGCTAATGAAGTTGTTGTTTGCTAATTCATTTAAGTAGAAGAGAAGAATATTTGTGGGAATGGATTTCAAGGGTGTGGGATAATGGAAAACGAAACCTAAAACTGATTTGGATCGAGTTCATTGATATGGGCCCACTGAGTGGCTATTCTAGGTTTAATATGGAAGTTTGTAGAGTTAAAAAAAAAAGGTATCAAAAGTTTATTCAGTTGCTTGATTGATGCATTTATCAACAGATGGCCTGCTGAGGAGCTGAATGTTCGGTTGGAAGTGTCACCCCAGCCTCCTGGCTCCATTTATCCAAGGAGTCTGGGATGTTTTGTTGGAGGCTTCGCTCCAGCCCCTGGCATCCATTCTGAAAAATTTTGGTGGAACTTTTCACCCCAATCCTCCTCCCCTGAAAGTTTCCGCAGTTCAGACTTCACCTCTGAGAAAGCCTACCAAACAGCGACCCTCCCTAAGAGGCTCAAGACCACTCCACAGGCTATTTAAACTGCCCCCAGAGAATAACACATGGTCTTTTTGGTTTCCTTTCCCCTCTTCATGGTTTCCCAGTCTTCTTCCTGTCCAGTCTCCTCTCTGGGGACTGGAAGGTCACCCAGGAGCAGTGGAATCCATTAAACCTGGGCTTTTCCTAATTTGGTTTGATTTGGATCATTAGGTTGGCAGAGAGGATTATTGGGAGGTAAAAACTTTACACTGGAGATACCCAATATACTTCATTTAGTGTTGATAAAGGGATTTTAAGGCTCAGGGAAATTGTAATGCTGGATGTTGCTGATCTTCCAGAAGACCCAGGTTCAATTCCCAGAAACCACATGATGACTCACAGCCATCTATAACTCCAGTTCCAGGGGATCTGATGCCCTCTGACCTATGTGGACACAAGGCATACACATAGTATACAGATATACATGCAAGCAAACACTCGTATACATAAAAATAACAAAAAATAAAAAAAATAAACTGAAAAAAATAAAAACAAACTGAAAGCCTAATCCCCCACAATGGAAAAGCTCAGAAGACATGCCCTTCACTAATTCTACAAGGCAGAAAATGGTGAGCGAGCACTAGAACATTGAGAGAGCACCAATGACTATACGAACTTAGTCAACTAGTGACTCCAAATACAGCTGCTGCGCCAGGCATAGCCCAGCTCAAACAGGCTAACACATCTCTTCATCTGGCAGATGCCTTTTTCTCGGTCCCTGTCCATGAGGACCACCAGAAGCAATTTGTTTTCAGATGACAAGGCCAGCAGAATACCTTTATAGTACGGCCTCAGGGGTACATTAACTCTCCAGCTCTGTGTCATAACTTGTTCAATCAGATCCTCATCATTTGTCTCTTCTACAAGATGTCGCACACTGGTCCACTATATTGATGATATATAAATTGGACCAAGTGAGCAGGAGGGAGCAGCCACTCTGAATGTGTTGATAACACATATGGTCAGAGAATGAGTGTTCTGGTTAGTTTTATGTCATCTTGACATGAGATAGGGTCATCAGAGAAGAGGGTGCCTCAGATGAGAGAACACCTTCATGAGATCCGGCTGTAGACATGCCTGTAGGGCATTTTCTTAACTAAGCAGCTCTCCTCCATGGCCTCTGCATCAACTCCTGCCTCCAGCTTCCTTCCTTGTTTGAGTTCCTGTCCTGACTTTTGTTTAATGATGAACTGTGATGTGAAATTGTAAGCCAAATAAACCCTTTCCTTCCCAAGTTGCTTTGGTCATGGTGTTTCATCACAGCAATAGGCAATGGGAAATAAATCCAACCAAAATTCAAAATTCAAAAACCTCTACCTCAGTGTAATATCTAGGAGTCCTGTGCTGTATGGTACTTATGGTATCAGTTGCAGATGGGGATGCTATTTGGAGCCTTTGGCAAGTCCTTACATATGGAACACAGAAGAGACCTTTGGGATTTTGGAGCAAGACTCTACCATCACCAGCAGACAACTATTCTTGACCTGCTATAGGCTTTAGTGGAAACTGAACATTTTAACAATGGGCTACCATGCAGTCTGAGCTGCCTATTATAAACTGAGTATTATCAGATCCACCAAGCTATAAAATAGGACATGCACATCAGTAATGCAGTATCAAATAGGTGTGTGTGTGTGCAAGAATCCAGGGAGGTCTTAAGGGCACATGAAAGTTACATGAAGAAGTTTCCAAAATGCCTATTGTTTCTACTCCCATTGCAAAGCTGTCAGCTGCCAAGCATGCACACATAACCCCTTTGGCTTGTCCTATGATCAGTTGACTAAGGAAGAGATGATTAGAGCACAGTTACTACTGGTTCTGCACATTATGTGGGTACCACCAAGAAATGGACAGTTGGCTGGACAGTGGTTGCACATGCCTTTAATCCCAGCAGTTGGAAGGCAGAGGCAGGTGGATCTCTATGAGTTCAAGGCCAACCTGGTCTACAGAGCAAGTTCCAGGACCATCTCCCTAGCTACTAGGAAATCCTGTCTCAAAAAACAAAAAAAAAAAAAAGGAAAGAAAAAGAAATGGACAGCTGCAGAATTACAACTGCTTTCTGGGACAACCATGAAAGACACCAGCAAAGGAAAATCTTCATAGAAGGCAGAACTTTGGGCACTACACATGGTCATACACTTTGTTTGGGAGGAAAAATGGGCAGATGGCTGATTGTGCACTGACTCATGGTCTGTAGCCAGAGAACTAGATGAATGGTCAGGAACTTGGAAAGAGCATGATTGGAAACCGGGAGAAAAAGACATTTGGAGAGGTTTGTGGCAGGATCCCTCCAAATGGGCAAAGGATGTGAAGACACTATGTGTCATGTAAATGCACACCAGATGGTAACTTCAGCAGAGGGGTAGATCTGATGGACTGTTTTATGCACTGTCAACCTCTTTCCCTGGCCATCCTTCTCATTACACAATAGGCCCATGTACTCAGAGGCCATGGTGAAAGAGTTGAAGGGTGGCTATTCATGAACTCAAGAACATGGATTTCCACTCACCAAAGTTGACCTGACTACAGCTGTTGCTGAATGTCACATCTGTCTGATGGAGGAAGGTCATTGGCTAATAAAGGAACTGCCTTGGCCCATTTATTGGTTAGAGCATAGGTAGGTGGAGTAAACAGAACAGAACACTGGGAGGAAGAGGAAGTGAGCTCAGATTCCACAGCTCTCCTCTCCAGAGCAGACGCCTCAGAGAGACGCCATGCCCCAGCTCTGACCCAGGATGGACTTATGCTAGAATCTTCCCGGTAAGACCGGTGCTCACAGATTATTAGAGATGGGTTGATCGGGATATCAGAATTAGCCAGTAAGTGCTAGAGCTAAAGTGCCAAGCAGTGATTAAAAGAATACAGTGTCCGTGTAATTATTTCGGGGCATAAGCTAGCCGAGCAGGCGGTTGGGGTGTTGGGGACGCAGCCCCGCCGCTTCATATTACTACATCTGTCAGCAGGAGAAACCAACGCCTGCCTCTGCCTCCCGAGTGCTGGGATTAAAGGCGTGCGCCCGGCTAAAATTGCCATTTTTACTATGTTAATTCTACTGACAAAAGAGCAAGGGAGATTGTTCTATCTTCTGGTGTCTTCTTCAATTTCTTTCTTCAAAGATGTAAAGTTCTTGCCATACAAGCCTTCCACTTGTTTGGTTAGAGTTACTCTAAGATATTTTATGCTATTTGTGGCTATTGTGAAGGGTAATGTTTCTCTGTTTTCTTTCTAACCCCATTTATCATCTCTGTACAGGAGGGCTACTGATGTTTTTGAGTTTATCTTGTATCCTACTACATTACTGAAAATGTTTATTAGTTGTAGAAGTTCCTTGATAGAATTTTTTGGGTTACTTATGTAAACTATCATGTCATCAGCAAACAGTGAGAGTGTGACTTCTTTTTCAATTTGTATCCCCTTGATCTTTGTGTATTGTCTTATTGCTCTAGTTAGAACCTCAAGAACTATATTGAATAGATATGGAGAGAGTGGACAACTTTGTGTTATTCATGATTTCAGTGGGATCACTGTGAGTGTCTCTCCATTTAGTTTGATGTCAGTTGTTGGCTTGCTGTATATTGCCTTTATTATGTTTAGGTATGTTCCTTGTATCTCTGCTTTCTCCAAGACCTTTATCATGAAGGGATGCTATATTTTGTTGAAGGCTTTTTAAACATCTAATGAGGTGATCATGTGGTTTTTGTTTTTCAGTTTGTTTATATGATGGATCACATTGACAGATTTTCATATGTTGAACCACCCCTCCATCTCTGGGATGAAGCTGACTTGATCATAGTGGATAATGGTTCTGATGTGTTCCTGGATTCAGTTTGCAAGTATTTTATTTAGTACTTTTGCATCAGTGTTCATGAGTGAGATTGGCTCAAGCAAACTGTCTCAGTGGATGAACCCGTCATTGTCTTGGATTCCTTGCTCATACTCTGACTCCTTCCACTCTTCAACTGGATTTTGGGATGTCAGTCCAGTGCACTGATGTGGGTCATTCCTTCTGTTTCCATCTATTGTTGGACAACGGTTCTATGGTGATATTTAAGATAATCATTAGTCTGATTACAGGGTAAGGCCAGTTCAGATGCCCTCTCCTCTACTGCTTAGGGTCTTAGCTGGGGTCATCACTGTGGGTTCTTTGGCATTATTCTAGAGCCAAGTTTCTTGCTAACACCATAATGGCTTCCTCAAATCAAGATATCTCTTTCCTTGCTCTCTTATCTGTCCTTCCTCCATCTCAACTATCTTAGTCCCTCAAGTTCTCCTCAACCCCCCGTTTCCTCCCCTTTCTTCTATCCCCTGCCCCCAATGCTCCCAAATTTTTGTCTGTTTCCAATTTCCAGAAGGGTCTATATATGTTTTTCTTTGTGTTCACCTTATTTCTTAGTTTCTCTAGGATCATGAACTATAGGCTCAGTGCCCCTTTTATTTATGCATAATATCCATTTATGACTAAGTACATACCATATACACTTTTGGGGGTCTGGGTTACCTCACTCAGGATAGTGCTTTCTAATTCCATCCACTTGCATGCAAAATTGAAGATGTCATTATTTTTACCACTGAGTAGTACTCTAATGTGTAGATGTGCCACACTTTCTTTATCCATTCTTCTGTTGAGGGACATCTAGGTTGTTTCCAGGTTTTAGCTATTACAAATAATGCTGCTGTGAACATAGTTTAACAAATGCTTTTGTAGTATGATTGAGCATCTTTTGGGTATATTCCCAAGAGTGGTATTGCTGGATCCTGAGGTAGGTTGACTCCTAATTTTCTGAGAAACCACCACTCTGATTTCCAAAGTGGTTGCACGAGTTTGCATTCCCACGAACAATGGATGAGTGTTCCCCTTGCTGCTCCACATCCTCTTTAGCATAAGCTACCATTAGTGTTTTTTATCTTAGCCATTCAGACAGGAGTGAGATGGTATCTCAGAGTTGTTTTGATTTGCATTTTCCGGATAGCTAAGGAAGTTGAACATGCCCTTAAGTATCTTTTGGCCATTTGAAAATCTTCTGTTGAGAATTCTGTTTACTTCAGTACACCACTTTTTAATTGGGTTATTTAGAATTTTAATGTCTACATTCTTGAGTATTTTATAAATTTTGGAGATCAGTCCTTTGTCTGATGTGGGGTTGGTGAAATTTTTTCCCATTCAGCAGACTTCCTTTTTGTATTATTGACTGTTTCCTTTGCTTTACAGAAGCTCCTCAGTTTCAGGAGGTCCCATTTATTTACTGATGCTCTTATTGTCTGTGCTACTGAGGTTATATTTAGGAAGTGGTCTCCTGTGTCCATGCATTGAAAGACTCTATCAGGTTCAGTGTGTTTGGAGTTATATTGAGGCCTCTAATCCATTTGGACTTGAGTTTTGTGCATGGTGATAGATATGGATCTATTTTCATTCTTCTACAGGTTGACAACCAGTTATGCCAGCACCATTTGTTAATGATGCTTTTTTCCATTGTATAATTTTTGATTCTTTGTCAAAAATCAGGTGTTCATAGGTGTGTAGATTAATATCCACTTCTTAAATTCTATTCCATTGGTCAGCATTTCCGTTTTTATGCCAAATCCTACCTGTTTTGATTACTGTAGCTCCGTAATAGAGCTTGATGTCAGGGATAGTAATGCCTCTGGCAGTTCATTTATTGTACAGATTTTTGGCTATCCTGGTTTATTTGTTTTTCCATATGAAGTTGATTATTGTTCTCTCAAGGTCTGTGAAGAATTGTGTTGGGATTTTGATAGGAATTGCATTGAATTTATAGGTTGCCTTTGGTAAAATTCCCATTTTTACTATGTTAATCTTTCCTATCCAAGAGCATGAGATATCTTTCCATTTTCTGGTATCTTATTCTTCAATATCTTTCCTCAAAGACTTAAAGTTTTTTTTCAATAGGTCTGTCACATCCTTTGTTAATGTTAACCCAAGATATTTTATGTGATTTGTGGCTATTGTGAAATGTGATGTTTCTCTGATTTCCCTCTCTGCTTCTCTATCCTTTGTATATAGAAAGGCTACTGATTTTTTTGAGTTGATCTTGTATCCTGCCACTTCACTGAAGTTATTTATCAGCTGTAGGAGTTCTCTGGGAGAGTTTTTGGGGTAGCTTATATACACTGTCATATCATCTGCAAATAACAAAAGTTTGACCTCTTTATTTCCAATTTGAATCCTTTGATCTCTTTATGTTATCTTATTGCTATTGCTAAAACTTGAAGAACTATGTTAAAGAGATGTGGACAGAGTGGACAGCCTTGTCTTGTTCCTGATTTTAGTGGGATAGCTTTGAATTTCTTTCCATTTAATTTAATGTTGGCTGTCAGCTTGCTGTATATTGCTTTTATTATATTTAGATATGATCTTTGTATCCCTAATCTCTCCAAGACCTTTATCATGAAGGGGTGTTGAATTTTGTCAAATGCTTTTTCAGCATCTAATGAAGTGATCATATCATTTTTTTCTTTCAGTTTATTTATATGATGGATTACATTGATAGATTTTCATATGTTGAACCAGCCCTGCATCTCTGAGATGAAGTCTATTTGATCATGATGGATGATTTTTTTTTATGTGTTCTTGGATTTGGTTTGCCAGTATTTTATTGAGAATTTTTGCATCAATGTTCATGAGTGAGATTGGTTTGTAATTCTCTTTCTTGGTTGAGTCTTTGTGCAGTTTTGTTATCAGGGTAACTGTAGCTTCATAAAACGAGTTTGGCAATGACACTTCTGATTCTATTATGTGGAACACTTTGAGGAGTATAGGTATTAGCTCTTCACTAAAACCATCTGGCCCTGGGCTTTTTTGGTTGGGAGGTTTTTGATGACAGCTTCTATCTCCTCGTGACTTATAGGTCTATTTAAATTTCTCACCTGGTCTTGATTTAATTTGGATATATGATCTATCTAAAAAACTGTCCATTTCTTTTACATTTTCCAATTTTGTGGAGTACAGGTTTTTCAGTAGAACCTAATGATTCTCTGAATTTTTCAGTGTCTATTGTTATGTCCCCCTTTTCATTTCTGATTTTATTAATTTGGGTGTTCTCTCTTTGCCGTTTTATTAGTTTGGATATGGATTTGTCAATCTTGTTGATTTTCTCAAAGAACCAGCTCTTTGTTTCATTGATTTTTGTATGGTTTTCTGTGTTTTTATGTTGTTGATTTCAGCCCTCAGTTTGATTATTTTCAATCCTTTATTCCCCCTGGGTAAGTCTGCTTCTTTTTTTTTCTAGAGCTTTCAGGCATGCTGTTAGGTCACTGATGTGAGCTTTCTCCATTTTCTTTATGTGGGCACTTAGTGCTATGAACTTTCCTCTTAGCACTGCTTTTATAGTGTCCCATATGTTTGCATATGTAGTTCCTTCATTTTCATTGAATTCAAGGAAGGTTTTAATTTCTTTCTTTATTTCTTCCTCAACCCAGGAGCAGTTCAGTAGTTGACTGTTTAGTTTCCATAAGTTTGTAGGCTTTCTGGGAGTAGTGTTGTTGAATTCTAACTTTATTCCATGGTGATGTGATAAGAAACAGTGGATTACTCCATTGTTTTTTGTATCTGTGGATGTTTGCTTTGTTACCGAGAATATAATCAATTTTAGAGAAGGTTCCATGAGGTGCTGAGAAGAAAGATGTCAGTTAAGTCCATTTGATTCATTACGTCTGTTAGTTCTCTTATTTCTCTGTTAAGTTTCTGTTTGTTTGACCTGTCCATTGTCAGAAAAGGAGTGTTGAAATCTCCTGCAATTAATGTGTGAGGTTTGATGTGTGATTTAAGTTTTAGTAATGTTTCTTTTACATATGTGGGTGTTCTTGTATTTGGGGCATAGATATTCAGGATTAAGACTTCATCTTGAATTATTCCTGTTATGAGTCTAAAGTGTCATTCTCCATCTCTTCTGGTTAATTTTAGTTTAAAATCTATTTTTTTAGATATTAGGATAGCCACACCCACTTGTTTCTTAGATCCATTTGATTGGAAAACCTTTTCCCAAGCCTGTACTCTGAGGTACTGTCTGTCTTTAAGGTTGAGGTGTGTTTCTTGTAAACAGCAGAATGTTGGATCCTGTTTTCTTATCCATGCTCTTAGCCTGTGTTTTTTCATAGGTGAGTTGAGACCATCAATATTAAGAGCAATTAATGACCAGTGGTTGTTAACTCTGGTTATCTTTCGGTGGTGGTGTTTGTGTGTTTCCCTTCTTTGGGTTATGCTGGTGGGGGGTTATCAGATGTCTGTGTTATTGTGGGTGTAGTTAGCTTCCTTGGGTTGAGGTTTTCCTTCTAGTACTTTCTGTAAGGCTGGGTTTGTGGATACGTATTGTTTAAATCTGTTTTTGTCATTGAATATTTTGTTTTCTTCAAAACAATGAATGAAAACTTTGCTGGTATAGTAGTCTGGGCTTGCATCCATGGTCTCTGAGAGTCTGCTGCACATCTATCCAGGACCTTCTGGCTTTCATGGTTTCCATCGAGAAGTCAGGTGTAATTCTGATAGGTTTACCTTTATATGTTACTTGAACTTTTTCCTTTGTAGCTCTTAATATTCTTTGTTCTGTGTTTTGTGTTTTGATTATTATATGGTGAGGGGATTTTTTTTTGATCCAGTCTATTTGGCATTCTGTAAGCGTCTTGTACCTTCATAGGGATCTCCTTCTGTAGGTTGGGAAAGTTCTCTTCTATAATTTTGTTGAATATATTTTCTGTGCCTTTGAGCTGGAGTTCTTCTTCTTCTTCTTCTTCTTCTTCTTCTTCTTCTTCTTCTTCTTCTTCTTCTTCTTCTTCTTCCTTCTTCTTCTTCTTCTTCTTCTTCTTCTTCTTCTTCTTCTTCTTCTTCTTCTTCTTCTATACCTATTATTTTTAGGTTTGGTCTTTTATAGTGTCCCAGATTTCCTGACTGTTTTGTGTTAAGAATTTGTTGGATTTAGTGTTTTCTTTGTCCAATGAATCTATTTCCTCAATAGTATCTTCAGTGCCTGAGATTCTTTCTTCTATCTCTGGCTGGTTATACTTGTCTCTGTGGTTCGTATTTGTTTATCCAGACTTTCCATTTCCCAAGTTTTATTGGTTTGTGTTTTCTCTATTACATCTGCTGCGCCAGCGCGGGCTGGAACCAAGAGTCTCGGCGGAGGGTGTCCAGGTTGAATGAATACACAGAGCACGAGCTTGAGGTGAAACAGCTTCTTTCTTTATTGTCTGCTGGGCTGGTTTTATACCATGGCACCAAGTGAGGAGGGGGCTGCGAAGGGACTGTAACCTGACCCTAGCAGGGATCAAAGACTGGTCATCATGCACTTAAAATTCCTTCCTTCTCTGCTCCAGAAGCAGAGGGAATTTATTATGTTTTCCTTGCAGATAAGCACCTCAAATGGGGGCAGGGATATCAACTCGGGGCTGCAGTTCCCACAATTCCCCCTATTTTATTTTATAATGAGGGGTCCTGTCTTAGGTCCTGTGAGAGAAGTACCTTCCCTTACCCGTCATAGGGCCCCCGATGCCCTGTCTTAGGTGGGGGGTCTCCCCACAGGTTGCCCGTCCTTGGAGACCCTCATTTTTTTAGCATCTGTAGCCACACTTCATGACTTTTGGAAGAGTCATGCGCCAGACTGAGTAACACCTGACGGTGGACAAGCTCAGTCAGGGTGAAGATATTTAAGACTCGTTTTAAGAGGAGCAGGCCTACTGCCACCCCTACTAGTCCCAAGATCCCCAGGGATAAGGCACCTCCCCATCGCTGTGCCCAACCCCCAATCTGGGCCATGGTATTCCACCATCCCTCAGCAGATACAGGTTCAACACGAGTTTCATTAATTGCAATAATTTGATGTACCAAAGAGTGGGTAAAGTTTACAAAGGAATCATTCCAAGGCCCCCTAAGGTAAGCATTAAGGCGTTGCACCTCAAAGGGCATATTTTTCACTTCCATAAGGGTCACCCAGGCAGAATGATAAAAATGAGAACAAGAGGCTTGTTGCACCATCCACAACACATTAATCTGTTCCTGCAATAAGGCCGTTTGCTGGTTTAAATTTAACATCCCCAATTGAATATGTGAGTTAATGGTATTTTGAGTTTCTAAGGCCTGGGTAACACGGGCAGCAAGAGTATTAACAGTCTCTGCAGTAGCTGCACTCTGGGACACGGTGATTCCTGCAACGGTGGCGACTGTGGCTGATATGGCAATAGCTGCGATGACTGCGGCGGTGATCCCAAAGTCTCTCCTTTCTCTATACAAGATAAGCTCTCGTCCATCATGTGGGTCTTCTACCACCAGGGGAACCAGGGCAGGAATTCTCACCATCAGCACGGACTCATCCGTTGGGGACCAGCAGTTGCTCAAAAAGCAGGAGCTGGAAGAACAATTAAGGACACCATCCTCCCCGACCGACCCATTAAAGGAAACAAACATAAAAGGAGGTAGAACACAAGCTAGGCTGACAATAGAGAAATTCATTCCCGCTGCATAATTAATCTGGAGGGAGGTTTCAAAGATGTCCGATGTATTCCATCGGGCTGTGGCATGGAAGGCCAAGCCCCTTTGAAGGGCTAAAGGTCTAATATCTGTACATGCACGAGGGCCACAGAGAAACATGCCTGCGAACGTAGGTGAAACTCCTGCCATATTTGGATTTCTATAGGAAAAATCAAAGGCCCCTCCCAAGGAGTTTTTAAAGGTAGGTCGGTGACCAAACCACCATAAATATTTATCTCCCTCCAATTTCCATGGTTCCTTAGGAGCACAATTTCCCCAAGGCAATGGTAAATATAATTTGAAGGACTGTGGCGTCTTCCAACATAAAGGAGCTGGTCTCGGAGGGATAGGGAGTCCAGAAACATTTCTTTTAAAATTTATTGGGTAAAAGATATCTCTCAATCCAAAACAGGGATGCCCAGAAGAAGTAGAAGAGAAGTCTCCCAGAGAATAATTACTAAGGACCACACATGGTCCAGAAAGGGAGGCACTAGGCATCGCTGAAATATTGTTAATCCTCCGGAAGCAGAGGGCATGGGATATATCAAACGTTAAATTACCCAATGAGGATCTTTCTAATGCTGTATTTGCTGCAGGAACTCCCAAGGTATAATTGGTAGAGTAAAAGGATGGAAAAACAGAGCTTATTTTACTTACCGGCATCAGTATGGGTGGATTCCTCACCAGTGCCCATCTCAGGCCTCCCTCGATGTTCTTCACTTGAACCCATATTATCAGGGCCAGTAGGGCCCGACTCCACCGGCCGAACATTCCGCTCCGGCACCCAGATGGGTTTTTTGGTTCCTGGAGGGAAGACA
Organism: Microtus pennsylvanicus; assembly: GCF_037038515.1. Taxonomy (NCBI): domain Eukaryota; kingdom Metazoa; phylum Chordata; class Mammalia; order Rodentia; family Cricetidae; genus Microtus; species Microtus pennsylvanicus. The sequence goes on from NC_134586.1 coordinate 114,030,557, forward strand.
CAAATGGCTCCCCTCACCCTAGCCAGCATAGGTGTGGGTGATTGCCATTGTCCCGTGATACTATCCTTCCATATAACCCAGCCCAGAGATTGGGAGGGTTTCTGCCAATGTCTTTCCATTGCTGATAGACCTTGTTTATCTACTGTTAAGAAATTTAAAGTGTATAAAATTGTAGATAATAGGGTATTTGGGGAGGTGATATATTCCCCCTTCTTTATTTTACAAAAGAACTGTTTAAGGGTAGCATGTGTGCGCTCCACTATAGCCTGTCCTGTAGGATTATGTGGAATTCCAAAGGTATGTGTAATTTGTTGTTCTTGGCAAAATTTTGCAAACCGTTGGCTCATATAAGCTGGTCCATTGTCTGTTTTGAGAAAGTCTGGGATGCCCATATAGGCAAAAGCCTGTAGGCAATGGGCAATAACATCCTTAATCTTTTCCCCTGAATGTAGGGAGGCATAAATTACCTTGGAATAAGTATCTACAGAGACAAGTAAAAATTTAAGTCTGCCAGCTTGGGACAAATGGGTAACATCCATCTGCCAAAGGTGGTTAGGATGGAGGCCTCGAGGATTAACACCTTCGTTGGGGGCATTATGAAATGGAGCACAAGCTGGACATTGGGACGTGATTTGAGTAGCCGTGGCTTGAGAACAGCCAGAGTGAAACTTTAGAGAAGAGGCATTTAAATGATACTTTTCATGAAGATGACGGGCTCATTGTTCCTCAGAAAGGAACAATGCCATTGGGCGAGTGAGGGAATCAGCAAGCTTATTTCCCTCTGCCAAGGGCCCTGGCAGATCAGTATGGGCCCGAATGTGGCCAACAAAGGCAGGAAACACTCTTTGGCATATAAGACTTTGTAGCTGAACCAAAAGGTGGAAAACCTGAGAGGTAGGTAATATGTATGGTGAGGTTTCCAATGGCCCAATAATCCTTGCCACATATATACTATCAGTATACAAGTTGAAGGGTTGATCCTTGAAAAGAGAAAAGGCCATAAGGCAGGCCGTGAGTTCTGCAGCTTGGGCAGAAATTGGACCTAGGGGCTGCTTTTCTTTAATTGAATCAGAGACTACCACTGCATAGCCCTTGGAAGAACCATCAGTGAACACTGAGCGCACTCCCTTAAGGGGGGAAGTTTTAATAATTCTTGGAAAAATAACAGGATGATTCTTAAAAAAGGAAATTAAATGGGAATCAGGATAATGGTTATCAAAAATGGCTCCAGTGGTGGCGATGAACAAGGTCCATCCATCTTGAACCCTCTGAAGCCTTGTTATTTCCTCTTTTTGATAAGGGATTAGAAATTTATTTGGGATCCTACCAAAAACTTGTAAACTAAAATCAAATGCCTTCCATAGGAGCTGTAGCACCATTTCATAATATGGAGACACCACCTTCTTAGGGGAAGCAGGTAAATGCAGCCAATAAATGGGTCCTCCTTGCCAAAAAACTCCAGTAGGAGAAAATTGTGAAGAAAAGACCATGAAATAAAAAGGGTGGGCATAATCAAGGCGGCGGAGATGTGCTCGCTCAAGAGCATTAAGCAAGGCATATAGGGCTTCTTTTGCCGCTGGAGTCATGATCCTGGGGGAGGCAGGGGAAGGGTCCCCGGGTAGCATGCCATACAGGGGCTTAAGAGTTCCCGTAGGAATGGAAAGGGAGGAACGGATCCACTGAACATCTCCCAATAATTTCTGCCAGTCATGGAGGGTCTGTAAACGGGAGCAATCCAGCTGCAGCCTCTGAGGCTGAAGCCCAATGGATTGGATTTGAAAGCCCAGATAGGAATAGGGGGGCTGTATCTGCACCTTCTCTGGGGCCAAAATGAACCCATGTTCCTCCAGAAGGGTCTGTAACTCTGCAAACATTAATAAACTTTCCTCTTTTGTTGGTGCTGCCAGAAGTATATCGTCCATATAATGGACAATATGGAAGGAGGCAAACTTACGCCTAAGTGGATCCAAACAAGCTGCAACATATATTTGACAAATTGAAGGACTGGCAGCCATGCCCTGTGGGAGGACGACCCACTGATAGCGCAGGGCAGGCTCTTGAAAATTAATGGAAGGAAGGCTAAAAGCAAAGCGAGGGCTATCCTGAATATGCAGGGGTATAGAGAAAAAACAATCCTTAAGGTCTATAACGACCAAGTGCCATTTTTGAGGAATTGCGACTGGGCAGGGCAGGCCCTGTTGAAGGGGTCCCATAGGTTGCATGGTGGCATTAATGGCACGCAGGTCCTGTAAGAGTCGCCACTTGCCAGAGGACTTTTTTATAACAAAGATGGGAGTATTCCATGGAGAAGTAGAGGGGATGAGGTGTCCAGCCTGCAATTGCTCTTCAACTAACTCATGAGCCGCCTGAAGCTTCTCTCTAGACAAAGGCCACTGTTCTACCCACACTGGAGTGTTATCAAGCCATTTAATTGGTATGGGCATTGGCGGCGCAACAGTGACCCTCATTAAAAATGCCCCAAGCCTCTTCTATCATTGGGGGCATGGGTATCAGTTGGGAGGTCCGCTACAGGGCACCTTGAACCTTGCTCTGACTTTCCTAGGCCTTTGCCCTGAGTCCATCCCATCTTTTGCATTATTCTGGTGGCTTTCTGGGATGATGAGGGGCCCTGCGTGGTGAGAATGACCCCCATGTCTTCCAAGATGTCCCGACCCCACAAATTAACTGGGAGTCCTGGGAGAACATACGGTTGGAAATAGCCTGTATGTCCCTCTGGATCCTGCCATTTTAGAAGTTTTGCACTTTTTTGGGGTATCGCCTGGCCAATCCCCTGAAGGGTGGCAGTCCCTGCCTGCTTAGGCCATGCTTTAGGCCAGTGTTTTTCAGCCAGAACGGAGACGTCCGCCCCTGTATCCAGAATTCCTATAAAAGGTCTATCCTCTACCTTTAAGGTGAGTTGAGGGCGTTTATTCAAGGTGGCTACCCAAAATGCGGATACCCCAGTTTCCCTTAAGCATTGTCTTTCCCGTTTCTCTTTTAACACCGGAGTGTCATAGGGGACCACTGGTATGAGGATTAATTGGGCAATTCGGTCCCCAGCTGGCACCACTGTCACTCCCCTCTCCACAGAGGCCATAATCCTAATTTCCCCTTCAGAGTCAGGATTCACCAGTCCGGGATGTATACGGATGCCCCTAAGGAGCGCATTAGCACGTCCCAGCAATAGGCCCATAGTACCTGGAGGTGGGGGTCCCCTCACCTCCGTTGACAGGGCCTGTATTCCCATTTCAGGTGTCAAAACTGTTCGGCTGGCGGGACTGAGGTCCAGTCCTGCACTCCCTGGGGTTCCCCGGATGAGGTCTGAGATGTGAAGGGGTTGTTCTGGGGGAGGAAACGAATCCTGCCACTCCCTGGAAGGGAGGTTATAGCCCCATACGCACTGGCTTTGGGGCCCTGGGGCTGGGCCCTCTTCCAGTTTCCCGGATTGGCAGGAGGAGGAAGAGGCTGTCTCTCTACATCTCTCTTAGAGCGACAATCATTAGCCCAGTGGTATCCTCGCTTGCAGCGGGGGGCACAGTCCAGGGCGGCGAAAATTGTTATTTAAATTTTGGGGGCACTCTTTGCGAAAATGTCCAATTTGGCCACAACCAAAGCAAGTCCTTGGTCCCTTGGTGGCACTATTATTGTCCCCCCCTCCTTGGGGCCTTAGTGCAGCGGCCAAGACCTGCCCCTGAATAAAATTCCCATCGATGTCTCGACATATCCGGATATAGTCATTAAGACTCTTCTTCCGGTGGGGACGGAGGGCTTCCTTACAATATCTGTTTGCATTCTCATAGGCCATCTGCTTTACCATAGGCATGGTATTCCCTGCTGTTCCAAAAAGTCACTCTGCCACTTGTATGAGTCTATCTACAAAATCTGAGAATGGTTCGGAAGGTCCCTGAAGGATTTTAGACAGGTGATCTCCTCCTTCAATTAGAGGGAGAGCCTTCCAGGCCCCAATGGCCGCAGTTGCCACCTGGGAATATACTGCCAAATCGTACTGAATTTGTTGCTGGATGGTCCCAAAAGCACCTGTTCCTGCCAGCATATCAGCGTTTCTCTGGAGTTCCCCATGCAGCGCATTCTGAGCGGCAGTCTGGATACATCTATCCTGAAACTCTCCTCTCCATATAAGGAAGTCTCCCCCACTAAGCGCAGCCCGGCAGAGCTGCTGCCAATCACTTGGGGTGAGATTAAGAGCCCGAAAGGCCTCCATCAGAGATAACGTAAAAGGGGCCTGCGTGCCATAGAGGCTGGCAGCTTCCTTTAATTGTTTTAAATCCTTAAAGGCCAGAGGTTCGTGACAACGAAAAACCTGCCCTGGATTGTAGGGATCTGGAATTTCCATAACAGGGGCAACCACTGGATAGCACTTAACGCCTCCCCGGCGAGCCTCCTCCGAGCCCAACCAGGTGGGAGGGGCCGGAGAGGTCCCGAACTGGTCAGAAAGAGGATAGGGAGGGGGCTTGTCCTGCTCTCCAGAGGTCCCCTTTGTCTTTTCTTTTAAACGGGCCCTGCGTAATTCTCGCTGTAGCGCTGCGATTTCTCCCTCCAAAACTTCTTCTTCTGAACCTGTTGATTCTCCCAAGCTCTCTTCCAAATCAGACAAAGAAGGGTAGAGGCGTGTTTGTGCCGAAGAATTCTGCTTGGGACGAGCCCCTAAGCTATCAGAGGAAACTCCGTCCCGGGATTCATTTCCCTCCCCCTTGTCTGGAGGTTTTCGCTTTCTTTTAACCTTTCTTTCCTCTACCTTACCGGGCTTCCCCTTAGCAGGCTGAGAAAGTGGTTCGGCCTCCGCTTCAGAGGCAATATCAGAACAAAGGGAAGCCTTAGTCTCACTATCTTGAATCTCAGATGACACCTCTTTTGTTGCTTCCAAAGCCTGCTTAACCCGGACTTTCTCTGTAAGCAAAGCATCCCTGATCAGTCTCCAAAGGGAGAACGTCGCCATTGGCAGGACCTCAGGCCCCTCCTCTCTCAACGTTTTCTGAAGATCCCCGCGCACCTGTTCCCACTCAGAAATATTGAGGGCTCCACTGGTGACGAACCAGGGACTCCACGTCTCTATAGTTTTAAGAAAATCTTCTAAAGTCTTAGTTTTTACAGCTGTTCCCTGCTCTTTCAATAATCTCTTTAACTGAAACTTTAACTCTGATTTACTCGTAATATTTCCCATATTTCTTAATTAATTAATTAATTCTATATAATTCCCCCAATGCGTCCTGGCCGGCTTACAGGACGACCCAGTCCACTTACCTCACTTTCCGATCTCGGTGGGACCTCCAGATGCCGCGCCAGCGCGGGCTGGAACCAAGAGTCTCGGCGGAGGGTGTCCAGGTTGAATGAATACACAGAGCACGAGCTTGAGGTGGAACAGCTTCTTTCTTTATTGTCTGCTGGGCTGGTTTTATACCATGGCACCAAGTGAGGAGGGGGCTGCGAAGGGACTGTAACCTGACCCTAGCAGGGATCAAAGACTGGTCATCATGCACTTAAAATTCCTTCCTTCTCTGCTCCAGAAGCAGAGGGAATTTATTATGTTTTCCTTGCAGATAAGCACCTCAAATGGGGGCAGGGATATCAACTCGGGGCTGCAGTTCCCACAACATCTATTTCAATCTTCAAGTTTTGAACTGCTTCCTTCACCTGGTTGATTGCTTTTTCTTGGTTTTCTTTGAGGGATTTATCCATTTCTTCCAGCTTTCTGTTTGTCTTCTTCTTTATTTCTTTAAGGGAGTTTTTCACTTCTTCTTTAAAGGTCTCTATCATTTTCATAAAGTTATGTTTAAAGTCATTTTCTTCTACATCTTCTGGGTTAGGATGATCCAGCCTTCCTGTTTTGTTTCCACAGGGTTCTGGTGTTACTATGTTGCATTTTAGGATGTTGGAGAAATTCTTACATTGGCGCCTACCCATCTCTTTTTTCAAATGAGGGCAATAGTGTCTTGGCTTCTGATATAGACATGAATAATTTGCATTAGTATAGATTTTGCTTTATTGAGAGAGATTTACGGTCAATTTTGTTATATGTATAAATGTTTCTGATGTAACTTTTACTTGATAACTGTTTTGTTATATGTAATTTTACTATGTTAAAGTTAAAGCCTTTTTTGTTTAAACAGAAAAAGGGGAAGTGATGTGGGAGTGTCATATGTCAATCTGTTGATTTCATTGGCTAAGCAATAAAGGAACTGCCTTGGCCCATCTCATTGGTTAGAAGATAGGTGGGAGGAGTAGACAGAACAGAACGCTGGGAGGAAGAGGAAGTGAGCTCAGACTCCACAGTGCTCTTCTCGGGAGCAGACGTCCGCCATGCTCCCGGCTCCTGGGCAGACACACGCGATGAAGCTCTGAAGCTCCGACCCAAGATGGACTTAGGCTAGAATCTTCCCGGTAAGACCGGTGCTACACAGATGATAAGAAATGGGCTAGTCCAGGTGCGAGAGTTAGCCTAGAAGAGGCTAGATAGAGATGGGTCAAGCAGTGTTTAAAAGAATACAGTGTCTGTGTAATTATTTCGGGGCATAAGCTAGCCGAGCCGGGCAGGCGGCTGGGGTGTTTGGGGACGCAGCCCCGCCGCCGCTTCATATTACTACAAATGACGCCCAGACGTGTGGCTAACTGAGTCCACAAAAAACTTGAGAAGGCTTAAAAATAAGGGAGAGAGAGTTTAACACAGATTTTTGCTGTTTGTTGGTGGCGTGCTGTAGAGAGATTTCCTGATTCGGCAACAGCAGCAGAAAAAAAAGCTGCGTTATCTTAAAGCGCTGCTTCCTGGGGCTGTGCCGCCAGTGCAAACTCTGGCTTTATGTTTGTGTTCCCGCTTGGGATCAGAAGGAGAGTGCTCTGAGACCGTGACGATGACTCAGAGCTCCCCGCCTGCTCCTGGGCAGAAGGCAGAATCAGGCTTAGGCAGGCGGAAGAGCATGGCAGATTCCTGCCGCCATACAGAGACGTGTTTTCAGACTGCGCAGTGCTCTGCGTGTCAGATTTGGATGTTACTTGGATGAAAAGAATTTCTGTGCTGCACGCTCAGTCTCAGAATTAAAGTGCTGAGTGCTGCTCCTACCTGGTGATGGAGCTAGCACAAAATGGTACGTCCTCCATTTTGAAATTTTCCTGACTCAGCTTTAGCTGCAAACCCTGCAGCTCATTAAGAGGTCCTGCCACGAAACACTTAAACGGTGGTGACGAAAAGCTGAACGCAAGCTTTTCGGTTTTCAGCCATAGCAGGAAAAAAGCTGCGCGTTTAAAAATGCCGGCTTTCTGGGCCATCCTGCCAGGGCAAACTCTGACTGTTTGAGGCAGGAGGGCCAGCTACCAAGAGAGGACTGGAGTGTTGTCTGTTGTAGCTCGCTGGCTGGCAGGGACCCTACAGCCAGTACCTCAGGCATGAGGCTGAAAAGCTAAGGAATGGGTTGGATCCAGCCGTCAAAGCCACGCCTTTAGTCCTACTGAGATTGCTTGCTAAATTAAGGACTCATGTGGTCAGAAAAAGAGAGATATACAGTAAAGAGAGATTCAAAGACAATGAAAATTTCTAAATGGTTTACTGTGTGTTAAAAATATATGCAGACTAAAAGTTAAAATTCTTAAAGTAAACCTCTGTGACTTCAAGGTGTGGTAGCACACGCCTTTAATCCCAGTGCCTAGAAGGCAGAGACAAACAGATCTCTGTGAGTTCAAGGTGTAGTAGTGTACGCCTTTAATCCCAATGCCTGGAAGGCAGAGACAGGCGAATCTCTGAGAGTTCAAAGACAGCCTGGTCTACAGGGTTATTCCAGGTCAAAGATATGCGCTCAAAAAGCAAAAAGTTAACCTAGAAATGTCGCAGCTTAGCGCCTAGTGATTTAAAGGTGTAAATCAAAAGTGCTCCTGGATAGTAAAAAATTGCAGATTCACAATAGGACAGATTCAGACCACTAAACGAGTCACACTGTTAGATGAATGTACGTAGGCTTGAGAGAGAGAAGAAAAGGAATATAGAGAATAAAGTTAATGGTTAAAAAAAAAAGGTAAAGTCTTTAAAGAGACAGAGTACAGATAGTTAAGAGATTAAAAGAAATAAAGAAAAATAAGCTACGTAAAAAATGGAAAATTCACAGAGAGTCTGGATTATGTACATTGTGTTTTCTTTAAAATTTTTGACTGTAAAGGAGCTAAGTACAGACAGACATTTCATTACATGGGCTGCCAAGCTAAACCAGAATGGATATAAGGGTATTACGATTTCAGAATTTGGGTCTAAGGATATGATGCTTTGGAGAGAGTCTTCTTTTGTTTTCACAGAGGATGAGACTCTATGGATTTCTTCTATTCCGATTTGGTATGATGGACCACGTCCTCCTGAAGGGTTGCTGTGAACATCTTCAGAAAATTGCCTTGCTCAACTGCCAACTGAGATAAACCTGGCACACAGGTTACACCCTAAAATCATTAACGACGCCCCCATTCAGCAGGAAGCAGTTTGGAGAGAAAAAACTGCGCCCATGTTCCCAAATATAGTTTATAAATGTTCTTTTACATTTAAAGGGGGATATGATATAGATATGAATAATTTGCATTAGTATAGATTTTGCTTTATTGAGAGAGATTTACGGTCAATTTTGTTATATGTATAAATGTTTCTGATGTAACTTTTACTTGATAACTGTTTTGTTATATGTAATTTTACTATGTTAAAGTTAAAGCCTTTTTTGTTTAAACAGAAAAAGGGGAAGTGATGTGGGAGTGTCATATGTCAATCTGTTGATTTCATTGGCTAAGCAATAAAGGAACTGCCTTGGCCCATCTCATTGGTTAGAAGATAGGTGGGAGGAGTAGACAGAACAGAACGCTGGGAGGAAGAGGAAGTGAGCTCAGACTCCACAGTGCTCTTCTCGGGAGCAGACGTCCGCCATGCTCCCGGCTCCTGGGCAGACACACGCGATGAAGCTCTGAAGCTCCGACCCAAGATGGACTTAGGCTAGAATCTTCCCGGTAAGACCGGTGCTACACAGATGATAAGAAATGGGCTAGTCCAGGTGCGAGAGTTAGCCTAGAAGAGGCTAGATAGAGATGGGTCAAGCAGTGTTTAAAAGAATACAGTGTCTGTGTAATTATTTCGGGGCATAAGCTAGCCGAGCCAGGCAGGCGGCTGGGGTTTTGGGGACATAGCCCCGCCGCCGCTCCATATTACTACAGGCTTCTTGGTCCAATCTTTGCTGTGGCTCTCTCTTAGGTCCAGTCAGTATTGAAGCTGGCTCTTAGGTCCACTCAGGATTGGTGCCAGTTGTGTCACAGGGTTCTACGGAGCTTGCAGGGTTGGGGGTGGGTTGGGGGCCAGGTGGATTGAGGGCTAGCAGGAAAGCTCCCTGCTAGCAGCTCTTATGTCCACCGAGTATTGGGTCAGGATGTATTGCTTGCCGGGAATGATGGGTTGGGGTTGGGGTGGATTGAGGGCTAACAGGCAAGCACCCTTGCTGGGGACTAGGAATATCAAAGGACCTGGAGAGGGGCTCCTGGCTTTTCTCCCACCTGGAGTTCTTAGGGAGTGTGGGGTCCAGGGTCACAGGGCTGCTGCTTACTTACCTTTTGTGCCCCCAAGTATTGGCACAGGATGTGTGACCAGGTTCCATGGAACTCGCAGGGCTCAAATATAATTTCTAAACCCCAATAGTAATAGTATTTGGAGCAACTCCCCTGTTCTCTAGTATGTCCTGCTCCCCTGTGTTTGACTGGCCAGCTTGAAGGTTTTGATGAGAACCCCTTTCCTGGCATTGCAGGTCAGCTCTGGCTTCACTGGGTCCACTAGCAAAAGCAGCATCACAATTGCCTTCTTGAGATATAAAGTACCATGTGACAAGGTAGAAGTATTTTGGCTTTGGTGAGATCTGTGAATCCAAAGCTACTTCCTCCTGTCCAAAGAATGGAAGCTGAGTTCTAATTTATGCTGGAATTATGAAGTGTGATCTGCCTTAAATATTAGATCCTTACATATTATTTTGTCTCCTCCCTTACACATTAATGTAATTGAGCCCATCAATGCCCTCCCCAGAATGCCTCTACTCAGAAAAGTGGATTCATTTGAAAACACAATAACTCATGGGAAAAATAATTGTCCCATTAATGAGACACTGGACTTACACTTCTTAGGGAGTCCTCTCTACATGTGGCAGTTTCTACATCATAGTCAAGCCTGCTTGCTTCCTGATTTCCAACTCAAACAAGAAAAATAAGGCATAGCTTTTACTTTTGCCATTCCCATTCTCTTATTCTTTTTTTTTCTTTTTGGTTATTCATGACAGGGTTTCTCTGTGTAACAATACTCATTGCCCTAAAACTCACTTTGCACACCAAGCTGGTCTCAAATGCACGGAGATCAGCCTGCCTCTGCCTCCACAGTGCTGGGATTAAAGACGTGCCACCACAATGGGCTCTCACTCCTTTTTCATCTTCAAATGTTGGAGCAATTCTTTGCATGCTTGGATGACCTGCTAAATTGCCTGACTGTTTCTCTGAAACACACACTCGTACACACACACATACACACTCACACAAGCACTGCAGAATCACTAATACCAGTCTTAGCATCAGCATTTCCTCATGAGGGAGTCGGAGTGTCCTGAGCCTTCCTCTGAAGATGCTGATGGAAACTGCAATTGGTCCTTAGTCTGTGGTGAAGGTTTAGAGAGACACAGAGGACAAGGGTGAAGAACAGCACAAAGCCTGTGCAGATAACATCATGACCCTCTGACATGTTGTGATTTCTACATGAGGAGCTTGCTGTAAGGATCCACAGCTCAGATGCTGTCCTTTGCAGGACTGAGCCAGCCAACTTAAGGACTCCGGGGACATCCTCAGGGAGCCTGGGATGTATGTTTAGTATAAATCATGTTATGTGATTATGGCCCCTGTATGCACAGATATGTTCATACAGGGCCATAGTTTAATAAGGCTCTGTTTAATCTGGAAACAATCTGTTCAGAGTATGTAGGTTGTGCTTTAAACGCATGGGTCATACAACTCTTGCTCTCTCCTCTCAGTGCTCTCAAGGTTGTGGGAACACAGGACTAAGGATGAGTGGTGTTCCCTTCCTGAATCTGGCTCACATAAAATAAGCACAGGACTTTGTATATTCCACATGCAGAATTGCTCTTTTCCAAGTTGAGGCTAGGGGAGTTACTGGATAAACATGACTACACGAGGATACCTTGTCATTGTTAGGTGATGACAGCAGAATTCTTCATGACAGCCAGCAATGCATGTGCCTCACCTGCCCCAGGCTTGGCAGGACACCCCGATTGGGACAGGATAGGCCTTCTAGAAAGGGGACCACAGTCACTCAGTTGCCACTGAGATGATTCCTGTTGTTTTGTATTTGCTGAAGATTTCCTGATTAATATAGGGCAAGAAACCCTCAATGAGCAAATGCATTGATTATTTCTGGTTACTTTTGGAACTGGTTTACTGTGTACAGATCTGTGTTTATAGTTATTAGTTAGCTGTTTCATAGTGCAAGAATCCTAAACTCTAGTCAGATGAAAAGAAGATTCTGACTTAAGCGGACGAATTTATGTGTGACAAGTATGAACATGGATTCTGTGCTCAAGTGGCGGCTGGGACATGTTTTGTACCTACAGTTACATCCTGACCCGTTCCTGAAACCTTTCCAATTATAATTTGGGTTTTGTGTGTATGTGTGTGCACATGTGTGTGTGCGAGCACGTGTGTTGCCTATGTCTTCATTTCTGGGTATACTTCTTGAATCCAGAATTCAACTTCATGATTCTCTTCTCATTGGCCTTCCAGTGTGATTTTTGAGAAACAGTCTCTCCCCGATTCTGGAGCTCATCAGCTCTCCTAGACTCCTTCCTGGGAATCTCAAGAGTAGGGATTACCACTGTGTGCTAACGCTGCTGATATTATATGCTGGTACTGGGACACAAATCTACGTCCCACTATTGTCTGACAAGTACTCTGCCAACTGAGGAATCCCCCTAACACAATCCCTAGTTCCAGTTTCTTAGTCCCAGTGTTCGCCATGAATGTCATTCTCTGTGTATCTCATGAACTGGATGTTCTCCAGAATGTGGAAGTCCATATCTCGTTCCCCAGACTAGAGGTTAAGTGGTGTCTGTCCACTTGTGTTGATGTGACTTTGGTCTGTGCCCTGAAAAAGATGATGACCCAAGAAGAAGAACAGAGAAGTTTTCTGCCTGTTGGCCAGAACTCTCACCATTATGCTGGAAGTAACTCTTGTAGACCAGGCTGGCCTTGAACTTATGGATATCCACCTTCCTCTGCCTCCTGAGTGCTGGGATTAAAGGCATGGGCCACCACCTCCCAGCCTAGGGATTATTTAAAAGCTGATGCTGGATGGTACAGTTCAGAGAAACCTTCATTTCCAACCCCTCTCTATGAAATTTGTAAAATGGTTTCAGGAAATACCTTAGTCAGAGAGTGTTGCTCCAGCATGCTACAGTATCTGATATAGATTTGTAGCACTGGACAGATGGAAGAGGGAATCCAATATCTGTAATGTCAGCAGTTGGTAGTAGAGGCAGAATGAGCAGATGTTTGAGGTCACTCTGAGACACATAAGGCCTTCATTGAACTTCAGAATGGCCACTAGCCCTGCCTCAAAGAGTCAAAATTCAAAATACTTTAGACACACCAATCAGTCCACAAAAGTCCAATTGATTCTTTATAATTCTTTCTCCATTCTATCTCTCTCCTGTCTTTCTTCTCTCCCCCCCCCCATGTGTATGTGTGTGTGTGTATCTGTGATTCTTTGTATATGTATATGGGTACAATTGTGTCTGTGTACACATACATTTCTTTAGTGTATATGCATGTGGAAGCCACAGGGAAACCTCATATTCACCTTGTTTATGTGACACAGGTCATTCATTCACATCAGGTCTCAGTGATTCTGCTAGGTTGGTGGCATTGACAGTGAGTAATCAGCAGATGGCTGCCTTGCCAGTGGTGGGATTCCAAGCATATGTCACCATTCCTGTTTGTCAATGGAGAGGGGGAAGACAGGAAGTCAGAACTCATGATTGCCTACCAAGCAGTGAATGGACATCACTTTTTCAAGCTTCCTTTACTTTTTTAGGAGAGGGTTTCTCTGTATAACAGCTTTTGCTACCATGGAACTCCCTTTGTGAACAAGGCCAATCTTGATCTCACAAAGATACTCCTGTCTCTGCCTCCTAAGTGTGCTTCCTTTGCTTTGGTTTTCATGTTTTCCCTAGTTTCTCTGATGTCTTTTTGTGTCTCTGAATTTCCCGAGGCAGATCTGTGCTGATGGCTGGACAGATAAAGCAGGGATATCTGAACTGAAGGCACCTTCTTAGGCTTCTTTTTTCTTGACCTATAAATTTTTTCAAATACGGTTGTAGCTTTATATCTCTTAAGGTCTCCTTTTCATTTGGCCATCCCAGACACTGTCTGTTTTCTTCCCACCAATGAGAGCCCTAGGACCATATGACCCTGAGCACAGAGGACCTTACTAGCTACTTCCTAGACTACTCATGCCAATGCAGTCAAGAAGCATCAGGTGTCCCTGTGGCCAAGCTGCAGACATGACATGTCTGTGTGCTTCAGACACAGCTACCAATAAGACATGGGTGCCCTGAATCATAGGCTGCTATAAGAGTCAATGCCAAAGCTTTTGTGTGAAATAGTTCTGAAAAATACTTGCCACGGTGAAATCAAACAGGATTAGAAAATCCTGACTCAGAAGTTATGCTGCAATATTTCAATTTACTTGGGACTGGATATCATAGGTTTATATCAATGTTAAGAGATGGATCAGGATAAAAATCAAGTGAACATTTAATAAAATACATAATAATAAAATAACAAACAGAGAAATTTCTGTGTCAGGCTTGGAAAACTTTGTTTAAACTCTGGAGAGTGGAACATAGTGGCAACATCCAGTGAAAAGTAGCCATAGCATCCATAGTACTTGAGCCAACATTCTGTTGTGGTCCCAAAGAGGCAGCTTACAACAGGTTACCCTGCTGCTCTTCAGAGATTCAAGGGACACGTGATTTTTGGCAGACTCATCTGAAGAGACAAAAAGGAAGTTGAAAACACAGGAGCTTTTAGCCAGAATGATGTGAACAAAATCACAGTTATCGCAGGTTGAGAAATATATCCTGCACATAAGAACAATCATTTATGAAAGATGAAACCTTCACCCATGTTTTTTCTCTTCCCTTTTCTTTTTTTTTGTTAATTAGCCTTTTTATTGTTTTTTTTTATTTTTTTTTTAAATTGAAGGTCCCTTACTGGTCCTGTTTTCATGAGTGGCTGAGAACAAGGGGAAGGGGAGGGCAACCAGCTGGCAAGGGAGGATCGTTTCCACATTTCATTTACACACAGAACTAAACAGACAAGCACAGAGTCACTATTGCGGTTATAAGTTGGCAGCATGGGATGTGGGGGATGAGGAATAGGGGTGTCATTAAAAAAATAGGTCAGGCTCCACCAAAACTGGGTGCCTGAGTGACTTGGTCTGCTTCAACCCAAGAGGAATCAGAAGATCAAAAGCAGCTTGGGAAGGCCAGAACCATCAGGGTGGAGGGAGAAGGACAGCCCAGGGGGTAGGGGGGTCATTTGGCAACTGGGGTGAAGGGATTACCCTCACCCTGCTGGGATCCCCCCAGCCCCTCATGTCTGGCAGGAAAGGGGCAGCCTGCAACATCCATGAGCAGGTCTGGGGCTGCTAGATGTTCCAGGCAGGGGCTGGAGGCGGCTCACAAAGGCTTGCACTCCAGGGAGATGACGGCACTGCCACCTAGTTTCTCTGCCAGGGTGCAGTGGTCCTTGACCTCCTCGTAACAGTTTGCTTGTAATTCATGCTTGATTCCTGTCAGCTTCTTCTTGATGGCATCCTTGGAGCTGGCGTAGATCGTTTTGCTCTTAAGAGACGCACTCTCAGCGGCCCAGAAGAGGAACACCAGGTCTTCTTTCTTGCTCTCCTTGGTCTCCTAGGTGGCATGGTAGAGAGCGTAGGAGCAGTCCTTGTCTGGCAGCATCTTGACAAAGGTGGTGTAGGGATCGTCCAGAGTCTGCCCCACATCTCCTACCAGGATCTCCTTGCCCTCCTCCAGGATGATGTTCTTCTTGTCCTCACTCAGGCAGAAGAGCACTGCCTTCTTGCGTTTCTTCACTTCTTCTGGCATTGAAGACTTGCGCACTTTCATGTCATTGAACACCTTGATGACACCATCAGAGACAACCACTCCAGAAGCCATGTTTCCAGAAGTTAAAGGGAGACAGGGAGAGCTAGAGAAGAACTGAGCCATTGCAGCTGCTACCGGGATCCGACTCTCTTCCTTTTCTTCATGACTCCCAGCTGTTGTGTGTGTCTGGGCTCATATGTGTCTTCTGGAGCACTGCCAGTGTTCACTCCTGTGTGAGTAGGAGGGGTTCTCAAGCGTCACACTGACTTTGCTTCCTGAGACATTCTCCTTGAACTGGTAAATTGTCAAGAACTCTAGACCATCTGTACAAGGATGAAAAGGGAACTTCTCCCTTCCATCTCTATAGAGGTAGGATGATATCCTCACACTGGCATGCAAGGATTTTATGTGGCAGCTGGTTCTGAGTTCATGCTTTCATGTTTGAAGATCACCCACTTGGTTGAGTGAATCATTCCTGTCACTAGGAGGGCAATTTGATGGTTACATTCTCATCTTATGATATCTCTCAGGAGCTATTGTCAACAGAACAAATGAATAATTGACCCTGTGTGGTGGTTGATCCGCTGTTGTAGCTCTCTATGGGAAGCAAGAAAAGTTCATGGTTGAATGTGTTCATGAGTGCTTGCAAAGGTTATTATCCATTTCCTGACATGGTAAGCAGCCTGGGGAATCAGGAAGTTGGCCCAAAAACAAAAATCATTGTTTCTTGACTTGTGTGAAGATGAGCAGTGTGGATTTGCTGTCTGAAAGGGGCAGAGAAGTAACCACATGCTTTTCTGAGGTAAGACAGAAGGGCATATGAGGCTGGTGCCTTCAAGTCTTTGAAAGGAAGTGGCCTGGCTTTATTGGAGGGTGTCCCTCAAGGATTCTATGACCTTGTCTATTAGAAACAGATTTCTTTCACATTGTCCCTGGCTAGACAACCTTTGCTTGAGGAGAGCTAACCAGACATATGTGTCACAGTCTAACCTTCCATGGTACTCAGCCTGAATTCTCTGGCTACCTACCCACTTGCCTCCCATTCAGCTTCACCATGACAGGAAACAGATCATGATGTTAGAGTCACACAGTTTGCTATTCCCCCTGCTTTCCAAGGCCTCATGAGAAAGCTATGAAAATCACCCTTTGCTTGTTTAGATGGCTTTCTCAACACAAGGAGTTGATTGACGGGGCACTCCCTAAATTACATGGTGTCCTGCGCTGGTCCAGGACTTGTGTTCACATTGACTGCTGTGTCTATGATAGTCAGGGGTTGGAAGACACTAATGTTGAATGTCCCAAGTCTTTCAGCAAGTTGGCACAGAGGCTGTGCCATGGCTTGGTTGACAGGTTGAAACTGTGGTCAAACTTACATTGTCACATAAGGCAGACCACTGATGGTTTTGTGTGTTCTGCCTCCCAATGACAATTGAGAGGTGTGCCTGTTATTTGTTCTTTTTCTGAGACTATCTAGCTCATTCTGATCTTGTGAGGTGATATCAAATATCCAACTGTGTGCAGAGAGCCAAACAGTGCTCTTCTAGGTGAAGGGCTCCACAAAAGAAACTTCTTTGTAGATAAAATTGGAGTACAAGGGTCTCTTTTGTCTTCCAGACATCTTTATGGAAGTTCAGGTTTGCAACTTTCAAGAGAAATAGTGGTGCCATCTGCTCTCTGAAAATGCAAGGAGAGCAGAAGGATAGGGACATCAACAGTCAGAGCTCAGGAGATGCTACCCAAGAGTTTCCTCCACCCTTATCCTGATTAATATGTGGCTTAGTTTGAATGAGAATGGCCCCCATAGATGAACATATTTGCATATGAAACAGGAAAGATTTTAAACTGCGTCTGTGTCGGGTGGGAGAATGATGGCGACTGCCTGATTCGGCTTTCTTTCTCCCAGAATTCTGTTCAGTCTACTCCGCCTACCTAATTTTCTGTCCTATTAAAGGGCCAAGGCAGTCTCTTTATTTAGTCAATGAAATTAACACAAAACAGAAGACTCTCCCCCATCAGGGGGCCACAGAGCTTTAAGGTTTCTAAAGCCAAACCCGTTCCAACTAATCTCTCTCTCTCTCTCTCTCTCTCTCTCTCTCTCTCTCTCTCTCTCTCTCTTGCTTGAGAATCAGTGTCAGCTATCACCTCCAGCTTCAATGCCATGACTTGTTGCTAGATTCCAATCAGGATGGTCATGTGCTGTCCCCCATCTGTAACTGGGACCCCTAAATAACATGCTTTTACCCATGATGGCCTTGGCCACAGTGCTTTGTCAAGGCAAGAGAGTAGAAACAGCAGGAATGGACAAATTCAGTAAGTGAATGCTGGAAGAGATATCTGTCTGCATCAAGTTCCTATCTCAAAGGCCCTAGGGTATCTGACAAATGATTCATGACACAGGTAGACAACTGTTAAGCCCTCCACTGCACCATCAACACCAGTAGAGTTTGGCATTGTAGGCTGCCATAGAGACTTGTGTTTGCAAGGTGTCCTCAGCGGTGGCCAAGGAAGTATATTGCAAATTGTTAAGCAGACACAACACCCACATTCAGAAAGACCAATGCCAGCATTCTCAGCAGACATAAGAAAGCCCAATTCATTGATGGATTCCATCAAGACCAGGCTTCAGAAACTCATCTTCCACACAGAGACACTCAGAGAATCAAACTAATTCATCTAAATCAGCGCTTCTCAACCTGTGGGTCTCAGCCTCTTTGGGGGTTACATGAGCCTTTTACAGGCCCACCTAAGATCATCAGAAAACACAGATATTTACATTATAACTCATAACAGACACAAACATACTTGTGAAGCAGGAGCAAAGGGGATCTTCACAACATAAGGAACTGTATTAAAAGGTTGCAGCATTAGGAATATTGAGAACCACTGATCCAAATAACCACCTCAGACAAGAAGCCCTCACCGACACAGAGTGCTGTTCACAACCTGCATGGAGACTATGAGGATTCTGCAGTCACCTCACTCAGCAAGAACGTACACAATAACACTGGCTGACACCTCATTAGCCCCATAGCAGCGAATGTTTCCCCAATCTAGACCCCATATGTCATCACTGAACACAAAGCAGTCCAAAGATGCTAACCTTATCTGGCAGTGATGCTCCACAGCCCTCTGAAGTCCTAGTTACCTTTTCACAGTAGCCAGAAAAGTTCTGTAATTTTAGCCAATCAAAGAGAAAGATTCATTTACTGGGATAAAAATACTATCACAGTTTCTAAATTTCTGGAACATGGGAAGGGCAGCATGGACCCTGGTGGCAGGAGGCTGTGAAGAAAAGGACACAGATGCTCCCAGATCAGCCTGAGGATGGTTAGAGCAGAAGGAGAGGAGGCTTATGGGAAGGGTTTGGCTTCAACCCCCCAGGAAGGCATGCTTTTCTGCTCCTGGGAACCCCTGTCCTGTCCCTCATATATCTCTTCTTCAGGGAGTTTCCCCCAATCAGCCCACCCAAGATCCCTGTCCCTGCCCTACATGCTCATCTCTTTCTTCTCAGCTGCCTGGCTGGAACTGGAATTTCCTATGGGCAGACTCTCTTCCCCTTCCCCAGTGCCATGCCCTGTACTCCTCAATCTCTTATTGATTTTCTTCTCTCTTGCCTTGTCCCACAAACCCCTCTCTTCCTCTCTACCCTGTGCCCCCTTAACTCCTGGGCCTGCACAGTACATGAACTTCTTTATAGCTGGTCATTGATAAGGATCTTTAAAACTAGGGAATGACTTGGTGAAGACCCCATGTTGTGTGGAACATGAAGTTGTATAATGTGGATTGCAGAAGTTGGATGCCTGGCTCTTTAATATGGGGTAGCCATGTGTCTGATTTCTCTGTCCAGCCATAGTGCTGGGCCAAGAATGAGCTTACGTTGAGGGAGCTAACAGCTTCCACTGCAGGGAGAAGAAAGCTAGAGCACTTGTGCCCATCTTGCTGGAGGTGTCTCACAGGGAACATCATATTTTGGGGTACACAGCACTATGAAGTTCTGGCCTGGCTCCCTCTTGTGGCTGGTGGGTCACACCAGGACATAATGGACCCATGGTTTAAAAACATGGCCCTAGGCCTGTTGTTCCAACCTTGAAAGGAGACACAAGCAAAGGACTCTGTTAGTGACTCTGACATCATCAGGACTCACCACTAAGCTAGTCTGCTCTCCCATAGCACTCTATATGATTTCTCTTGACTATCCTGATCACCCTTCCCCCAAACCCAAACCCCTCTTCTTTCCTCCATGGCTTTTTGTTGCATCCTTTGCTTGTCTGCTTCAGGCTCAACTTTCTCAGAATCCACATAAAGGGGTAGAGTGGAAAAGCTCTTTCTAGGGTAACAGACTAGGGTTTGTGTCCTATAAATGGTGCAGCATATTAGTGGCAAAAGCACAGATCAAGTACACAAGGAGAAGTCACTGGGTGTGCCTACCCAGCCTCACTGGGACTCCATTTCCCATGTTTCCCTATCCCTCACCTGGGGTTGAGTCTCCTTCCTTTGGGGTTAGGATGCAGCAGAAGAAACAGCAGCACAGATGATGGATTTGCCTCCTTACCTCTTTAAGATGTCTTCTCTGCTTCTTCTTGGAAGATATGGCTGCCTCCTGGGGCTTTTCCTCACTAGTGGTAGATGGCCACTTTTCAAAGGTTGTTATCTCAATGTTTTGATAGTCAGTGTTCTGCCACTTAGGGACATGCATGTTGTCTTCATGGTCCACACTCCAGGGGTAGTGAACACGGTGTCTCTGTGGTTTGCGCTCTGGCTTGGGAGAGCACCCACGGTGTCTACATGGTCCATGCTCAGGCTAGGATGAGTGCCCAGTGTCTTTACAGTCTGCCCTCTGGCTCTGGCCAGCGCCAATGGTGTCTTCAAGGTCTGCGCTCTGGCTGGGGCAAGTTCCCACAGTGTCTTTATGGTCCGTGCTCTAGCTACTTGGGGAGCATCCATGGTGTTGATAGTGTCATATGAGAGCTTCCTGGACTCCAGAGGAAATTCATTCAGGTCTCCAGATGTGCTGATCATCTTGGTAACCTCAACATCATCCTGGGGTCCTAGGATGGGGTGACACTTGTCTTCCAGGACGAACAGCACAGTGAGGGGTGATGGATGAGCATGATGGTGCTGCCGGCCTCCTGGATCTCATCCTCCCCACTGTCATCCAGTAACTCTGAGTCAGAGTCCTCCATGCAGGTGAGGTGATTCTCTGATGTTTCACTACCAGTCTTCTGGATCTCAGCATCCCCACTGTCATCCAGTAACTCTGAGGCAGAATCCTCCAGGCAGGAGAGGTGATTCTCTGATGTTTCACTACCAGTCTCCTGGATCTCAGCATCCCCACTGTCATCCAGTAACTCTGAGGCAGAATCCTCCAGGCAGGAGAGGTGATTCTCTGATGTTTCACTACCAGTCTTCTGGATCTCAGCATCCCCACCATCATCCTGTAGGTCTGAGTCAGAATCCTCCATGCAGGAGAGGTGATTCTCTGAGGTTTCACTACCAGTCTCCTGGATCTCAGCATCCCCACTGTCATCCAGTAACTCTGAGGCAGAATCCTCCAGGCAGGAGAGGTGATTCTCTGATGTTTCACTACCAGTCTCCTGGATCTCAGCATCCCCACTGTCATCCAGTAACTCTGAGGCAGAATCCTCCAGGCAGGAGAGGTGATTCTCTGATGTTTCACTACCAGTCTTCTGGATCTCAGCATCCCCACCATCATCCTGTAGGTCTGAGTCAGAATCCTCCAGGCAGGAGAGGTGATTCTCTGATGTTTCACTACCAGTCTTCTGGATCTCAGCATCCCCACCATCATCACATGGGTCTGAGGCAGAATCCTCCATGCAGGAGAGGTGATTCTCTGATGTTTCACTACCAGTCTTCTGGATCTCAGCATCCCTACCATCATCCTGTAGGTCTGAGTCAGAATCCTCCATGTAGGAGAGGTAATTCTCTGATGTTTCACTACCAGTCTTCTGGATCTCAGCATCCCTACCATCATCCTGTAGGTCTGAGTCAGAATCCTCCAGGCAGGAGAGGTGATTCTCTGATGTTTCACTACCAGTCTTCTGGATCTCAGCATCCCTACCATCATCCCACGTGTCTGATTCAGAATCCTCCAGGCAGGAGAGGTGATTCTCTGATGTTTCACTACCAGTCTTCTGGATCTCAGCATCCCTACCATCATCCTGTAGGTCTGAGTCAGAATCCTCCAGGCAGGAGAGGTGATTCTCTGATGTTTCACTACCAGTCTTCTGGATCTCAGCATCCCCACCATCATCACACGGGTCTGAGGCAGAATCCTCCATGCAGGAGAGGTGATTCTCTGATGTTTCACTACCAGTCTTCTGGATCTCAGCATCCCTACCATCATCCCACGGGTCTGAGTCAGAATCCTCCAGGCAGGAGAGGTGATTCTCTGATGTTTCGCTACCAGTCTTCTGGATCTCAGCATCCCCACCATTATCCTGTAGGTCTGAGTCAGAATCCTCCAGGCAGGAGAGGTAGTCCTCATCTGTCTCACTGTCATGATCACTATCAGATGAGCTCTTACTCTCTGTCTCCTCAGAATAAAACCATGGGTCAGAAAAACATGGACGGCTTATATCCAGTGCTTGTTTAAATCTGGACAGCTGGATGGTGTACAGGCCCTCTTGTTATTTATTTATTCTTTCCCTCTGTATGGTATTGATACTTCTCCATCACAGAGATTTTTTTGCACCAAAATTCTTCCTCCATGACCCCACTGTGACAGAGAGTTTAACAGGGAATCCTAGGACAATTCTATGGGAAAACTATTTATCAAGCATGTAAGGAGATCAACTTTTGTCATTCTCTAAAGAAGAAATTGACATGAGGTTCATACTGTAAGCCCCTGGTTCCAGAGAAACGGTGACTAGAGCTGTGGATCAATAGCTGGAACCTTAATTGAACTGGGGGACATTGGGGCAGACACAAGGCGAAGCTGTAATGTCACAGAGCAGATGAAAATAATCCGAGTTCACTGTATACGTCTATAGAAGTATTATAGAGGATTTCTTATTTCACACAGATAAGGTTTAAAATAAGAAAAATTAAACCAAAGTAAAACATGACAAAAAAATTTAAACAGAACAATTAAGCAAAACGAACACATAAGCAGAAATCTGTGGCTCAACAAAAAGTATTGAGTGTATGTATTAAGAAGAACTGAACACAAAATTCAACCAACAAAGAGGAAATCTCCCAATGTCAAGGTCCAAGAGATTAGGAGATTCCAGTTTATCAGGTCAAGTGTAGAAGTCCAGGTGCTCTCTATTCAACAAGAGTTTCTCTGCAGCATCAAGACAAACTGCAGTCTGCTGCAGGGCCTTATATGAAGAGATTTTGGTAACTTCTCACAAAGGCTTTTTATGATGTCACAGTAAGGAATGGGCCGTAACAGCAAATGGCCCAAAAGATGATTCTCTACCAAGTTCCAGAGCAAATTCCCAACAAGAAACAACTTAAATAACAAAGGATAACCTTTCTCTTAGGCTCTCACAGGACATGGAGGGATGGAAGACGAGGAACAGGGGACTTGGGAAGATAGGTCTAAAGCATTTGGGTACATGACTTTGGCAGGTCCCTGGAGCATCCAGTCACACAATTACTCCTGATACCTTGGGCTTTCATGACCTCCCCAAACTACACCTCCCTGCTAGAGCCCAGATATTCAGACACATGATAAGGTGTGAGACCATTCCTGTAAAACCTGAGCAGGACACTTTGACTTTAAGAACATAGTAAGCAGGTAACATAGTAACAAGGTAACAAGTGCCATAGTAACAAGGTGGACAGACTCAGCAACTCTGTGCTGACCTTTGCTAGAGACACAGGTATGGACTAGTCAGAGAATGAACCTATGGTCTTCCCCAATGCCCTTTGCACTAGGATGCTGTGTTCTTTAAGTATTCTGACTACACTTCACATATTCAATTCCTTTATCTAAAACTCCTATAGATGGTCATCTAAAGGATGCTAGCCTTCCCTGACACAGGGATGCTGTAATGAAATGGACTTACCTCATGATACACATTACATGTCTTTGGTCTTTTTGCAGTGCTCTAGGGTGCAACTTAGCAAGTATGGAAGATAGTTACCAGGATAGATGAGCATTTAAGTGCTTCAAAGGGTTTATGAGATAATAGATAGCACAGGTAGATGTGATAAACATTCACATATTGATGAAACAGCTGGCTTTTTACAGCTTGTACATACTAATAAAACTTTGAAAACCAAAAAAATAAATTAATTAAAAAATGACAATAAATCACGCTTAAGAATTGAAATATGGGCCGGGCGGTGGTGGCGCACACCTTTAATCCCAGCACTCGGGAGGCAGAGGCAGGTGGATCTCTGTGAGTTCGAGGCCAGCCTGGTCTACCAGAGCTAGTTCCAGGACAGGAACCAAAAACTATGGAGAAACCCTGTCTCGAAAAATCCAAAAAAAAAAAAAAAAAATTGAAATGTGGGACTAGAAAAAAGAAACTGAATGAATAGCACAAATTAAATTTAGAACCGATTCATAGACATAAATCAAAACCAGCAAAACAGGAAGCAAACTCACTGTTTGGATGTCAAAGCAAATGAGCAGCATCTGTTTTCGTAGATCAGTAACATCAAGGTTTATGGGAATCAATGTCTGAGCTCAACAACTATGCAGCCAACCCAGCAATAGCAAACACTGCAATGTGAGAAACCCCAGCTAGGGCCTCATGTGGGCGGAGCCTGCAACTTCTTACAGTGGCTCCAGTGAGGCCATAGGAGGAAATGAACCAATCACAGCTATTCACAACCAAAACTAAAGCAACAAAAATCTTCACCTTCTGTCTCCAAGGACTGCATTGGTTTTCTCACTGCCATGACCAATTCCCTGAGAAAGAGCAACATTTGTTCCATAGGTTGTGCTATGGCTCAGACAATCAGGGGACAGGGAAACCATGTTGGGGACTTGGGAAGATGGGTCTGAAGCAGCTGCTTACATGGCTTTTTCATGTCCTGTTGCCTCTAATGACTCCATTTTTCCTGCTGGGTTCCACCACCATAGGGCTTTACAACCTCCTGAACAGCAACCCTGTTAGAGACTGGAAATCCAGAGATGAGATGATGTGAAACCTCCCCCACACAAATCTTGAGGACATCTGGACTTTAATAACAGCTGCAGTACCAAGAGTGGACTCAGTTGGCTTTGGACTACCCTGGGTTAGAGACAGGGCTATGGACTAGACAGTGAACACACAAGCTTCCTCAAGGCCCTTTTCACGCAGACCCTCAAATTCTCTGATGACTCCAACTACTGCAGCCCTCTTCATCTCTACCCTCATGGCACTTAGTTCCGTTCCCTTAAACTCATATTTGTGGACATCGAAAGGATGACGGCCTGTCTGTGACACTGCAAGGCCATGAGGAAATTGTCATCTCTCAAGACTTTTCAGAGCATGTTTTGTTTAACGAGTGGCAAGGTGGGCAGGAGAAGACTCTTAACATGATAAGAGAATTTACAACCACAGGGAAATGCTGAGGGAAGTAACAAGGTAGGTGTGTATGCTCCAAGCACATGACCAAACCAAATCCGTTATCTTTTACAGCTAAGTTAAGAAAACTTAACATAAAGAAATAAACCAATGTACAAAATGTTAAAGATGAATTGTAGAGAATAATAGAAAATGATTGATAATAAAATAAACTGCAGGACAGGCACTAACTAAATCTAAACCACATCAGTCAAAATTCAGGTACAAACCAGACCCCACTGGGAAGCACACTCACAATGTCCAGGTCAGCGGTGATCACAGATATTTAGTTCCAAAAACAGACATAAATATCAAAGTCTCTCAAGACCTAAGTCTTTAGTCAAGTCCTCTGCAGCCAACCAACAGCTTCACTGTATTCTAAGGACAAGATCTAGGCCTAGCTGGTGACTAATATGGGTGGACCTCTCTCATTTATCACAATGGTTCCTTGTGAGGTCACAGAGCCATGGACCAATCACAGTTGACCAGAAGCCATCTCTTTGGAGTTCTTCTCCCATGGCTCCTCGCACATTGATGCCAAGACTCAGTGTAAGAGAGGTAGAGGTTAATTTTGGCTCAGGCTTTCTGAGGATCAGAACAGCATGGTGGTGGCTCAGCTGGTGGCACTAGCAGCAATGCCTCAGGCAACTGCTCTCACTGATAGGTATCTCCTCACACTCAAGCCTATTTAAAAATCCTTGCTATCATGGCCACTCCTGAAATTCTTTTCAGTTTCAAAACCAAAAATCACAATTTGTTCTGGGTCAAAATTCCTAAAAGCTTATGGTACTCCTTAGACTGCTGAGGGTAACAGTGTAAAACTAGGTCTTGTCCAACAGAGGAATCTAAAATGGCTGAAAGACGCTTAAGGAAACATTCAACACCCTTAGTCATCAGAGAAATAAAAACCAAAACAACTCTGAGATTCCATCTTACACCTTTAAGAATGGACAAGATCAAAATCACCGATGACAACTTATGCTGGAGAGGTTGTGGAGAAAAGGAAACCCTCCTGCATTGCTGGTGAGAATACAAGCTGGTACAACCCCTTTGGATGTCAGTGTGGCAATTTCTCAGAAAATTAGGAAACAACCTTCTTCAAGACACAGTAATACCACTTTGGGGTATATATACAAAGGATGCTCAATCGTGCCACAAGGACATGTGCTCAACTATGTTCATAGCAGCTCTGTTTGTCATAGCCAAAACCTGGAAACAACCTAAATGCCCCTCGACTGAAGAATGAATGAGGAAAATGTGGTACATTTACACAATGGAGTACTACATAGCAGAAAAAAATAAGGACAGCTTGAATTTTGCAGGAAAATGCATGGAGCTAAGAAACATTATTTTGAGTGAGGTAACCCAGACACAGAAAGACAATTATCACATGTACTCACTCATAAGTGGTTTATAAATATAAAGCAAAGAAAGCCAGCTTACAAACCACAATCTCAGAGAACTTAGATAACAATGCGGACACTAAGAGAGAGTTACATAGATATAATCTACATGGGAAGTAGAAAGTATAAAAAGACAAGATCTCCTGAGTAAATTGGGAAAGAGGAGACCTTGGGGAGAGTTGAAGGAGGAAGGGAGAGGCAGGGAGGGGAACAGAGAAAAATGTAAAGCTCAGTAAATATCAATAAAAATGTATGTAAAAAACTAGGTCTTGTCACCTCAATGGCTGACCTTTCTGGGGGCTTATGCCAAGATCCATCTCTAACCATTGGTGCTGAGTTGCCCTGACTGTCATGGACTGATATATCATGTGAGTGTGGGCTACAGAACAAGTTCCAGGACAGCCAGGACTATTCTACAGAGAAACCCTCTCTTGAAAAACAAAACAAAACAAAAAACAAAGGAAGGAAGGAAGGAAGGAAGGAAGGAAGGAAGGAAGGAAGGAAGGAAGATTAACTGCCTGACAAGAGAATAGAATGTCTGTGTAGTGTCCAAATATCCCAGGTGGACAGTGTCAGCATGGCCAAGGGGTCACCCTAGAAAGAAGTGTTCCCTTAAGCCATGCTAGAGGTCAAATGATTTTACCTTTAACAAATGCTGCACTGTCCCATCTCAGAACCCCGCTGTCTAGCACAGCATCTTACCATGTGCAGCCATGCTTGTTCATATGCCTGCCGACTTTCCTGAAATACTCAGAACTTGTCACTTTTCTTTTCTTTCTCTTTCTGATCTAAACACTTCCCCATCACCTGCTTACTCCTTTAAGTTCTCCTTTCTGCCATGCAGATGTCTGTCTGTCCTGTGTCTGACCTCCATGGAGAATAGGAATGTGCTCCCCACCCCCAGTCTCCATTTCCTTCCATGAGGTGCTTTTCCATTAAGTTGGAACAAAATTTTCCTTGAATAATAAAAAAGACTACACTCTCGTCCACGTTGCATTTGGGGATCAGATGGAACAAAAATTAATTTTTCAAGGGGCATCATCATAATAGCCGATCTCTTAGATACACGGTGCATGACCCAGGAATCTAGACTGTTGTTTTTTCATTTTCTTACAAAACCTGCACCCACTTAAAATTTTCATTCATTTTTAGTACAATAAAATATTTTTAATATTTATTACATATTGGTATGACAAAATCAAATGCATGTGTGCATATTTAAATGTGATTAATGCTACTTAAGAGGCCTGGGGACTGCTGATGAGAGGGCTTATACAGTGGTTCTCAACCTTCCTGATGTTGTGACCCTTTAATACAGTTTGTCATGTTGTGGGGACCCCAACCCATACAATTATTCTTATTGTTACCTCATAGCTGTAATTTTGCTACTGTTATGAATCATAAACACCTGACTGCTCTGAAGGTCTTGGCTGACCCCTGTGGAAACGTTTCTCTTCCCACGGGCCATGATGCACAAGGCTAAAATCCCTGGCTTGCTGGGTAGTGATGTTTGATGCTGAGCTGCTAAACAATGTCTTGTAGCCTGAGTTTGGCCTTTGGTGCAGGAGGGCTGAGGAGCCGGGCCTGTGCCTTGCGCACGTCCCTGGGCAGCTCACCCTGCTTTGCCAGTTTCTTTTGCCTGAGCTCCGTAGCATTGGGGACCTGGTGTGCGAGGATGTCTTTGGGAGCAGGGATCTTAGACTGAAAGAAGGAGCTATGGGAGAAACTGAACTTGGGTCTCTGCAAGAGCAGCACCTGTTCCTAACTCCTGAACCATCTGTCTATCTTTTCTCTTTTGACTTATAAATACATGTTTTGTTTTGTCTTGTCTTTTTGACAGCTCTGTCAGATCCACACAGGCACTTCAAATATATTTCTGCCTGAGAGGCTCAGTCTACCCCTGTGCAAGTTTGAATGAAGAATCTTTGCCACAGGCTCACCTGTTTGTATCCTTGCTCATATTGGGGAGGTTATGGAGGATTTAGGAGGGGCAGTCTTCTGGAAGAGGTGCATGTCACTGGGGGTGTGTTTTGACAATGTGTTTCCCACCTCACTTCCGTTTTCTCTCTGTGTTTTCTGCATGTGGTTGAGATGCAACTGCTCAGTGTTCTGTTTCAGCTGCCCCACCATTATTAACCTTCCTTTGGAGACGCAAGCCAGAATGAACTCTTCCTTCCACAAGGTACTTTTGATCATGATGTTTTATCCCAACAGTGGAAAAGTAACTGCCATTGCACACGCTCAGACAGACTTCCTCCTTCAGTCCCTATATGGCATGGTGGTTTCATCAAAGTGTTTTCCAACAAAGGAGACTTGTTCCTGTTCTCTGGCACCAGTACCAGTCTAATCACTCATCTTTGTTTGTTTGAGATCTTCTGCACCCAAGGATAACTTTGAATGTTGGTCTTCCTGCCTGCACCTTCCACACACTGACTTACAGACATGCACTACCACACGGGGCTAATCACAGAGTCTGAAAGCTTTTGCCTCAAAATGTTCCTGGTCCTGGCCATTTGTCTCCATGTGCAGCCCCAGTGGTAAACTGATGCAGCCAGGCCCACGTCCAGTCTGTCCTCTACACCCTACGACTGCAAGGTTAGAGTCCAGCAGCTGCTCAGGCTGCAGCACTACCCTTCAGGTCTCACAGATACACTACTGAGACACTGTGACTCTCCAGCTGACATACTTCCATCCAGGCCCAGGGTTTCTCAGCTGGGGAGTGACTTATGTCAGAGGGCATTAGTGGCCACACATCTTGCTCCCTTTCCTCCCTCCTTCCTGGTTTAGGCTTGTGCAGTAAAACCACCACTATTCTCAGAAGGATGCCATGTTGGCGGGGCCTGAAATCTTATAGCCCCAGTGCCATGCTGACATGCCACTACCTTTCTGACTGTCTGTGGCATTGGTAACTCTTAGTAAACACCTTTCTCCCCAGTAACCAGTCTCAGTGACACTCTTAAACCCTGAGAACTTTCACACATGCTGATGTCATCACAGCAGGGTGCTGAGGTGGCCACTTCATTTGCCAGTGGTATCAGAGGCTTGGGGACTTGACTTACAAGGTTCCCTCTTGTCATCTACTGTCACCTTCACCAGCACCAAACTACTCAAGAGTTCCTGACATGGATTCCCTTTCCTGGAAGGTCAGAGAGAGTCCTATATGACTTCCAGCACTTTCTTGGCTATTCTGTGGAAGGGAGAGAGTTTGAGATAAATTCTCATGTAGTCAAGATTCTCCTGCCTCCACTTCCCAGGTGCACAGACTGAGGTGTGAATCACAGTGGCTGTCATTGTTTTAATTTTTAATTGTATTATATTTATTTATTCACCATATGTGTGAGTGTGCACAGGCCATGGTGTGTGTGTGTGTCAGAGAACAACATACAAGAGTCAGTTCTTTCCTTTGGTCCTGTGTGTTCTAGCATTTCCAGTGTCTTGACCTCCTGAGCCATCTCACTGCATCTCGCTGTCATTATTTATTCTTTGACATTGTATGCAATTTTTCTTTCTCTGAGAGCTCCCCTACCCACTTGTCTCTGCTCTGACTGTGTCTGTCAACACCACAGCTCTCTCTGAAATGAACAGTCAATCTTTGGGATGCCTCCCCCATCACCCACAGTTACTGTGAAGCTGGAAATTCATCTACTTGGAATTCTCCAGTTTCAAGTCAAACTTTGGGAAGTAGAGCAATACTTCTGAGCTGAGGGTACTTCCGGTCCCTTCTGCTTTTCCCTCCCCTGGCTTTCTCCTAGGCAGGCCCCTTCTCCTCTGTAAAAGGGGTGGACTGATGATGAAATGACTGAGTCAACAGAGAAGAACTGAGCTGTGACTGGACTGTGCGCTTCACAGACTGAACCCTCAGAGGTCTCACTTGGGGAACCGGCTTAGAGCAAATTTCCAGTGGGGTTAGCAGTGCACGACTCCAGCAAAACTAAACTGAAACATCAGCAACAAAAGACCCCAGCTACTCTAAGCGGAAGCCTCAGAACCTGACTCTGAACTCTAGAGGAGGCCATCAGGGATCTGCCTTGGGGAGGCCGAATGCCACCCTTAGCTCTTACTACTCAAAAGCTGTCCACCTTGTTGTTTTTAAAGGCAGAATCTCTTACTAGGACCTGGGGCTCAACAATTAGGCTAGTATGAGTAGCCATCAGCCTCGGGGGTGATCTTGTCTCCTCCTGCTCAGCACTGGGATTACAAGGATTGTGGTGATAGATAAGCAAGCTTGCATGGCAAGCACTTTACTGACTGAGCCATTACCTGAGTCCTAGGATCTGTGCTGTCAGCAATCCCCTTCGATGACTCTGATGTAGATTTTCCTGTGAAAACACATGAGGAAGTGTGCTGGGATGCAGTCTTGGACCACTTACTGTTCCTCCTCTTCCACCTGAGGAACACCAGCAATCCCAAAACCCCATCCAGGAGTACAGCAGCAGCCAACCCAACTCTGGTTCCCAGATTCAGGATGTAATTGTCTTCACTCATCTGACCTTCTGTGGCCATGAGAGCATTTTTGCTGCATACAGAAGTTGTAGGATGGGGCTTGGAGAGGTGGACCTGGGGTCTAGGAAGAGATAAAGGAAGTCAGCATAGAACTTTTCCAGTAGGAATGAAGATATTCTAAAGATGCTTCTCAGAATCTTTGCCATCAGATACTGAAGCAATGGATACAAAGGAACTGGCATCACCAAAGAATTCTGAAGAAGCTGGGAGAAGGAAAAGGCAAAGCTTGGAGCCAGTCAGTGAAAGAACTGATCTCCCAAAGAGTTCACACAGTTCTGATAACCCCTCAGATCAACTTGCAGGAGAGACTGGAGACAGAGGATGATGGCTCACAGTGGGTGGAGCTACACCAGACCTGAGATTGCTTAGCTATGCATATGTCTTGCCTTCTATTTAAGCCTAAACCTCGTGTCAGATGTGTCAAATCCCAAATATGGTTTTGGGGTGTTGTTACTGGACCTCCTTGTTCCTCTTCCCAATCTGGCCAAGCTGAGTGCTGCAAGCTGCTACATTACATAGAACTGCCCAGTCTTTTCATGAGCGACTTATCAGAACCAAGGGATCCATTAAAGGCTAAGCCCAAAGGCAAGGCTTTTGGTGTTCTTGTTTTGTGAATAAAGTGGCTGTCCTTTGCTGTAGATTTTTCGCTATAGCTGGCTTCCCTTCTGTTACATATTTGGGAGTTAATTCCCTAGTTCAGAACAGTTTCCCACGGCCAGGATTTTTTCCTCTCTCCAAGGTAAGCAGAGAGCTCTACTTTCCTGCAATTATCTTTATCAGCAGGCATTTGGTCAGTGCTTAGGGTCCAGGCATAGAGCATTACCTGCCCACGCTGCTGCTCTGCTTTTATCCCACTTCAAAGATTCTTAACTCCTTTTGCTCACCTCCACCTCAGTTCACCGATGACTTTAGTTCAGGACCCTCAAGGACAGCAGAAGAAATAATTTTCTGCAATCCAGAGAAAGACCCACAACACCCACAATCACAACAACTGATAACAGCATAGCCCAGAAGCATTAATTTAGAGGCCTGGCTGTCTTCTTGGTTTAGAGCACTAAGTCTAACTCCTGACCTAGACTATAAAGACTGCAGCGTCTGGTGTGTGTGCTATCTGATCAAGGGTCATCAGCTTCTCCCTGACTGTTTATGTAGGTTACCTGGTAGCCTCTATGCATGCTGGGAAGTGGTAGTCTGATTTAAACAATCTGTGCCCTGTTCATAATTTTACTGAAAATAAACCTTTTAGCTCTTTCTACCACCTAAAAATGTAGTGTAGTACACTAACCTTCCCGATAGAATTCTCTGATTTAATTCTCTTAACCAACTTTCCCCATTAAGGAGTTCATATACAGACTCTCTCTCTCTCTCTCTCTCTCTCTCTCTCTCTCTCTCTCTCTCTCTCTCTCTCTGTGTGTGTGTGTGTGTGTGTGTGTGTGTGTGTGTGTGTGAAAACCTTTATCTGACTTTCTATGGGGCAAAAGAATCTGGCCCTGGAACCTGCCAGGGCTGAGGAATTGCTGGTTTTAAAGATATATATGTCTGGGAATATTTGTAACAGGTAGAACTGAGAACAACATAGAACAAGGAACAAGGGAGAACAAGAGGAACCATGAGAAATAATGGATTGAAGAAAAAAAAATTATGGATAAACGGAACCTGTTGGGAGTAGACTTCTTTCCCCTAGATCTTTACCCTCAGATTTTTAGGCCCCCTTTAGCTCATCCTGGCATCTTTAATTGAAGCCTGAATGGAGAAATCTTAAAGGCAAGAACTTTAAGGCTCCTGTAAGCTGAGAAAGCCTCTTTCCTCTGTTTTTCACTGTGATCTGCCTCTCTAATTGTCCTGTTGAGGACAAGTGGCCAAGACTGGATTGTTAGAGCTGCCATGGCTCAGGCTGGGATCCTACACTCAAGTAACAAGTGGGTTCTTGTCGGATTGGGGGAATGGACAGAAGGGCATGGGTATCTTTTCTCTTTTGGGGGATGCAGGATGAGGAATAGCTCTTTGAACCTCACACAGAAAGAAGGGAACAGATGCTGATGCTGAGAACTGGGTGAACAATGACAACTTTACTTCCTGGTAGGAATGTCCTCAGACGCTCATGTCATCCCTTACAAAGAGCAATCTCTAAGTCACACAGATCTAAACAGTCATTTTCTAGTAACAGTCCTTGTTAGAACAGAAGTAGCCTGCCAGGGTGGACAAAGATGCTCCTTGGATGTGAGTTATTGAATCAAAATCTCAGTGCCAGAAATGGCTTGTGTCCCTATGCCTTATTGGTGAGCGTGGCTCAGAGCCCCCAATACCACACAGACTATTGCCATTGCTCTTGGTTCCCTACATAACTAGATGTTAAGAATCTATTGCTGAAGATGCTGCTCGCTTTGGTGTAGATACAATGAAAATACATTGTAAAATGTGTGAAATAGTTAATCAAATACTACTAAAAATCTTTTAGCCATTTCTTTTATGTATGTCTGTAGTATGTGTCTGCTGAGTGTACATACACGCAAACAAGCAATGAGCATACACACACACACACACACACAGGATAGAGTTGAGCACCTGAATATGATTTTGGGGACAGAAGAGGCTTGTGAGTCCTCTTGTAACATTCTCTATCTTTTCCTCAGGAGCAGCATCTCTCTGTGATAAGGGGGCTCAAGTATCAGCTAGACTGAAAGCCAACAAACTCTGCCATCTTCCTGCCTCCACCTCCTTAGTGTCACAGCATATGCAGGGACACCTAGCTTCCTCCATGGGTGATGGGATTTGAACTTTGGTCCTCACAATCACAAAGCCAGTGCTCTTAACATTTATTTAAAGTTGAAGTCCATGCAGCCCAGACTGGTGTTGAACTTGCTGTGTAGCTAATGACCATAGACTCCTGATCTCTTTGCCTCCACCTTCCACTGGGATCACAGGTTTGCACCACCCAACCTAAAAATCACTTTAAAATTGACTGTGGTGGAGCACACCTGTAACCCCAGCATTCGAGAGGCAGAGACAGACGGATCTCTGTGAGTTCAAGGTTCATCTAGTCTACATAGCAGGTTCTGAGCCAGCTAGGGCTACATAGTAAGACCCTGTCTCAGGTATAAATGGATGTAACATACGATATATCATTTGAACTCTGCAATATGTGGTCCAGTGGCTTACAGCACATTCATTTTGCCGAGCAGGCACCATTACTATTCATTTCCAGACATTTCTTATATAACAAATTTCTTTGTTGTCCCAATCTTAACAGGGAGTGTAGCCAAACATATATATGTATGTGTGTGTGCGAATGTAGGTGCATATATCTATACGTATATTTCACCTTCTTTCCCAGAATGTCTCAAAAGAACAAAACAAAAAAATAAAGTTGTTGGAAGCATAGTGGTTGAGTAATGACTGAGAAGGAAAGAGTCACTTCAGCCACTGTCATGGATAAGGTTAGAGTCACTAAGAAAGTGTAGTCCTGAGAGGAGAAAAGGCAGGTCAGCTACTGAGGGGATGGCTCAGTCCAGAAAGCACTTGCCTTGTTAGTTATTTTGTCAATTTGACAAAGCTGTAGGTATCTGAGAAGGGGAACCTCAACTGAGAAAATGCATCCATCAGATTGCTCATAGGCAAGTCTGTAGAACATTTTCTTAATTTGATTGATGTGGGAGAACCCAGCTCACTGTGGGTGGTACCATGTCTGGGCTGGTGGTCCTGGATGCTATGATCAAAGCAGGCTGAGAAAGCCACAAAAAGTAAGCCAGTAAGTAGCCCTTCTCTATGGCTTCTGCTGCAGTTCCTCTTCCAGGTTCCTGCCTAGAATTGCTGCCCTGAGCTCCATTGATGATGGATTGTGATTGGGATGTGTAAGTGAAATAAGCCTTTTCCTCCCTGAGTGCTTTGGTCATAGTGTTTATCATAGCAATAGGAACTCCATCTAGGACACCTTTTAAGCACAAAGGTCTGAGTCACATCTGGAGGGACTGGTGCCTGTCGCCATGCACTTGTAATCCCAGCACTGCAGAGGGAACACGGGCAAATCCCTGGGCTCACTGCCAGCTGGTTTGGCCTACTTGGTGAGTTCCAGGACAGAGAAAGACCACAGAAAAAAAGAAAGAAAGAAAGAAAGAAAGAAAGAAAGAAAGAAAGAAAGAAAGAAGAAAAGGCGTAAGGGTCCAGGGAAAGGTTTCCAAGGTTGTTACCTGGCCTCCACATGTATGTCCACACAGACACTTGCTTCTAAATATGTAACCATACTGACAATAACATACACATAAATTAAAAATTAATAAAAAAATAACCAGAGTTACTAGATAAAACATCTTCTGTGAGGTTTGATCCCTCAGAACCAACATAAAAAGCCAGATGTCATGAGCATCTGCAACTGCAGCACTGCTTTGGGGAGACAGGAGGCAGAGGTGGGAGAATCACAGGGAGGCTGTCTCAGCAGCCATCTTGCACTCTGTGGTGAGGAGACACAACAGGGGGAGACCCTGCTTCAAAGCAAGTTGGAAGGAAAGAATTCAACTCCAAAAGTCCTCTGAGCATCCCATTGAGACACCCATGCCCACAAGCCTGTGCACACACAAACAGTAAGTACAAATAAAAATGAAGACAGTGGAGCAGGATGGGATAGACAGGCCAGAAATGCATGCTGTTCTACAAGAGTATCTAAAAACCAGATCTGGATTTGCACCTAAGTATACGTTATGGCTGCTAGTTTGGTGTTTATGGGGGACTCCTACAGTGGGAGTGGTGTGTCTCTGGCTCTTTAACTTGCTTATGGGACTCTTCC
Organism: Microtus pennsylvanicus; assembly: GCF_037038515.1. NCBI lineage: Eukaryota > Metazoa > Chordata > Mammalia > Rodentia > Cricetidae > Microtus > Microtus pennsylvanicus. Next base: position 114,065,949 of record NC_134586.1, read on the forward strand.
TCCTATTGGGTTGTCTTGTCTAGCCTATCACAATAGAAGGGCTTTTGCCTTGTCTTATTGCATCTCACTTTGTTCTGTTTGGCTGTGGTTTCTTGGAGGTCTGCTCTTTTCAGAAGACCAAACGGGAGTGGAGTGGGGTGGATCTAGTGGAAAGGAAAGATGGACAATGTGCGGGGGGGAAGAAGAATCTATTTTCATTGAGAGAAAGAGAGAGAGGGGGTGTCATCGGGGGTCTTTTTGCTTAGACATAAAAGAGAAAAATTTGCAAAGGAACATATTATTGAATTTGACTACAAAAATAAAATTATATGAAAAATAATAAACCAACTGCAGGATTCTTTCTCAATACTTGTTGCAAATATTTCTCTGGTTGTGATTTCTTTACACTAAATGTGGGAATTTTGGTCAGATAAACACATTTCTTTGGGGGTCTTTGGATGTAGCGCAGTTGGTAGAGTGCTTGCCTATCATGCATGAGGCTCTGAGTCCCATCTTAAGCACTGCGCACAGGAGTGGAGACACACCCTTGTGATCTCAGCACTTGCGAAGTGGAGGCTGGAGAATTAGGAGTTCAAGATCATCCTCAGCTACAGAGCAAGTTTGAGGACAGCCTGGGCTATATGAGACTCATCTTTAAAAATGGAAAAAATGTCTTTTTATCATTGATTTTAACATTTTAAAAACAGTGGGCGGGAATATTCAGTTAATGAATTAATTTTAAAAATATAATGGAAAGAAAATGTCTTTTTATCATTTATTTTAACACTTTAAAAACAATGGGCAGGAATATTCAGTTAATGAATTAATTTAAAAAATACTGATGGAAGAACCCATGGTGACCATGAGGTATAACTCAATGACAGAGCCCTAGTCTCACATGCATGTGGCCTTGGGGACCATCTGAAGTCCTTCTAAAGAAGAACAACATGGTGTGTCTGACTGAAGCACAGACAGGCACGGCTGCTTTAAATTGATCTTTCTGTCAAGCACCTAACAGGTTATCTCAAGGTCCAGGAGAAATTAGGAAAGAAGGAAGAGGGAGGAGGCTGAGAAGAACAGAAATCTCAGAAAAGTTCACTTAGGGAAATGTGTTGGGGCACAGGAAACAAAGATGTAAGGTGGCCTGGCCAGTTTTGGCTGTGGACTTTATCCTGAACCAGCACAGGGGTTAAGATGAGGAGTGGTTGGCTAGGGAGAGGCAGGTGGGTCCAACTTGGAGGGCATAAACCCGTTTATCGCTGGCACCCTGAGAATTGACAATGCAATTAATGATAATTGATTATTATTTGGTTCTTAATTTTATATTTTATTTTCTAAATATTTATTTTTATTAAATTTTTGCAAATACATAGTGGCACGTGCATGTGTATCTGTGCGTGTCACAGATTAACCTTAGTTGTTCCTTCCTCAGATATCATACACCTCACTTGTAAGACAGCATGCACCAGATGCTCAGGTACCTATATTGGATTGTCAGCATCCTGTGGGAAAACACAAACAGCCCCTCTTCCCCACACCAGTACAGGATCTGGACCATACCAGGTGCTGTCTGCTAGATTCTTCCATTTGACATGAGGCATCCTGGAAGAGTCTGGCCACCAATGCCAGTCAGCAGCTGTATGAGATTGAGCATCAACAGTCCAGAAATTTAAAATGTATAAAATAAAAGACAAATGGTCTCTGGGGTTGGAACCATATTCCTCCTTTTTGTTTTATGCAAATAGGCTTGAGCGTACAATGTGCTCGCTCCACTATAGCTTGTCCTTGAAGATTATAGGGTATTTTTGTCTTATGAGAAATGGAGAACTCAGAGCAAAACTTAGCAAAGCCTGTTTTGGTGTAGGCTGGCCCATTATTAGTTTTTACAGTTTTTGGAAGTCCCGTGTATGCAAAAGCCTGGAGACAGTGACTTCTAACATCCCGTAATTTTTTTCTGTATGAGCCGAGGCAAAAATAAGATGAGAATATGTATGCACAGTTACGTGAACATATTGTATGTGCCCAAAAGAAGGAACATGGGTAACACCCATTTGTCATAAATGATTAGGAGCAAGCCCATGAGGATTAACTCCCAAATGGGGAACAGTTAAAAGTTCTGTACACAGAGAGCATTTTTTTTTTTTTTTAGTTTGGAAGACATGTCTTTAATGATCATAGTCTCTGGACTAGCTTGCTGATTTTTATCACATTCATTATGACATTTACTTCCATGGTCTTTCTCAATCCTCTGAATTCCCATATTCCTGCTGAGATTTTTATAGTCCTCTTCAATATTTTCTTCTAGTGCTTTTTCTATGGAGATCAGGTTCAAAAATGTTTCCTTCATCACATCTCTGTAGAGCTTCTTCTGACTAGAATCCAACACAGCCCGCTATTCTGAGGTGAAGTTCACTGCCACATCCTCAAATTTTACTGGCTCCATTTCGTACTTCTGATGGATCTCAGTTTCCTCCCTAGAGGCCTGCAGTCAGCAGAAAACACAGAAGCCCAAAATGAATCCTCACAAGGATTCCCTCTGCTAGGCCACACTTTGAAAAGGTGTTCTGGGAAGCACAGAGAGCATTTTTTAAAGAATATCAGTGGCCTTCTCTCAAGATATCTTAAAATGAAGTCTTAAAGACCCAGCATTGAGATGAAAATAATGAGTTTTTTTCTGCAGCTTCATAAGATTCTTGACTAACTGCACAAATTTGGTGAGTAAACTGATCAGACAATGCATTCCCCTCGCTCAAGGGACCAGGAAGGTCAGTATGAGCCTGCAAATGTCCTATGTAAATGGGAACAGATCGGGCCCAAAGCAAAGTTTGAATAGCCAATAACTGCATCTGGACTCAAGATACAGAGGCAATGTAAGCTGCAGTTTCCAAAGGTGCAAGAATTTTGCTTATATACTGACTTTTAGTAAAAAGGTTAAATGGAATATCAGGATATTTCTCTAGGCCATCTGGACAGCAACCAATTCAGCCACCTGAGCTGATTTAGCATTAATAGGCTGAATATCAAAATCAGGAGGGGAGGCTACCACAGCTGTCCCAGTGAAAGACCCTTTAGTAAGCATACTGGATGATTTTTGAAAAAGGTAACCAACTTATAAAAACAAGGTCCAATCTTTAGCAAAATTCTGTTGCCAAGTTATTTTTGCCTGGGTATATGGTGTAATAACCTTATCAGGTAACATTTTAAAGTTGGTAAACTAAGTTTATACCCTTTCTGAATAACATGTAGCACAGCTCATGGATATGAAATAACAATTTTTACAGGTGACACATGTTCATGTACCCATAGGATGGGATCTTTCTGCCAAAAAACTCCAGTAGGACTATGTTGAGAGGGAAAATTATCAACAGCAGCGGCTGACTAAAGTCAATATAATGAATATGAGCAGAGGCAAGCTTTTCTTCAATTAAAGTAATACATTGGATTGCCTGAGGCATCAACTCTTAAAAGGAGGTTGGGTCTGGATTCCCCTGCAGAATGTCCATACAACCATTTACTGCTCTAAGATCTCACAGGAACTTCCATTTATGAGACTTTTTTTTTAAATAACAAAGATAGGAGTATTCCAAGGAGAAGTGGATGCCACTATGCATCCTGTTTTTAGCTGTTCTAGGAGCTCACTCTGTAGACCAGGCTGGCCTTGAACTCAGTTTTGCCAGTCTCTGTCTCCAGAGCTGGGATAAAGGTGTGCACCATCACATCTGGCTTTTTTTCTGGGCTGATTAACCTGCAGGGCAGTTTTTTATGCGTCCTGACGTTTTGCATTGAAAACAATTTCTTGATCTAGCTCCACCTTGACCCCTCCAAGGGCAGAAACAATTACCTGATGCATCACATGTGTAACTGGATAAAGTCATTTAAATTTCCATTTCTATGGGGGCGTAAAACCTCTTGCCAAAATCTGTTAGTATTTTTAATAGGCCAATTGCTTTATGATTGGCATAGCTGAGTCCACATCCCCAAAAATGTGACTTCCCATCGGGTCAACAAACTCAGAATAAGGTTCTTGAAGGCCCTTGAAGGATCTTAGAAAGCTGTTCTCCTGCCCCTTGGTTAAGTAAAGCTTTCCAGGGTTTACTGCAGCTGAGTGTAAACAGCAGGATCATAAGTGATCTGTGCTGCTAAACCAGCATACTGTCCTGCACCAGTTAACATGTCAAGGCATTACAATCCTCCTGCATTTTACCTTCCATGACAATCTCCTCCCAAAAGACAGGCTCTGTAAAGCTGCCTTTCTTCTTTTACTAACTTTTTTAACAGTGCAATCTTTTTTTTTTAAAAAAGGTTTTTCTTTCTCTTTTATATTTTTCAGTACTCTTGAACTTCCTGCTCCTCAAAACTCTTAATAGAACTCACAGATTCTGCATCCTGAATCTCCTCAAAGGTTTTGTTCAAATTCTCTAATTGCTCTTTTACTTTATGTCATCACTGATAAGAGCATCTCTGACTAAATGCCACAGTGAAAATATCACTATGGAAAATCCTTCTGGCACTCACACTTTTAATACTTTTACCGTTACCTGCTCCCAGTTAGTAATATTAAAGCCCCCTGCGTGTAGAAACCAGGGACTAAACTCTCTCAAAAAATTGGCAACAAACTACCTTACACAAAAGAAAATTATCTTAAAAAACTCTTGTGCTATCTTATTTTAATACCGGTGCCTTCCTTGCCTTGCTTCTCTAAAAGCACTATCAATTGGCCCTTTAGTCAGCCATCAATACCAAAACAGAATTACTTGCACCCATTACTAATACACCCTCACCACTCAATTTCTTACCTGCTGGCCAGCCTTTTAAGGGCGACCTCTCAGGGATCCCTACTTCCCGATCTCACAGATGGGTCTCCGACTGCAGTTGCTGATGATCCCAGAGTGACCTCCAATTGTAACACCCAATTCTGTGTTACCCCAACTCTGTATAGTTCTCGCACCACTGTACCGTATGCGAGTCGGGCAAGGGCCTGGAGATTGAAAGAACACACATGGAGCCCTGGGTCATTTGAAAGGAGATCAGCCAAATGCCATTTATTTAACCTTGGGGAAATCCTTATATACCTTGCTGCTGCACAAGGATTTCCACCCAGGCAGGTGGGAAATTACCACACCAAAAATGGAGTCAACAATGCCCTACAGCTAATCACCAGGCAGGGCAGAAGGAGCACAGAAACACATAGAATGTTTTAGCTGGGTGACCAGAGACTGTCCTCAAGATGAACCCCAAGAACAAGGGTAGACCTGGGCCCTACCCCCCTCAGAAAACCACTGCCCTGTGGACACTTTAGCCCTCAATGCTTGCTGCTGCTGAGTCTGTAACCTCTCTGGGCTTCTTGGGTGATCGTTTCCCTCACCTCAACAGTGACTTCATAGCTACTCCAGTTTCTGAAGGAACCTTTCTGCCTCCCACCAACCTTAACAGACACTCCGAAGAGGAAACCAAGTATCAGAGATGCCCTGGCACATGTCACGTGACTGGCACATGGTAGGTAACTGCATTTCAGTAATATCGAGTTTTTGTATTGCTCCACTCCACACTGACTTCTGGCTGCCTGCTTGGTGCAGCCTCTGAACTCTCCTCAAAGGCTACGGATCTGCTGCTGGCCCCCTGGGAGGCTGTTCCCACAAAACACTTGAGTGGTTTCTTCTAGCTGTGCCTGTTTTAGAGCCTTCTTGGGATGAAGTGGGCAAAAAAGGCTCACAACAGCAATGTGTCTCTCATGACATATTGCCTGGGACATCTCTGAGAGTGGATACAACTGAGTAGGTTCATGAGAGATGGAGCGGTAGCTGTGGTGGCCTAAGGGCTGGTTCTGTAGGAGGGTCATCCCTACCCTTTTCCTTGACAAGGTGCCATCAGTTCCCTGAAAGGCAGGAAAATGTGATTGTACTGGAGGAAGTGGCATCATTCTCTCTGAGTGACAAGGGCAGAGGTGGCTTCCCATTCCCTTAGATTTCCTGGCATTGATTGTCTTCTCCATGCTTCTCTGCAAGTGGCTATTCAGACTGCCCTCTGTCATATCTGCTTTCTCTGGCTTTCTCACAATTTCCATGGTCCTCATATCCCATGACCTGAGCTCTCTTGGTCATGGACTCATTCTCATGGCCTCACTGCCAACTGCACATGGACACACTTTTATATCCATCCACCCTGTCCTGGATGCAGAGCATAGAAACTTTGGGATGATTTAGGCCCAAATAGTCCATCAGTCAGGAGAGGGGACAGGGCCTATTGTACCTTTCAGAAAGTCCCACTTTATTGGATGTGGTCTCATGTAGCCCAGGCTGGGCCTTGAACTTGTTATGTAGCAAAGGATGACTTTGAATTCCTACAGATCCTCCTCTTGCCCTCCCATGTGCTAGGTGACAGGTGCACCCCATCATGCCCCTTTGTCCCCTGCTGGAAATAGAACCTAGGGTTCTGTGCGTGTCAGGCTGGTAAGCATGCCACCAGATGAGCCTTGTCTTTAGTCTTAGTGGGACTGAGAGGGGGCCCTCTTGGTCATGAGTATTCACCTCTGGGTTTCACCTGGCCTTGCTTTACAGTCTAGGATCTTTAGGAAAGGTTACTTGTTGACTAAGTTTCTCAAGAAGGGGCTGCCCCCCCCATGACCCTGTATTATGTCAGTTGTTGGTCTCCAGCATTTTTATACAGCAGGCTCTGGTTGGTTCTTCAGGAACCCAGCTTTGCCTTGTGTTCAGCCTCACTGCTGCCACCTGCTGGCCCCTCAGTCCCAAGTCATGGGTTCTGTTCAATTTCAAGACCTGGACTCAACTGGATCCCCATAGGGACACTGCTATGGGATGTGATTTCTGTCCAGGATGCTATAATCAGACTCTTGCAGTTAGAACCCAGTCTCCTCTAGTAGCAATGAACAGGCCATGCAGCCATGATGCTTTCACAGGGGAGGGGTACTTTTTTTGGAAGAGCATCCTGGGGCTGTAGTGTGCACAGATGGGGCTTTTACATACATGTAAAAATGGGAAGTATCAGACTGCAGTGTTAGAACCTGGCTGTTGCTCAGGCTATACCACAAGTGTGCCCTGAACCCACAGAATAAATAAGCATAATTTTAAAAGTTAAAACAAAGTGAGCTAGGCATGGTTGTGCATGCCTTTCATTCCTTTGGGGAGGCAGAGGCAGAGGCAGAGTCAGAGGCAAACATGAGTAGATCTTAGTGAGTTAAAGGTTAGCCTAGTCTATATATCCAGCTCCAGGCCAGCAATGGCTATACAGATCTGTCTTAAAAAAAAATAAACCAAACAAACAAAAAAATCCAAGAGGAATGTGTCCTGAGTAGTAACACCTAAGGTTGTCCACTGACCTCCACATTGGTGTGCACACGCTTGAACACATATGCTCCTGAATACAGACACAGACATATGCAAGGAGACATCCATAGCTGATGTGCCACCACATGTTTACCCAGTCCTCATCCTGAGTAAGCATGGCCTCCCGAGGCCAGTCTCTGTGACTCTTCAGACTTCAGTTCCTGATGGTATCCCCAACATCCAGACTCTGATTTTATACCCAGCTGTGTTTTCCCATGACAATGGTGGCAGAGAACAGGCACAACCCTTCCTATTTCTCTCTGACCCATCCAACTCCAAAAACTTCCCTCAAATAACACACAGTGAAGGGCAGATGGGCCCTAACCCAGCAGATAACTCATAGATGCAAACTGCCCATCTGTCCACTAATCTGTCCCACCACCTACTCTCCCACTCCTTCAATTCTTTTCCCCAGTGACAACTAAGACAGCCCAGAAGGAATCCAGAGTAGCTGCCTAGAGTGGGTCCTGAAGAGAGGTGAGGAGATGCTAGGGTGGGAGAAAGGATGGAGGCTGGTGGTGTAGACTGGATACTTAGGCTGCAATTAGAACTTCACAATAGTATAGTTGCCCTGGACCCATCTGAACCCTTCTCTCTCCCTTAGGATGACACAATCATCTTCATCTCTGTCATCTGCTGCTCAATCTCAGCAGGAGCACCTTTCTCCATCCCTGTAGAGGAAAGCCACCAGAAGAGACTCTCTACTATGTCCTAAAGTCCAGTGAGTGGCAGGGTAACGAGGGCTGTCACCTACTCCTGTGATATGAAATCCCCCAGATTCTGCAGGTAGCCAAGGCAGAGGAAGGAAATCATATGTTTGAGTTTGAGGTCACAGAAACTGAGAAACTCTCCATCTCCTCTTCAACTTTATATACTGCTTAAATGAAACTATTAGTAGTCACAAAATTTGTTTCAGTGATCTAAAGAAAAACTGGTTACATCTTCAAGTTCTCTAAGTGAACTAGTGGATGACCTGCCTCCATGACCTCTCTACTGTTTGGAGTTTTGGTTAGCTTTGGTTTGTTGGTCTCAAGACAGAGTCTCATGGAGCCCAGGTTGGCTTCATACTCTACAGGTACCAATGATAGCTTCCAATTCATAATCTTGCTATCTCTACCTGTCAGTCCTTGGGATTACAGGCTTGTGGCCCCATGCCCGGAATCCTGGCTGGGGAACACAAATCCTAGAGAGTGGCAGCCCGGCTAGACCCCATGTCTGCTCCCATTCAAACAGCCATGTTCCCTTCATTTTGAGGGAATTTGACCTAAATGTTGTTGAGAATGTTGGTTTTGTTCAATGCTTTGTTATAAGCCCCTTTGTTGTTCCTCCCTTTTGAATAATGGAAACTTGTATGACAAGTCACATGACTGTTGGAGTACCATCCATGAGGCCTCTTCTCTGTTCCCAGCTACCTAGATGGAGGAGATGGTGAATGGACCTTTCTTCAGATGACTGGACAGACAGTCATCATGGCAGTCTGCTTGTATGAACACTTCATGGGTGCTCAGAGGAGTCACTACCCCAGCTACCAAGGTTACTGTGACCACAGCTGATGCTAAGTTCAGCCTCAGAGGGTTGGATCTAGTTACACCACAGCAGACATCTTGCAGCTGCCCCAGAAGACTCTACTTTAGTCAGGAGAAGCCTTGGTGACTTCTCCATCTCTCCTATCTTCAGCTAGTCTGATCAGGAGGGGACAATTTTCCACTGACTCAGCAAAGAATCCAAATTGATATAAATTAGAGGCTTGTCATTGAGGGAATAAAAGCTCCAACTATGCAGGACTGTGATTGTTGAATCTGAATCCTGCATGTCTGTCTTAGGGTTTCTATTGCTGCCAAGAGAGACCATGAGCATGGCAACTCTTAAAAAGGAAATAATTAATTTGGGGTTGCTTACAGTTTCATAGATTTAGTCCATGGTGGGACATGGTTGCATTGAGGCAGACATGGAGCCAGAGCAGGAGCTGAGTGTCATCCATCTGGATCCACAGGCATCAGGAAGTGAACTTCATCTACCATAAGTGTAGCCTGAGCATAAGAGACCTAAAAACAACCCCCATGATGACTCACTTCCTCCAACAAGGCCTCACCTATTCCAACAAAGCTATGTCTCCTAAGAGTGCCACTCCCTACGGGCACATGGGGGCCAACTACAGCCACACTGCCACATGCCCATGCACCACCTCTGGCTGTCCTTATTGGTCAGTATGGATGCTGTCCTTATGTCCCAGTGGGCCCTTTGGTAGAAACTGACTATTAAATGTTAAGACAAACTGGACTTGGGAAGGAAGTCTTGTCCTAGAGGAGACCCCAGATGTCAGAATATCATCATGGCAGGAAATAAGGAAAGAGAGTGTTTGTAGATGGGCCTGTGAGGAAAGGAAGCTGAATATGAACTCAAGCAAGCCAGGGTCTGTCACCTGATGAGGAGCATGGAGGACTTGGGGCCTGTAGCTGAGATGACGCTGTCTGTGGAGTAAGGGAGGAACCAGAATTTTCAGGCAGTGGTTCTCACTGTGGTCCATGGTCCCTGCCACTCTCAGTGTCCCTGCTTCTGGACACAGTCTGATATTCTCTAAGATTTCATGTGGGGTACTAAGAGAGACATGAGATGCATTGTTGGGAGGAAGACATTTGTTAAAAAGTGTTATTAACTCCACGGACGGAGAGGAAACAGCAGAGTTGGGATCTCGGGACCAGACACAGACAGATTGACCTGGGTTCTGAGGAGGGGAAATCAAAGTTCACATGGCAGATGTGGGGGTTCTCCCCTTGTACCTGTCCAAGGATGTGTGTCTCACAGCACAGGCCTGCAGCCCAGCTCTCTGATCCTGAGGCAGGAAACAAGGAAGCTGGTGAGATGCCTGATGTGTAGTCAGCAAGCCCCATTTTGATGGAAACTCACTACCCTGGTGAGAGATTTTGGCTCATGGAGTTCTGTTAGCTGGGGACTCACAGACAGTGCTGTGCTTAAGAAGGAGAGGACTGTTTTCCATAGTCTGTTTTCTACTTCCACAATTTGGGTCCCCAAAATGAACTCACATCATTGGGCTTGGCTGCAGACACCTTTTCCCACGGAGCTATCCCTCTGCTCCCCACTCTTCTTTTATCCCTTAATATGTTATTTTCAAATGCTTTATTCAAAATGAACTTGGAAAATACCATATCCATGATTTATGCCCTTGAAGAATCTACATTATTTTTTAAGACATGGTCTCTTATTGGCCTGGAACTCAGCAATAATGCTATTCTAGCTGGACAGACATCACCACGACTCTGAATGTCATTTATTTGTCCAGAACTGGGACTACAAATTTATAATGTGTGTGCTCCCAATTAAACTCAAGTCCTCCTGCCCATGTACAAGGGCTTTCTAACTCAACTGTCTCTTTAGCTCCTTTGCATGCCTCTTATAACAAACTTCTCCTTGCCTGCTCCATGGGATGACAGTCGCTGACCTAGCTGGGGTTTTGGCTTCATTCTGTTGGCCTGTAGGAGAAGAAACATTGTCAGTGCAGCAGTCATGCTGATCTTCTATCTGCCTCTCAGCTGTTCTCTGTGTTCAGAAACATTAGGGGCCCAGGGCAGCTCTGCAGCAGACATTCAGGCACAGGTCTGCGAGTCACCAGGATCTGAGGCTAGTTCTCAGCTGTCCTTCTCCAAAACACAACCCATCAGAGGAACACTCCCCAGCTTCATGGTCCCTCATCCATGCCCTTCTTCCTTTACTTCCTTCTGCTGCGTTGAACTCATGTCCCTCCCCTGCTCTCCATGCTTTGCACTCACAATGCCTCTATTGTCCCCCTGGAAACGGGCTCTCTCACTTTCCCTGTGAGTACAAGCTGTTGAACCCTGCAGATTCAATCTAAGGTTTAGAATTCCAGTCAGACTTCTGCTGCCTCCCAGTCTGTTGCTCTCCAGGCCTCAGCTGTTCTTACCTATTGAAGGGCTGAGCCCTTCTGAAAACCAGGGCCTGCAGGATCTGCTCCTATGCTGTACTCTTCTGCTTACCATGGATTTAAGTCTGTTTCTAATCCAGTCCACACTTTGCTTTTGTTTTATGTGTGTCCAAGGTCTTGTGGAAGCCAGGGTGATCTTCAATTTTCCATGTAACTTCAGTTGACCTTGTACTCTTAGTTCCCCCTGAGCACTTCCCAATGTTGGTATTAGGGTGTCACCTACTGTGTCCCCATATTTGTTTCTTATAATCCTTTTGATTTTAGAAGTCAAACTATTTATCTTTACAAAAAAAGCATTCGGGATTTGTATAGGATTGCATTGAACTTTGAGACTGTTTTGTATTGTAAGGAGTCATTGTATAACATTTACCATTATACAAATATCCTTACATATTTCAGTATTTTTCTACTTTTCAAAAATTTATTTTCATGCAGCATGTATATGTATGTGACTCTAGAGAACCCTGACTAATACATTTACCCATCTCCATGTCCCACAACTGAAAACTCAGAGGGATAGCTTAGGTGAGGCCCTCTCCTGGGCCATTTACCTTTGTTTCCACCAGAGGAAGATTATCAGCACAGAGACTGGTGTTATGAACACAGCTGCGGCCACTGTGGTTCTCGGGTTCACATGTGAAGGATTCCTCTGGTCCTGTAGTCCAGCTGTGGTGACTGCGGAGGTGACAATGGAGGGGCTATGCATGGTGGCTGACTGCTGGAAAGAGATGAGGAGTGAGCATATCCTCTCTGGAGGAGGAGGAATGGGGAACGAAGTTCACACAGAGAAGGGAACAAATGCTGAAGGCTGAGACCCTAGGAGAGCAAGCTCAATGTATGCTTTCCACCTGTCCTGGCTGAGTGTCCTTAGATTTACATTGTTCACAGATAATTAAACCATTGAAATAGAGTTGTTTTAGTCATAAGTGTATGGAACAAGCATGTCTCAGTCCATATTGTGTTTGCTATTGGGTACTTGTATTCTGAGCTTGATCCCTAGTATCCATATGGAGAGCCTGGTGAACTGGGCATGGCCTTTAATATTAGCCTTAGAGGCAGATGCAGCCAGATCAAACAGAGCTGAGTGAATTGTGTCCCAGTAAAAGGAGGCTGAGACAGTTATGTCCCTGCGGCTCAGAGTGGTTAGCCAGCCCAGTTTACTTAGCAAACCTGTCTCAAAAAATAAGGGAATGGCTCCTCAATTTGCACTCTAGCCTCTGCATGCATATGAAGAAATGTCAGCATTTGCACACATACATATACACAGAGAGACACATATACACACACCTGAATTAACAGACCCTCGTGACCACACACACACAAAATACATAACAGAAAATATATAACTTTGATCATAAGTGTCCAGCCCAGTACAGGGCAACACACATTCATCTGGTCTTCAAACATCACCAAGGTCACTTTCGACATTTACCTATTTGGAGACACTAGACCAACAGGTTTCAACCTGGGATTTGCTACCCCCACGGGGGTAGATTATAAGATAACATGCAGTCAGATATTTACAGTACAATTCATAACATAGCAAAATTACAGTTATGAAACAGCAATGAAAATAATTTTATGGTGGGAGGAATCACCACAACATGAGAAACTGTATTGAAGAGTCTCTGCATTAGGAAGGTTGAGAATCACTGCTCTAGATCCAAGAAACAGCTCCTTTCTCTCCTTTCCCTGAGCACTGGCAGCTGCAGTTAGACATTACATCAGGTCAATATGGCAGCTGTAGAGAACTGTGCTGTGGGCGTCCTCCCAGAGGTTGGCTTTAATCCAGTCAAAAGTCACTGTTGGATGTGGTGGCACTTGGGAGACAGAGCTAGGCAGATTTCTCTGAGTTCTAGAAGAACCAGCACTAAAAGGTGAGATCCTGTCTTATAAAAGCCAATATAGCACATGCCACAGAACAAGGTTTTCGTCACCAATGAAGCCTACAGAGACCACAGCTTCTGCTGGATCATTAATGTTTTCCTTTTTTAATTTTTATTGAGTCCTACATTTTTCTCTGCTCCCCACCCTGTCTCTCTGCTCCCCTTCAACCATCCCACATTGTCCCCATGCGCCCAATTTACTCAGAAGGTCTTGTCTTTTTCTACTTCCCATGTAAATTAGATCTATGTATGTCTCTCTTAGGGTCCTCATTATTGTCTGGCTTCTATGGCACTGTGATTTGTGTGCTGGCTTTCTTTGCTTTATGTCTAAAAACTACTTATGAGTGAGTACATGTGATAATTGTCTTTCTGTATCTGAGTTACCTCACTCAAAATAATGTTTTCTAGCTCCAACCATTTGCCTGCAAGATCAAGATGTCATTATCTTTTTCTTCTGTGTAGTACTCCATTGTGTAAATGTACCACATCTTCCTTATCCATTCTTCGGTCGAGGGGCATTTAGGTTGTTTCCAGGTTCTGGCTATGACAAACAATGCTGCTCTGAACACAGTCGAGCACAAGTCTTTGTGGCATGATTGAGCATCCTTTGGATATATACCCCAAAGTGGTATTACTGGGTCTTGAGGAATGGTGTTTCCTAATTTTCTGAGAAATCACCACACTGACATCCAAAGGGGCTGTGCCAGCTTGCATTCCCACAGTCAATGCAGGAGTGCTCTCTTTACCCCAAAACCTCTCCAGCATTAGTTGTCATCCATATTTTTGACCTTGGCCATTCTTACAGGTGAAAATGGAATCTCAGAGTTGTTTTGATTTGCATTTCTCTGATGACTAAGGGTGTTGAACATTTCCTTAAGTGTCTTTCAGCCATTTTAGATTCCTCTGTTGAGAGTTCTCTATTTAGGTATCTACTCCATTTTTTATTGGATTATTTGATGAGCAATTTCTTGAGTGCTTTGTATATTTTGGAGATAAGACCTCTGTCTGATGTGGGGTTAGTGAAGATCTTTTCCCATTCTGTAACCTGTTGTTTTGTCTTGTTGACCGTGTCCTTTGCTTTATAGAAACTTTTCAGTTTTAGGAGGTCCCATTTATTAATTGTTTCTCTCAGTGTCTGTGCTGCAGGGGTTCTATTTAGAAAGTGGCCTCTTGTGCCAATGCATTCAAGTTCACTTCCCACTTTCTTTTCTATAAGGTTCAGTGTGGCTGGATTTATGTTGAGATCTTTCATCCATTTGGACCAGAGTGTTGTGCACGGTGATAGATAAAGGTCTATTTTCATTCTTCTACATGTTGATATCCAGTTATGCCAGCATCCTTTGTTAAATATGCTTTCTATTTCCCCATTTGATATCTTTTGCTTCTTTGTCAAAAATCAGGTGTTCAAAGGTGTGTGGATTAATATCCGGGTCTTTGATTTGGTTCCATTGGTCCTCCTGTCTATTTTTGTATCAGTACCAGACTGTTTTCAGTACTGTAGCTCTGTAGTAGAGTTTGAAGTCAGGGATTATGATGCCTCCAGAAGCTCTTTTATCATACAAGATTGTTTTGGCTATCCCGGGTTTTTTGCTTTTCCTAGTGAAGATAAGTACTATTCTTTCAAGGTCTGTGAAGAATTTGCTGAAATTTTGATAGGCATTGCATTGAATCTGTAGATTGCTTTTGGTAAGATTGCCATTTTACTATGTTAATTCTACTGACCAAAGAGCAAGGGAGATTGTTGTATCTTCTGATGTCTTATTCAATTTCTTTCTTCAAAGATTTAAAGTTCTTGCCATACAAGTCTTCCACTTGTTTGGTTAGAGTTATTCTGAGCTATTTTATGCTATTTGTGGCTCTTGTGAAGGGTAATTTTTCTCTCCTTTTTTTTTAACCCCATTTATCATCTCTGTACAGGAAGGCTGTAGTAAGAGCTGCGGGCCTCTTTTCATAGCCTGACTCCTGGCTGCCTGGCTAGCTTATGCCCCGAAACAACAACACACAAATCATATTCTTTTAAACACTGCCTGGCCCATTATCTCTAGCCCCCACCGGCCAATTCTCACACCTGGACCAGTCCATTTCTAATAATGTGTGTAGCACCCCAAGATGCGCTTACCGGGAAGATTCTAGCCTATGTCCATCCTAGGTTGGAGTTTCATCACATCTGCCCTGGAGAGGGGAGCATGGTGTCTGAGCTCACTTCCTCTTCCTCCCAGCATTCTGTTCTGTTTACTCTGCCTATCTAAATTTTAACCTATCAGGGCCAAGGCAGTTTATTTAACCAATGACCTTTCTCCATCAGAGGGCTACTAATGTTTTTGAGTTTATCTTGTATCCTGCTACATTACTGAAAATGTTTATGATTTGTAGAAGTTCCATGGTAGAATTTTTTGGGTTGCTTATGTAAACTGTCATATCATCAGCCAATAATGAGAGTTTGACTTCTTTTCTGATTTGTATCCCCTTGATCTCCTTTTGGTGTCTTATTGCTCTAGCTAAGACCTCAAGAACTATATATCATAGATATGGAGAAGGTTATGGACAACCTTGTCTTGTTCTTAGTTTCAGTGGGTTAGCTGTGAGTTTCACTTCATTTAGTTTGAGTTTGCCTGTTGGCTTGCTGTATATTGCTTATATTATGGTTAGGTATGCTCCTTGTATCTCTGTTCTCTCCAAGACATTTATTATGAAGGGATGTTGTTTCTTGTTGAAAGCTTTTTTGGTATCTAATGAGATGATAATATGGTTTTTATTTGTCAGCTTGTTTATATGGTGGATTATATTGACAGATCTCTGGGAAGAAGCTGTCTTGATCGTGATGGATGATGGTTCTGATGTATTCTTGGTTTCGATTTGCCAGTATTTTATTGAGTATTTTTGCATCAATGTTCATGAGTGAGATTTGTCTGTAATTCTCTTTCTTAGTAATTTCTTTCTGTGGTGGATATCAGGATAATTGTAGCCTCATAAAAAGTATTTGGCAATGTTCGTTCTGTTTCTATTTTGTGGAATAATTTGAGGAGTATTGGTATTAGTTCTTCTTGGAAAATCTTGTTGAATTCTGAGCTAAAACCATCTGGTCCTGGGCTTTTTTTTTTGGTTGAGAGACTTTTGATGACTATTTCTATTTCTTCAGCAGTTATATGTCAGTTTAATTTGCTTATCTGGTCTTGATTTAATTTTGGTAAGTAATATTTATCCAGAAAGTTGTCCATTTCCTTTAATTTTTCCAATTTATTGGAGTACAGGTTTTCAAAATATGACCTGATGATTCTCTGTATTTTCTCCATGTCTGTTGTTATGTCCCCCCTTTCATTTCTGATTTTGTTAATTTGGATATTCGCTCTCTGCCTTTTGGTTATTTTGGATAAAAGTTTGTCTATTTTGTTGATTTTCTCAAAGAACCAACTCTTTGTCTCATTGAGTCTTCATATTGTTTTCTTTGTTTCTATTTGGTTGATTTCAGCTCTCAATTAGATTATTTCCTGCCATATAGTTCTCTTGGGTGAATTTGCTTCTTTTTGTTGAAAAGTTTTCAAATGTTCGGTTAATTCACTAGTGTGGGATATTTCCAGCTTCTTTATGTAGGCATTTAGTTTTAGTTAAAACAAGAGAAAGACTTAAAAGGGGTAATTATGAGAAAGGAAAAAAAATCAAATTATCCCATTTGTAGATATGATTATGATTTGGTTTTGTTCTTTTGTCTTAATTTTGTTGTTTTGAGACAGGGTCTTACTGTGTAACTCTAACAGGCATTCATTTATACCAACATTCTATTCTTAGAGGAATCATGAAAAATATTCCATTCAAAATAACCTCTCAAAATTAAGTGTCTGAGAATTGATTTAGGCAAAGAAGTGAAAGACCTCTACAAGGAAAACTTTAAGGTAATAAAAAAGGAAAATCCAGAAGATACTAGACAATAGAAACATATGCCATGCTACTAGATTTACAGAATGTGGTGGAAATGGCTATACTACTAAAATTAACTTATAGAATTAATGTAATACCTAACAAATTTTCCATTTTATGTTTCACAGCTTCAGAAAAACACACACACAAGAATTCATAAAAAAAAAAAAAAAAGAAAAAGAAAAAAAGACCACAAGTAACCAAAGCAATCCTAAGGAGCAAGAACCTTCCTGGCAGTATTACAGCATCAGACCTCAAATTACACTATCTATTTGTAGTAATGAAAATAGCCAGGTACACAACCATATGATACCTCTATTGTGCTCCTGCACATATACCCAAAGAACTCCATACCCTATCATAGAGATTTTTGTAGTCCCAAGTCTATCATTGTTTTATTCATTATATCAAAAAACTTGAATAAACCTAGTTGTCCATTAGTAGATGATGTTTCTACTTCTGCTCCTTCCCTCGATTCCCTCAGTGATAGACTTTGACCTGGAAGTGAGAGTCAAATAAACCTCTTTCTCCTCTAAGCTGTTTTTGGCGTGGTTTATCACAGACATACTTTCTTGAAGATCATCTTATATCAGAAGCTCCACAAGTCTCCACATACTCCTGCATCGTTGACTGTCTGACAAGTATGAGAGGGCCCAGCAGGCATTGGCCAACACGTCAGTGTCACTGACAAACAGCAGGCGCGGAAGGACATTCAGACAGGGAGGAAACCTAGAAAAGAAGAGATGATTAGAAACTAAACAGAAACAAACTGAAATAAGATTAAGACTCTAAAGAAGCCTATCAGGCAGACACTCGGTGAGTTACAGAGTGGTTTACACTTCAAGCGTTTGAAGGACATTTTGATCTCTGGCAATGTGGCCAGTACTTAATCAGTTTTCTGAGCTGAGGTAGTCAGAACCCAATGAAAATGATTTCAGGAAGAAAAATGCTATGTATTAATCCTTAAATTAGAATTCTTTGTTACAGTACACACAGAAAGTAAAGGAAGTAAAGGAACTTTCAAAGATACTACAGCGAGAAATTCTGTTACAGAACTCTGTTATCAACAAAAACTGCTATGGTTCTAAGAGTGATCTAGAGCTTCATACCGGCAGTTAGAAATTACCCTATATTAAAACAAAAACTACCAAAAGCATTGTCTCTACAGAAAAATACAATTTCTTTTTTTAAAAAGATTTTATTTATTTATTTGTTATATATACAGTGTTCTGTCTGCATGTATGCCTGCAGACCAGAAGAGGGTGCCACATCTCATTACAGATGGTATAAACTACCATGTGGTTGTCGGTAATTGAACTCAGGACCTCTGCAAGAGCAGGCAGTGCTCTTAAATACTAAGCCATCTCTTCAGCCCCCAAACACATTTTCTAACACTCTAAAAATTTTAAACAAAAATTGTCTTTCTATAAACATTAATATTGGTTACTATATTACTTTAAGAGCATTTTGTTTCCTAATGATTTCCAATAAGCAAACAATTGTTTACCTTAGCAAATTTTGGAGGGAGACTCTTCCATTTACAGAGATTAGATAAAGGTCATACTGCATTCTGAGTCATGTTCAAGCAGTTTGCCTTTAAAATAACCTATCAGGGCTGGAGAGATGGCTCAGTGGTTAAGAGCATTGCCTGCTCTTCCAAAGGTCCTGAGTTCAATTCCCAGCAACCACATGGTGGCTTACAACCACCTGTAATGAGGTCTGGCGCCCTCTTCTGGCCTGTAGGCATACAGACAGAACATTGTATACATAATAAATAAATAAATATTTAAAAAAATAAAACAAAATAACCTACCAGTATAATGAACCCACAGTAAATTATAAAAGATCCTAATACTCTATAAAGAAAATAATACTCTTGATAAGAGATGTCTTTATTCTCCAAAATAAATATTCATTCTTTTCTTAAATTATTCATTCTTGAAGAGAAACATTAATTCTAATGCAATATTTCATAATTTCAATAAGAGACATCACCCTAACAAAGTAACAAGAAAATACATGGAATCAAAAGAACACAAGGAAAACACAACATGGCTTCCCAAGGTGTAATACTTCTTATGTATACATTACTCAAAAAAGAAAAGAAACCTACAGCAGAAGAGGGGAGAAGATATTGTAGTCTAAGACATAATCTCTGCACATGGTATTATCTCCAGCAATGCTGCCAAGGGCCCAGACTGCCTGTGAAAGAGCTTTTCATTAATAAAGTTGAATATTTTCATTCCCTCATAATTCTTTCAAAAGAGATGCCAGCAGATCACAGTAACACTTTATAAAATCAACATTTTACATAAGGACTATTATTTTCTTAAAATCACTCATAAGGGAGTAAAACCAGTTATAGTATCAGTGTTAGAAAATGCAATAACTACACAATAAACAAAGAAAATATTATTTCATCAAAGTAAAAGCTTTACTAGTAAAAGAGAACTTTTTTCCCACTGCTGGGAACTGAACTCAGTACCTCAAAAACGGTAGACAATTGCTCCACAAATTTCCCTTCAACAGTATGAAGTATGAATCCTTATTAGTCTTAATCAATGAAATCCAGAGTCGTATATTCAGGGTGAAAGCTGAAAGAGCAGAGAAGCAGAGCAGCCAGTTATCAGAGACTTCTTACCTCTATGAAATCTCAGACTGAATAGAGCAGATCCTGTCGTCAGATTGAATGGGCAGCCAAGATCCTGTTTCCACCTGCATTATATTCCTGTCTCCATCTTCCTAGTCCTGGGACTAAAGGTTTGGGCTACCACCACCTGGCTCTGTTTCTCTTTTATATTGATTCAATCTCAGGTAGCCCAGTGTAGCCTTGAACTCCTGTTCTTCCTGTTCCTCCTCCCAAGTGATGGGATTAAATGTGTGTGCCACCACTGCCTGGCCTCTATGGTTAACTGTTGTAGGAAGGTCACTTGTTTCTGTCCCGGCTGCCCAGACTCCCATTATAATCACAGAGAAACATGCTGTGCATGTCCTACTTTATGACTTGGTGGGCCCAGTAACACACAACTCATGATGGGCAGTTCAGGTGGCCCACTGTCAAATATTCAGATTCTTCCAGCACCTGGGATAAATGTCATGTGCTCATATGATTGACCATATTTGTGCTTGAGTGTGTGCATGTGTGTATGTGTGTGTGTATGTGTGTGTGTAGACTATGTAGCACGGGCTTTAAAACTCATACTGATCTTCCTGCCTCTGGTGTCCAGATTGCTGGCAGTAAGAAGAATACACTACCACAAATAGCTTGAAAATAATTTTTATGGTCTACATATCCTGTTCTTATCATGGCCAAGGAGGCCAGAAGATGGTGTCAGAGCCCCTGGTACGAGAGTTACAGATAGTAGTGAACTTCTATATGTACCAGGAATAGAATCTGGATGCTCTGACAGAATCTTCAATGCTCTTAGCTGGTAAGATATTTTCTATCCTAAGTTTTCTATTCTTGATTTTACTGTCTAAGGCAGCCTAGTCAGGCTCAGACACCTGATGCTGATTAAAAGGTAAAAATTCTCCTTTACTTGGGAAAATAAGTCTCAGGCAGGGATGAGCTCCCTAACTGTTTATCCAATACAACATGATCGGCCAATTATTCATATATGCACAATCAACAAAAATGGATTCTTCAGTTTGTATTCATGTGTTTCAGCATTCTTATTCACCCAAACTTAACAAGGAAGAAATTGGAAGGGTTTGGGAAAGGAGGGAATGAAGAGATAAAAGGGGAAAGTGATGCAATATCTTTTAATTATCATTTTATGGTATTGTATGGAGTCTGCTACTTGGTTCCTGGCCACCCGGCTAGCTTAGACCAAAAATAATTACACAAAACTGTATTAATTAAATCACTGTTTGACTCATTAGCTCTAGCTTTTTATTGGCTAGCTCTTACATGTTAATTTAACCCATTTCTATTAATCTGTGTATCACCACGTGACTGTGGCTTACCAGCTAGATTCCAACCAGTATCTGTCTCTGGCAGCTCCATGGCTTCTCCTAACTCTGCCTTCCTCCTCCCATGCTATAGACCAAGCCAGTTTTCTTCATTCATTAACCAATAAAATCAACACATAGACAGAAGGAACCTCCCTCACCATTATGGATATAAGTTTTAAATAAAAAGAGGGACTAGAGAGATGACTCAGCAATTAAGAGCACTGGGTGTTGTTACAGATCCCAAGGTTTCATTCCCAGAACCTACATGGTAGCTAACCATTTGCTGTAATGCCAGGCCCAGGAATCTCCTGCCTTCTTCTGGCCTCTGTAGGTACTGTGCACAGAGGTATGCTGGCAAAACACCCATACAACTATTTATTTTTTAAAGTTAGAAAAGGAAAGAATAGAATTCTCTACAGTGATGTCACAGTCCTGAGACAGCAGCCAGGGCTAGTTAAAATGAACTCCTGATCTTGCATGGAAACAGTTGTGGTCTTCTGCTGAGGCAGCCTGCTCAGAGGTGAAAGCAGCTTTATTCTGAGGTTAACAGAGTTCATCATAACCGTCCATCTAAGAGCAGAGTACACAGTGCTGTTAAGTGACCTTTTCTTGAAGTATTTTCTATTTATGTTCTCTATCTTTTGTATCTGTGAGAATTGTGGCATTGGTACAGTTATCTTTTAGATCAAACATCAAGATTGACAGGTCACATAGGCTCCAAAGCAATCTTCTTTCACTGTGTGGTTTACCTGATTTTCAGCTAAGACCTTGTTGTTGTAAATTTAAAAAGTGTCACAAAAAGAGAGCTCACAAGGAGGGATTTTTTATTAGGGTAAAGGGAACGTGAAAAAATTGGGGAGACCAGTCTTTAGGTAAAGGAGCAGCAGAAGAGAAGAGAGAGGCAGAGAGATGGGGGGAAAAGACAGAGACATGCAAAGAAGTAGAAAGAGAAAGAAAAAAGGGGAGAAAGGTAGAAATGGAGGGAGAGGGAGAGGGAAAGAGAGGAAGTGGGCAAGGCCCACCTTTGATGTGCACAGGAGGTGATCTTAGTGACTGAAGCTGAGGACATATCTTGTCACCACCCCAAGGGCAGACCAGTACAGATGCCTGAATACTAACACTTGTGGTACAAGATAAACATATCAGAGACATTTCTTTCCAGCATTATTATAATTTATATGTTTCTACATGACTTTGAAGTGAGAATGTCCCTAAACATCTCCACTTTTATATTGTCATCATATTCATAAATGGATTTGTTAACTGAACCTGCTTAGGAATAGACAGAACTCTAAATAAATGTGTAGACTCCCTTAGTAAAATCCACATGCTTCCTTTGTTTTGGAAAAGCATTGTTTTGGAAATAACTCCAATGCTTTCCCTGTCTCCTGGAGGTAACAATTTTTCTTATTTCTTCTGTCTTGACTGTTGTGGTGCTAATCTTGGAAGCCAAATTGACTACATCTGGAATTAACTAAAATCCAATGGGTATACCAATGAGGGATTTTTCTAAAGGTTTTAAAATTAAAGGCCTGTCTTTAATCTGGATCATTTGAAGTGATATCCATGTTCAGATACTTGGTTGCTGTGCACACCTCTAACCCCAGCACTCAGGAGGCTAAAGGAGTCAGATTTTTCTAGGTTTGAGACCAGCCTTATCTACAGAATGAATTCCAGGGCTACAGAGAAAAACCCTGTCTCAAAAACACCAAAAAAGAATAAAGAAAAAAACCCCAATCAAACAAAGACTAAGATCTGCCTTAAATCTGGATCACACTTTCTGGTGTCACCTACATGTATAAGGAATATTTGTTGTGTTTGGTGGTCACACAATAATGGTGGGATAGACCTCCAAAATCTATTAAACCAGAAGTAAGCTTTATTCCAGAAAAAGAAAAAAAAACCACCACGGGGCACACAAAGCTTGTCACCTATACCTGTGATCACAGCCAGAGGCCGGCTTCTGAAACTGTGGCCCTGAGGGCTGGTTTGGAGCCTCTTCCTACAGTAAAATCTAGCACCAGGTGTGTGTCAAAGGGCTTTTACAACCTTGAGGTCAGGCTTAAAGTCACTTTACACTGTTAGTTTTACAACTTTTGTTTATAGAGCATTAGAATGCTAACTTAGAGTGTTTGTGAAAGTTAGTGGCTGGCACAGGCACTTTTCACGGCACCTGAGAGAATGTAAGGCAGAAGAGAGTAGAGTTACATAAGGGGACAGTTAAAAATTAGAATACAAGTAGAGTGTCCCATAGAGACAATAGCTAGAAGCTAACTTTTTTTTTTTTTTTTTTTTTTTTTTTTTTTGTGCCAGCACTTGCCTAGCTGAAAAGCTGGGAGGCAGGAAATGACTGTTAAAAGTTTACCTCTGTACACAGTGGCTGCCAGGATGCCTGCTCTTAAGGCAGAAAATGTTTGTTAGTGGTTAACAGTGGCTGGCAGCTCTCTCTCTCTCTCTCTCTCTCTCTCTCTCTCTCTCTCTCTCTCTGTCCTCTCTCTGTTCTCTCTCTCTGTTTCCTCTCTCTCTCTGTTCTCTCTGTTCTCTCTGTTCTCTCTGTTCTCTCTGTTCTCTCTGTTCTCTCTCTCTCTCTCTCTCTCTCTCTCTCTCTCTCTCTCTGTCCTCTCTTTCTCTGTTCTCTCTGTTTTCTCTCTCTCTCTTTCTAAAATGTGTTTTTGCTTACAACTTTATATTTTTGCACTTCTGGACTGGACCCTTAATTTCTACAACTTATTTCTGTATTTTTTATTGCTGAAGAAGGAAGCTCTCTCTGTGTCCACTTGCCCTAGCTCTGGCTACCAAGCTCATTTCTTTACGAGCATCTTCCTTGAAATTTTGGTATATACTGAAGACCAGCTGAGATCTCCAGCCTCATGAACTTAACAACTACTAGAATCTTCAAATTTCTTGGATTACCTGGACCACAGCTTGTAAGACATTCTAATAAATCTACTTTCTATATACGTGGAGAGATTCATTCTACCAGTGCTATTCATGGAGACAACTTTGAATAATGCTGCTGTGGGTTTTTTTCACCTGCCCATTGAGGAAGATGTGATGGCATTAGTGCTCATAAACACTTTTTTCCTGTCTTATTATTCTCTAAGTATTCAACTTTCCTTGGAGACTAATCTTTATTATTATCCATTTGACAACTGTTTGTTCTGAATTTCATGAATGAAACTCCAAAGTAATGGAAGCATCATGCAGCTTTCTGGTGGGAGAAAGACTTATTATCTGTTTTTAATCTGTGATCTAGTTCTTACTTTTCTTTCCTGGTTATCTGAAGTCCCTGGGACAACCAGGTAAAAATTATCTTCAGTTCACCTGACCTCAGTGTCACATAACAAATATCTCCTTTTGTATCTTTAAATCTCCCTTTAGCTGTTAATATTCTGGGCATCCTTCCACCTGTGGGACAGGGATGTAGTATATAACAGTGGCCCACACAAGCTAGCTAGCCACATTGTGTCAAGGAGAAGAACGGGCAGTGCCTGTGGAGAGCTGGAAGATAGCAGGGTCTGCTATTGGAGCCAAGGTCTCGTGCTATGGATCTTTTCTAGATCTCTGCTGATCTAGAAAAGGTCTTTGGGATGAAAGGCAGGGCCAGGAACCACTGAGCTGTGTCTTTAATTTTTATTTTTTAAATTTTTATTTCGTTAGTTAATTAATTTATTTATTGTTTTTCGAGACAGGATTCCTCTGTAGCTTTGGAGCCTTTCCTGGAACTAGCTTTTGCAGATTTCTTTCTTTCTTTCTCTCTCTTTCTTTCTTTCTTTTTTTCTTTCTTTCTAGCTTTTGCAGATTTCTTTCTTTCTTTCTTTCTAGCTTTTGCAGATTTCTTTCTTTCTTCCTTCCCCTTTCTTTCTTTCTTTCTTTCTTTCTTTTTTAATTTAGTTTTAGTTTTTTGAGGCAGGGTTTCTCTGCACCTTTGGAGCCTGTCCTGAAAAAGGGCAGGCTGGTTTAGAACTCAAGGAGATTAGCGTACCTCTGCTTCCTAAGGGCTGGGATTAAAGGCATGCTCCGCCACCATGACCAACCAGCTGAGCTGTGTCTTTAAGCACAGAATAACTCTATGGGAGGTGCTCTTGTCACTCAGGACTCACTAGCCAATCAGGCCCTCCAGGTGACCTGCCAGTCAGAAGTTGTACAGGATCCTTCCGGTGGTGGCCACTTTCAAGCTTGACTTTGAAGAGAATTCGGCGTCAGTGGTTTTGTGTGTTCTACTGTGAGTGCAGGGAGCTGAGCAGGGAGCATGGACAAGCTGGAAAACCATGACGTGGTGAGCTTGGGGTTATCCTCAGACTGAGAGGAGCGGCTAGTTGAGCCATGGGAGACAGTGTGGTGCATCCTCCTCTAAGCTGGGTGGGAGCTGGTGACCAGATGCAGAGTTAATCATATTTCTGCCTGGTCCTGCTGGTACTCCATGCCCCAGCAGGGTCTGTGTGATCCTGTGTGATTCTGCATGATCTTTGAAATTCCTGAGCTGGCTGGCAGCCTCTGAGTAATTTACTATCCTTACTGCGTCTGCTCAGAGATTTGGGAGTGGGACTGTGCTTTGAAATACCCTTATTGTTGACTTCACTGTGACATGTGGGCTCCCTTAGTGCTTGTATTGTCGCAGTGGAACACAGATTTGCCAAAGACAGATAGCTCTGTTTCCTCTAGTATCTTCCAGAAGTTCTTCACTTGGAACATTTAATATTTAGGTGTAGGATCCATCTGGAGTTAATTGTGTGGAGCTTGTAACAGTATTTCTTGTATAGAGTAGCACTCCACTGCTAAATTGTAGAAGCGTAGAATTGATGGTAATAGAATTACCAGTTCTTAGGAGACATTAAGTCACAAAATAGAATTTCAGTAAGGGAGAGCTGCATCCCAAATACCCCAAAGGCAATGGTATTCTAACCTGTTAGAGATTAGTATGATAAAATATAAAAGTTTGGTCCCCAGGATTAACCAGCTACATTCCCATCACAAAGGAGACAAGCCTGATTTACAACCAGCACAAATGCCCATCGTCCATTAAAAAACTGGCTTCTAAATGCTATTCAAGGAGCCATTACAGGGTCACAACTAACATTAAGTCCTGCTGTGCCATAAACGTATATTAATTCTATGATTAATTTCCAGTCTTTTTGAAAAGTGTTTTTGAGTCAAGGTCTCCTAGTTTGATTGAGATGTGCTTGAACCCTGTCTGTAGCCCCACAAGGCATTGTCCTTGTTCTCCTCTTGACTAAACACTCTAAACCTTGGATTACATGTCTGCAGCACCACACAGTTCTAAAATTACCACACAGTTCTAAAATTGTGTTTGAGTCACATAGTGGACTGTCCATTGCAGAATAGGGAAAGGATTTGTGTGTGGAGCATGGCTTCTCCCTTCAGACCAGAAGAGGAGGAACATTGTTCTGTGTTCACTGTAGGGGGAAACAGACTAGATAATGGCTAGGTCACAGACTGCACTGTAGGGGTCTCCATTCTAAAGAAGGACTGATGGGGCCTGGTGAGTGACTTTCTGTGTAATTTCCCTGCAGGTATTAATTCCTTCCATGTGAATGAAGACAGACAGAATTGGTGGGTGTACAATTTAGGGAGGATAGCTTGAACTACTAAGTATTCAGTTTCCAATTAGAGAGCTCTCCTATGCAGATATGTACAATCTTAGTTGACATTGTTAAGTTAGCTGAAAGGTTTGAGAAACAGGCAATTGACTGTAACACCATCACATCACAACACTCAGTGGCTAACATTTTACATGGAACAAAGTCATACAGTCTCTTATTAATGGCACTCTTTCTCTCAGGGAAAGGACTACTCCATTTCAAATTTAGTATAGATAAATGTTCTATTTTCTTTTATCATTTTAAAGCATCAATTATTGGTATCATTTTTAACCTTCATTATCTTTAGATTAATTACTGCTATATTTTCAATATTTCCTAGTTTAAGAATTTCATTCCATTCTTTCTTAAGTGCTGTTTATTTATTTATATCAGTTTAGAGCAGGGTTTCTTAACCTTGTTGGTCACAGCTTCCTTTGGGGGATCAAATGATCCTGTCACAGGACTGGACCAAGACCATCAGAAAGCACGGATATTTTATATTATAATTCATAACAGTAGCAAAAATATATTTATGAAGGAGCAGTGAAAATAATTTTATAGTTGGGGGTTCAACACATCAGGAGGAACTGTTTTAAATGGTCACAACATTAGGAAGATTGAGAACAATTGGTTTATATCAGTGTCTCCTGTAGCTCAGGCTTTCCTCACACTATGTAATTGAGAATTGCTTTGAACACCTAATCCTGCCTCTGCTACCCAGTGCTAGAAAGATAGTCCTGCAACTCTAACCAGGATGGACTTTGACTGGTCTGTGGAAAGGAGAAATAGATCAGTGAATGAGTACCCTCCAACTTCTCTAGATTTTATTGTGAATTTACAAGTGGAGTAGGACCGATGTAAGAATTTAGTTCACTGACCAACTGTAAAGCAAGCATAGTCACAACAGAAAAGGGAATTGGCAAGAAAAAGGGTGAAAGATTTCCTGCTGGGGCAGTAGTTGTCATTAGCAATGAGTAGTGACACACCATAAACTCTGCATTCAAGAATCTATATAAAAACATAATTAAACCAAATTACTGTAGTTACAGTAGTTCAAGCAAACTAGAAGAACTGGGTAAAAGCATGTGGTCCTGCCTAACATGACTGTATACCCTGAGAGAAATGATGTGAGTTGTACTTGGTGTGCTCTAATACAGATCCCTAGTCTCTGGAGCACACAACCATGAAGCTTGTTTGAACTTTTTAACCGTATTCTTTTGATATTGTAATTACATTATTTTTACTATCAGTCTCTAGCTTCCAACTGTTCTCATGGACCCTTTATTGTGTTCTAATCCATGGCCTCTTTTTGTTTAACAATCACTGCTTGAATGTGACCTGGGTTTGGTTACAAGACCTCCCAGCTATGAAGTAAAGGGTTGACTACACTGGACATTGAGTGTGTAATAGAATATGTACACATAGGACCATGTGCCTTGGAGGAAGAACAGGAATTGCTCTGGGAAAATGGAAGATTTTACTAAACTATAAATTAGGGTCTTGTCTCACCATAGTGTGGAAGGAAACCTGGAGGGGTTTTGCTCTCTGAGACATTTGATCTCTGTTCACCCCGTAGGCTAACTGCTAATGTCTTGAAGCCCAGCTGGGTGGTTCTAGCTAATGAAGGACTCTACTTGGCAGTCAGTATCACCGTAGGAGGTAGCTTACAGGTTCTTTTCAGGATTCTCTTGTTCTGCTGATTGGAGATGTGAGGAGGACCACAAAGCCATGCCATGGTAAATGTAGGGGCCACTGTCCCCAGACCAGGAAGAGCAGGTTGGCTGAGCTATTAGCTGCTTGGAAAGCAATGGACCATGATCCAGACATGTTCTGTTAGTTTGTGTGGTGATCTGGGTAGTGGCCCTTGGCCTCTGAGCTTTGTTGAGTGTGGATTCCCTGGGGGAGGGAGAGGCTGTGCCATACTGGTGTGGGAGACTATGAGCTTACAATATTGTTGCCTCTTGCTGTGTAATTGATAATTTCTTTGAACACCCAATCCTGCCTCTGCTGCCCAATGCTGGGTAGATAGTCCTGAAACTCCTTCAGGACAGAGTCTTGACTGGTTTGTGAGAAGGAAAAATAGTCCAGCTAGTGAGTGACCTCCAGTATCTCAGTCTTTTAGTGCTTGCTTATAAATGAAGAGGGATCTGTGCAAGAACTGAGTACATAGGTCAATCTTGAAGCTGGTATATTCACAGTGCAGAAAGTGAGAGACAGGACAGTGGTTGAGAACTCTCCTACTTCAACAGTAGTTGAGATTAGCAATGTTTAGCTATTTACTAATTACCTAATTAGGAATTCAGTAATCAATTTTAGATGCTCCATAAATGTCCTGATGGCCATTTCTTGTTGTCCACAGGCCAGGGCAATCAAGAATCTAAATAAAGAACTGACCTTCTCATAAAACCAAATTGCTATAGTTATAGTAGTTCAACCAAAATAGATCTGAGTAAAATGTAGCCCACCTAACAGGACTGTTATTTTACTGGTTTTAAATATATATCCAGAGATGAAAGGTTTGAGAAATCTTTGATGTGCTCTAATATAAATCTCTAGTTTCTGAAGCACATGGCCATGAATCCTGTTTCAACTTTTCAAAATATTATTTTGAGATTGTAACTATATCATATCCGCATTCTCTTTCCTGTCCCCACGCTTTACCATGACCCCTTATTATCTTCTAATTCATGGCCTATTTTTCTTTAACAACGGTTGTAAATGTGACCCATGTTTGGCTGCAGGATTTCCCAGGTATGACGTGATAGGTTGGCTGCACTGCACATTGAGTGTGTAATAGAAGGTGTATTCAAAGGACCCTGTGCTTTGGATGAGGAATGGGATATGTGCTAGGAAAGTGGATGACTGTCTACTAAAATACAAACTTTCTGGTCTAGAACCCTGTCTACTGGGCTGGAAGGGCAGAATAGGAATTACTGTGCTGTCTGGTGATCTCTGATCACCCATTAGGGGAGCTGAAAATATTCTGAGGCCCAGCAGGGTGGCCTTAGCCAATGAGGGACTCTGGACATCTTAGCAAGCAGGAATAATAGTGGCAGGTAGCTTGCAGGTTCTTTCCAGGATTCTTTTCTACTTTTGTTGTAAGGAGTTGTAAGAATGACCAGTAGTTATGCCATGTGAGTGTAGGGTGTTCAGATTAGGTCTGTTGAGCTGTAATTTCTGCTGGGATTTGGATGGACCATGAGCCAGGCTGTGGTTCTGTTGCTCTATGTAATGACCTGTGCAGTGCCCCTTGTCTTCTGAGCCTCCCCGTGTATGGATTTCCCGGGGAGAGGGAGACTCCGCAGCCCTGGCATGGTAGGATATTGTGCTTGTAATCTCATTGTCCAGTGTACATACAGAGCCATGCTTTTGGTGTACAGTGGAAAGAAAAATTTGAAAACTGATAATCTGGTTCCTAGATGTTCTGAATATTGCAGTCTACTTTCAAGTTTGTCTGATAAATGTCTCAAATGGTTTAAAAGCTGGTAGAACTATGGTGATGTTGATTGTCTTTTAGCAATACAGGATTAAAATGCTTCTAACTTTCTGCTACCACCAGATGCAATGGTGTAATTCAGTGATGTTTAGTTCCAGGGAACAAAGGGAGTTTCTGTGCTACAGAGGTTTCTTAGGTTTTTATGGTGTTGGGCAGGTAGATAGAGCAGAATCTATATCTTTCACTAAAATCCATTTGACAGGAAACAGAAGTTATTCTATATTGTTTTGGGATTGATCTTCAGTGTGTCTGGGTTTACCTGAAAACACAAGGAGGTCTAAGGGGCTGCATAACCATAGCAGGAGATCATCTCTTTTTGCAGAGAGGGCTCTAGAGCATGAGGCCTCTCTGGAAGAAATAACAGTAGCTGGAAGGTCAGAAACAGCAGTTTAAGGATCACATTGAAGTAATTTTGTGAAAATTGTGAAGACTTTATTTAATTTCCATACACATAGAATCATAGGTAGTTGGGTAAAATTGGTCAGGATCACACGTTTCCTGACTGTTTCCTTTGGTCTTTTGATTAATAGCTGACTATATTTTCCTTCCTTTGCTCTTGGCTTTTTCTCTCCATCCTCTTTATTCTTTCCCAAATATCATGCACATTCTTGAATCATCAGCTTTATGGTAATTTTTTCCCTGAGACAGGGTTTCTCTGTAGCTTTGGAGCTTGTCCTGGAACTCACTTTGTAGACTAGACTGGCATCAAACTCACAGAGATCCTGCTGTCTCAGCCTCCTGAGTGGTGGGATTAAAGGTATATACCACCTCCACCCAGAAAGAAGTCATATTATGTCAATCTGTGTACTATTTTTTGATAATCCCATTGATTACTCTGAGTGCTTCCAATATGAATGTAGCTTTGTAATAGCTTTCCTGTTATAATTCTTTGGGAATTGCCATTGCACTGTATTCATTTATGGTGCAAATTTACCCTACACATCATCTTAATATTGATGCATCATGTTTCCAAATACCATTTATTTACTTCTTTATTTATTTAGGTTTTGTTGCTCTTATTCTTAATCTGTGAGAGACTTTTGGTTTATTGGAAAAAAAGGTATTATGGATGTTGGCAGGTGGCTCAGCACATATTCATTCTGGAGGTGACCTGAGTTCAGATACCTACACTCAAGTTGTGAGGCTCATAACTCTAGCATTTTAGATCCAGGGCATCTGAACCCCCTTTTTGTATGTTACTTGTATATGTATATATATATATATATATATATATACATATATATATATATATATATATATATATGGAAGATATTGTCACTCATTGCCAAACATATGCAAAAAGCAGCAGTAAACTTGTTTTCAAAAGTGTTTGTGACTTATAAAGCAATTAGAGTAAAACAAGCTGCTCTAGGTGTCCACAGATTCTTTAAAAATCTGTGATCTTGCATTTTGTTTTTAAATGTTTTCATTTCCTCACTTTGATTGTAGACCTACAGGCAATCATCAATCAGGGGGAGCAAAATGGTGTCTAAATGATCCTAACAGACATCCTTTTCTTTACTATAAGATAATGAGATTTTTTTAAGTAGTCAAAACTATTTTCTATGAAAAAACATGAGAAGGTTTCAAGTGAATCTCTCCAATTTTTGTAGAACAGCTCTCCTCACCCAAGCCATTTTCTATTTTTGTAAAGGATAAAGAACAGAAGTGTACAGGATGAGTGCTAGTCACTGATTTCTTAGAGTTTGATTTTGATTAGAATCCTCTAGTTTTTATTTAAAGGAGCATAATATGTCTTTGTGTCTTTGTCAGTGCTATCAATCTATGTTGTTGATTTTATTCATTGTTATCTAAGTATATTGTTTATTTTCTGGAAAATAATGGTCTCACCAATTTCTTATTCAGATTTCTCATGTTATGAGTTCCTTGAGTTTTTGTTTGTTTGGAAAGTTTCTGTGGAGAGACAGTTTTAGTTTTATCTTTTTTATCTTAATTTTTTTTTCTTCTTTTCATTTCCTGGCATATCTATCTTTGTTTGTGTTTTTGCTGCTTAAGTTATTGATATAATTAGTACATTGCCTTGGATCTTAAAATCTTCTTGCATATTAGCCTCAGCTATCAGAATGTTATTGCTTAGAGTAATCTCAGAAAATACCAATTGAGAGTATGCCTAGATAAGAATATCTGATTAGGGTATCTGGGAGAGATTGTATTGATTTTGATTGATATAGGTAGGCTCTTCCACTGAGTTGGCAATATCTCTGAGCACAAAGCTCTGAGCACAAGACAGTGACAAAACAAGAGGGAAAGTCAGAAAACAATGATTCCACATGTTTTGCCTTTAGTTATCAGCTTGAGTATCTATCCTAAGCTCTCATAAGGAGGAACTGTGAAATAGGGTTAACAACCAAATAAACATGTTCACCACCTGAGTTGCTTTTGATTGCATAATTTAATAACAGCAATAGAAGAAAGTTGGAACAAAAATGGGATTCAAAGGGGATTTTGTTGCTACAAAGGACCTGGAAATGGACTCTTATAAGAATGCTGAAGAGATCAGAAAACTGGACAAAGAGCTTAATCAGCTGTTTTTGTAGGACATAAACGAAGGGAATGTTGAGAGTAATGGCACACAGTGGAGGTCAAGGTCATAGGATTTTAGTGGGCAGTAGACTTTTCAGGGAACCATGGAGTTGGCCTGACCTAACTGCCTTGAAAGACATGTGTCATGGGCTTTTCAGGTTAAAGCCCATGGTTCCTGGGTCACAATATACCTCCCAGTTCCTGACAGACTGTTGCATTCCCTCAGGCAGTGAAGCATTCAGGCTGATTTGTGCTTCTTTGTACAATTCCTTAGTAGTCAAGGAACAGGACATTTGAACTTAGACATTAATTGTGTGTATGCTGTATAGCTTGCAAACTTCATTATATCCTGGTATAGACAGAGGTTGTTTAGTCATTTCCCCACTATCCACACCCTTAGTAATTATACAGAACTTATATTAATTATAAGACTGCATATCCAATAGCTTAGGCTTCTTATTAAATAACTTTTACATCTTAAATTAACCCAATTCATCTGTGTATTGCCACATAGCTGTGGCCTACCAGTAAGGTTCCATCCAGCATCTGTCTCCTTCAGTGGCTACATGGCATCTCCCTGACTTTGCCTTCTTTTCTCCTCTATCTCTGCTTGGAATTCTCACCTTTTTTTATTCTGTGCTACCATAGGCCCAAAGTGGTTTCTTTATTAACCAATGGGAATAAAACATATTCACAGCATACAGAGGGGAATTTTGTCTACATAAAAAAGAAGGTTTTAACTTTGATATAGCAAGATTACATATAACAAAACCATATCAAGCAAGAATTATAGTTACAATATTTAGTCCATTTACATTTGGCAAATTAAGAAAAATACTCTATCATGTATTCTATTTTTGTGAGTCTAAAGTTTTATATCTAATCTATCTTTTATAATAATAAAATGGTCTTTCTTCAACTCCACCAAAGACTCTAGAAGGATATATATTACTTAACTAATTATAAGTACTTCCAAAACTCTAGAATTGACAAAGACATCTTGCTGCCTGGACAGTCACCCAAAGTTCTTCTGTAACATTAGGGCATCCATCTTCAGTCTAGAGGCCCATAGTGTCTGGTAGACTTTTCCATGAAGCAGAAAATTTCAAAGACAGTTCCACTTATATTGGTACTTTCCCAGTCACCTTTTTTCTGTGTCTTGCAGAATGTCTAGCAGATTCTTTCATGAAGCAGGATATGTCTCACCTTTTTTAGGCAACTTTATATTAGTCCTTTTTTCTAGGTCCTGCATGTTCAGTTTATACAACATACCATCAAGCAATCCAGTCAAGAGCAGTTTCTTGCCCAAGTGGCTAGCCTAGTCACATTGAAGGCAAATTCCATAATAAGTTCCTTCAATGCCCATCAACCCCTCTGAAATAATTGGTGCTACCAGAAGGATTCATGTCTTACTGTCATGAAGAGGCATAAATTTTAAAAACATTTAAAATGCCATATTCTATGTCTTTGAAAGATTTGAAGAATACCTATCCATATGAAATATATCTCTGTACATCTAGAAAACCTAACTAACATGACTACAAGTTTATCTATTATAAATGACTATCCATTAATTTGTATTTCTTAACTATACATTGTCATAAATGAACTGAACAAATATAATACCTTAAACAAGAGCAGAGATTTATTTAACAAAATTGACCTTAAATTTATATCAATAGACTTCCACTGTTTCTCTGATCTTTCAGGTTTTTACCCCTGATATCTGACTCCCAGTTTTTATTGATAAAGATTAATTAGTTAATGTTTTATCTGACCCCTTAAAAATATGCTTAATAAACAGAAAGGGGCAATTAAGACACCTAGATATAGATTGCATAGTAGTTTTTTAACTTTATTTTTTTTTAATGCTAATGGAAAAGAAATGGCAGCTGTGGAGAAAGTTAAAAGTTGTAACCTTTCATTTTTTATTTAGAAAAAAGGGGAAATGTTGTACAACATTAACTGAAGATGTGTTACATTTATTTATGCTGTGGAATGTTTGTTTAATGATGCAAGAGTGTGTTGCATTCTTTTATGTTGCATTTTTTAACTCTGAAGCAGCGTTACTTTGCCTGCCTAAAACAACTGATTGGTCTAACAAAGGTCTGAATGGCCAATAGCTAGGCAGGAGAGGGATAGGTTGGGATGCCAGACAGCGAGAATAAATAAAAGGAGGAAGAGAGAAGGACTGAGGACCAAGAAGAGAAGGAGGAGAATGTCAGGGACCAGCCACCCAGCTTCACAGTTAGCCACAGAGTAAGAAGTAAAGAAAGGTATATAGAATAAAGGTAAAATCCCAAAGGCAAAGATAGATAGAATAATGTAAAATAAGAAAAGTTGACTAGAACCAAGCTAAGGCTGGGCATTCATAGGTAAGGATAATCCTTCATGTGATTTATTTGGGAGCTGGGTGGTGGGCTCCCAAAAGAACCAAACAGTAAAAAACTAACTACAGGATGAATCATCTGTGGGTATATGCCCAAGACTGGTACAACAGAATCCTGAGGTAGATCTATTTCCAATTTTCTGAGGAACTGCCATTGTGATTTCCATAGTAGCTATATAAGTTTGTAAAGGTTTTTCCCCATAGATAACCAGAGTGTTATAGCTAAAGTGCTGCATAGCTTATACCAGTTTATATTTTAAGAGTTTTTGGTGACTTGAAATTATTAGGCCTGTTCATATCCCAATATCTGAGTTGGGAGTCCCAGAACCACCTGCTACTCTAGATTCAGGGGATCTGACACCCTCTTTTCTTATATGTCACCTGTATATACATGGAAGACATTCTTTCTCACAAATAAACATATATAAATTGTGGGGATAAGCTTCTTTTCAAAAATCCTTGTGACTCATAAAACAATTAGAGCAAAACAAGTTGCTTTAGGTATATAGTACAAATCATACACTGTTTCTTTAAAAATTTGTTATCTTGCATTTGGTTTGAAAAAGTTTTTATTTCCCCACTATGATGCAGACTTACAGGCAATCTTCAGTCATAGGAAACAAAATGGTGCCTAAGTGATGTTAATCAATATAGTTTTCTTTTTATAAGAGAATGGGATCCTTTTAGTAATCAAAACTCTTAGTGGATCAGCTCTCCTCACCCAATCCATTGTCTATTATCAGCAAAGGAGAGAAGTCATACACAGGATGACTGCTGGCCAGTGATTTCTTGTTATTTAATTTTGGTTAGTATCTTGTCATTCTATTTAAGGAACTATGATATGTATTTGTAGGCCTGTCTTTGTGTCTTGTTTCACCTATGATACCATCTATATTGTTGATTTTATTAATTATTATCTAAATTTATTGTTGTTTCCTTATAAAATGACAGATTTTCATTATTCTTTTTCAGAAAATTTACTATATTATGAGGTCCCTGAGCATTTCTCAGTTTAGGAAGTGTCTGTGGAGAAACAGTTTTAGTTTTCTCTTCTTGAACTTAGAGGCTTACTTTTTCTCATTTCTTTTTTTTGGAAATGTGTCATATTTTTATTAGAGATCAAACATAGCATATATGCCTTTGTGCACAAATTTAATAACACATAGAAAGTATAGAACATTATCATTGTCCATGCAATCACACAGGTTGTTGGGATCCCATGTTAGGGTGACATCTGTTGGAGTCAAGTCTTGACAAGTTTATATGTTCCACCAGGGTAGGATCATGTGGATTAGAAATGTTAGACAAAAACAAAAAAGAAAGAAAAACACAAAGACACAGAATAGAGTTGGGAAGGTAACCCAGTGAATACTGAATTCTCATTTATGTTCCATATGCTTTATATACCCCAATCCAAAAGCAGGGGAAGAAGACAAGACTTCTTTACCATAATACAAACAAGGAAAAAACAAACTACTTACCTCTACAATACCTGTACCATCAAGTCACTCTCTCCTAAGTTAAGTTGGTTAGGCAGGACACACAGCCACCACACCTTAGGTCAAACATCCTGTAGGTAGATACACCTTGGGTCAAAATCCCTATCATAACCTTGAAGGAGCAAGAATAGGCCTGAATTCAGAACCTTTGGTCAAGGTGAAATGGATTCACATCCATGGGCTCTAGTAACATATAAACAAATGCACATACTTGAGTCATTTTGATTTGGACAAATTTGCAATATATTTAAGATTCTATCATCTGATTCCACTGGAGATATTCTGAATTTTGGCTTAAACTTACCTTTTGTTTTTTAGCTCAATCTTTGAAGTTTATAGACCTGAAAGTCTGCTTTAAATATTCACTTATCTTAATGTTGATTAATTAATAATATATATGATTATATGTAAGAAAGTAGGATGTTGAAATTTTATTTAACATCATAAGAATAAAATATTTTGATATTTAATAATAATTTTGAAAGATTTATAATGAAAAGTGTTTAATAACTTTCAATTATTTACAGAAGTAGAAAATAGAGTAACACATATTTTCTTAATTATTTGACTTTTATTGTGGTCTGTCTATATTTTACAATCTTTTAAGAAGATTATAATTATTAAGTAAAAATGTCGTGTATCATTAAGAAGAGATAAAAGGAGACCAACCATAAGATTCCAAAGAACCAGAGCAAACTTAAGACCAAAGCTGAAGACCTTAAAGCATTACATTTCAAACTATTATTACAAACTCATTATAATAACAAATTATGATCCTGGCATAAAAATAGACTAAAAGGTTAGTAGAATAATGGATAAATCTCCCAAACTATATCCAAACACTTACGGTCAAGTGTAATTTATCATTCTATCAAAAGTTCAATAGGGAAAATATGTTCTCTTCCAGAAATACTATTGTGAAACAGGTTATTCATTTGTAAATAATGAATTGGGGCTCTTCCTTTAAAGTATGCATGAAAGTTGGGTCAAAATGGATGAAAAACTTTAATGTAAAACCTGAAATTACAAAACTATATTTTTAGAAGAAAATGTAGGGCAAATCTCAAATGATTTTGGTTTGAGAATATGTCCTTTTTATTGTTGATAGCTACAATCTCAGAAGTAGAATGAATAGAATGAAAAAATAGACAAATAAGACCACATATAATTAAAAGCACTCCGCATAACAAAGTAACTTGTAAACATGAAAAGAAAACTGAGAGAATAGCTGACTATATCACCAAACACCTTATCTAACAAGGGAATAAATCTAAAGTTTCGTAAGAAATTATTCAAAGCAAAGCAAAATGTAAATAAAAGCAAAACCAAACAGTATGCTCAAACGATAGGTAAAATACTTGAAAATGAAAATGTGTTCATCATTAATATTAGTATTTGAATTTCATAAATTTTTAATTGTTGTATTATGAAGGCGTAAGTCACAAACAATGCCACACCAATTTGGGATTATGATTAATAGGGTGATATTTATTTAAAGGGGAAAAAACTTACAGATCACTGTCCCAGGCAACAGCCCTCTACGCAAACGCAACCAGGAGTCTAGTCGCCGGCGGAGCAGGAAGTGAAGAGAGAGAGGAGAGGGAAGTGGCCGCTTTTTTAAAGGGAGAGAGACCACGCCCCAAGGGGCTGGTATCTCAGCGGTGATAGGCTGGAGGAGTGGGAGGACCTCCCGCAACACCTCCCCCTTCTGTTTAAATAAGAGAGTTCTAAACCTACTATGAAATTATATACAATAAGTACAAATATCCTATTCTAACTAGCTTAGGTCTTGTATAATAAATAACTTGGCCAAGTCATGAGAGAAAGTAACTACATTTATATAGTCTTCAACCCCATCAACGATCTGAGAAGGGAAATAATGTTACCTGGGTAATTAGGAAGTTCAGTAAAACAACTTCCAAAACATGTAACAAATCACAGAGACAACTAGCTACCTAGGCAATCACCCAAAGTCACATTAGCAGCGTTGAAGCAACCAACTTTGGCTAAGGCCTAACATAACTGACACACCATTTTCAAAGGCAAGCAACTTTCAAAACTATCTTACCCTGTCTTGGCAGGATAAGACAGCCCTGTTTTATCCATTGATGCATGCTCTGTATCTTTGTCAGTGGTTGAGGTATGGGCATTTATTTGCCCCAAGGCCAGTTCTGCCAAAAAGAAATGCTCCAGGTGGAGTGTCTTTGGTGCTCAACATTCTCTCGGGAATAGAGTGGTGTTGCCAGGAGCAATTGTGTCTCACTACCACAAAACTCTGAGTTAGATTAAAGGCCATTTTCTACAGCTCTTTGAAGAAGTTGAAGATTATCTATCTATACTGAGTATAATCTCTATATATCTAAAGAACCTGATTAGTCTAATTATAAATGACAAACTTAGATGACTATTAGTCTATATAATTCTCAATATCTATCTAACTTAAAGACTAAGACAATAAACGACTGTGAAACAAATGAGGACAATGACCTCCAAATATAAACAATGTACAAATATACATTGCAGTAGGTAAATATATATCAATACACAAACATTATATAAGTATCTTAATCAGAGGTAGAAATGTACACTGCAATATGGTAAATATATACAATATATATATATATATCAATACAATATATGTCAATACATAAAAAATGTTTTAAACAGAGGTAGAAACATGAATGCATACAATAGTCAATACAATTTAACTTTGTATCAATATACAAGAATCTATATCAATATATTTGTCTAACAAGAGTAACTCACAATTACAAATCTATTATCCCATCATCCCTCTTTTTTTTTTTTCAAAATGATCCCTGAGCTTATAAAATTCCTCCCCCAACCCTCAATCGTATACTAATTATAATCAACCCCTAAATGATGCCCCTAAACCCAAGGGCAAACTTTACTGGGAGAGGGGACGTCGTCCTCAAAAATTACTTCCAGCTGTCATAGGGGCGACGTTCTTTCTGGGGGATCCTGTGAAAGTAAAAT
This sequence comes from Microtus pennsylvanicus, assembly GCF_037038515.1. Taxonomy (NCBI): domain Eukaryota; kingdom Metazoa; phylum Chordata; class Mammalia; order Rodentia; family Cricetidae; genus Microtus; species Microtus pennsylvanicus. The sequence continues at coordinate 114,105,515 of NC_134586.1, forward strand.
GATGGTTAAATTTCAAGATCAATGTCTTTTAAAATTGCCAATAGTCTCTGAGTATTTTGTGCAGGTCTGGCCAAAATGTTGTATAAGATGTGCACCATTTCAGCTAACCAAGTTGGAACTGTCTTGTGCAGCTGGTATCCAAAGCAGGTCTTGTTGTAGCGCTATCAGTATCATGACGTCATATCAACCAGGTGGAGTTGTTGTTATGGGGCCCCATCTTCTTCCTGGAAACTTCAAATGTCACTTCAGGAAAAACTCATTGTTCATTATGAAAAACTTAAGCATTAATCATATAGACATATATATATATATATATATATATATATATATATATATATATATATATTCAATGAAAGACATGATAGATATATTCAGTGAAAAGTATGATAGATATGAAGAAAAGCAAAGATGTTTTCTAAACTCATATTTCTTTCTGTCCCATATCATGGCTCTTGACATGAGACAGAAACTCCAGAAACTCTGGGTTTTTCTCTTACTAACAGGCTTGGAATTGGAGAAGGACTGAGCCAGAGTCCAACTTCAAAACCAGCTTTATAAATTTAGAAATATGGTTTAATATTACTTACACAACCCTTTCAGTTTTCTTGATATTTCCTATTGGGCAGGTATTTTTCCATCTGTCAGTATCCAAATATCCAGGGTCCCTTGAATTTTTCAAAGATGAGTGTTTTCCTGTGGAGATAAGAACAGAACCCTGCCCCCATTCTATATGTTTTTCTTACCATCTGTATGAATATCATCATTGTAGATAAGTTGTCATTTCTCCTTTCCAAGAGGTTTCTCCTCTTCAAATCGAAACTTTATTAATTTTGATGGTATCCACAATTTTTCTTCTCCTGTGGAAACAAGAGCAAAACCCCTTCCCCAACGTAGCACATCTCCTGGCTTCCACTGAGAGGTCAGCACATCTTTGAAATAAATCGGTTGATTTAGTTCAGCAGACTTTTCCATTATCCAATGTCTTTCTGCTGCTGTCGTTCCTTTCTCATTAGCGTTAAGAAAATTCAAGGTTAATAAAGCATTATGTAATCTATTTCTGGGGGTATTTTCAGTCCCTTTCTGTTTGTTCAGCATATCCTTTATAGTACGATTTGATCTTTCTATAACTGCCTGACCTGTAGGATTGTTTGGTATACCTGTAATGTGTTTTATATTATAATAATCAAAAAAGCGTTTCATTTTCTTAGATACATATGCTGGACCATTATCTGTCTTTATTTGCGCAGGTATACCCATGATGGCCATAACTTCCAATAAATGTGTGATTACTGAATCAGCCTTTTCTGAGCTCAGGGCAGTAGCCCATTGAAAACCTGAATACATGTCTATGGTGTGGTGTACATATTTTAATTTACCAAATTCTATAAAGTGGAACACATCCATCTGCCAGATTTCATTTCTCTTAGTGCCCTTTGGGTTACTCCCTGCAGGCAACGGTGTTTGATTATAGAAAGAACAAGTAGGACATCTCTTTATAATGTCCTTAGCTTGTTGCCAAGTAATGGAAAATTCTTTCTTTAGGCCTTTACTATTGACATGATGCTTCTTATGAAATTCTGAGGCCTGCAACACACTTCCAATCAATAATTGATCAATCTCAGCATTGCCTTGGGCTAGAGGACCAGGCAGACCTGTATGGGACCGGATGTGTGTTATGTACATCGGACAAAGCCTGTTCCTGATTATGTCTTGTACCTGGATAAACAATGAAGTCAACTCTGTGTCATCTGGTATAAATTCAGCTGTCTCAATATGCAAGATAACTCTTTCTGCATATTGTGAATCTGTAACTATATTAAGGGGTTCTTTAAAATCCCTTAGCACCATAAGAATGGCATATAATTCTGCCTTCTGGACAGAATTATAAGGGCTTTGTTCCACCTTACTCAATTCATCTGACTTGTAACCTGCTTTCCCTGATTTATTTGCATCAGTATAGAAAGTACGGGCTCCAGTTATTGGAGCATCACGTACAATTCTAGGAAGAATCCAAGAAGTTCTTTTTATGAGGTTAAGTCTACCACTTTTGGGATAGTTGCTATTAATTTCTCCCAAAAAATTAGCACAAGCTCTTTGCCACGGTTCATTGTCTTCCCATAACTTTTTTATTTCTTCTGTAGTAAAAGGCACTATAATTTCTGCTGGGTCTATACCTGCTAGTTGACGAAGTCTCAGCTTACCTTTTATAATTAATTCAGAGACTTTTTCCACATAAGTTTTTAATTTTTTACTTGGTTTATTAGGTATAAATATCCACTCTAAAATAATATCTTCCCTCTGCATTAGAATCCCTGTAGGAGAAATTCTGGAAGGCAATATGACTAGGATGCAGCTAAGATTTGGGTTCACCCTATCCACATGTGCCTCCTGTAATTTTTCCTCAATCATTGTCAGTTCCTTTTCTGCTTCAGCTGTCAGTTCTCTTGGACTATTCAAATCTTTATCACCATCTAAGGTTTTGTTTAAATGAACTACTAGATCAGGTGTTATCCCAACAGCTGGTCGTAGACTGGAAATGTCTCCTAACAATCTTTGGAAGTCATTAAGAGTCTTTAAGCGGTCTCTCCTGATTTGTGCCTTTTGCGTTTTAATTTTCTCTAACCCTATTCTGTAACCTAGGTAATTAATAGAGTTTCCTCTTTGAATCTTTTCAGGGGCAATTTGTAATCCCCACCTAGGCAAGACTTTCTTTACTTCTTCAAACATCCTTTCTAAAGTATCTTTATTTGAATCAGATAACAAGATGTCATCCATGTAATGATAAATGATGGACTTGGGGAATTGTTTACGAATTATTTCCAATGGCTTACTTACAAAATATTGGCACAGTGTAGGACTATTGAGCATACCCTGTGGGAGGATAGTCCACTGATATCTCTTATTAGGCTGAGAATTATTATAAGTAGGCACTGTGAAGGCAAATTTTTCTCTATCCTTTTCTTGTAACGGTATAGTGAAAAAACAATCTTTCAAATCAATAACTATAAGAGGCCATCCTTTTGGTAACAGAGAAGGCAAAGGAATTCCAGATTGTAGTGAGCCCATAGGTTGAATTACTTTGTTGACAGCTCTTAGATCTGTCACCATTCTCCATTTACCAGATTTCTTTTTTACAACAAACACAGGAGAATTCCAAGGGCTGGTTGATTCTTCAATATGGTGAGCATCTAGTTGCTCTTGCACCAGCTGTTCCAATGCCTGTAGTTTATCTTCAGCTAGAGGCCACTGTTTGATCCATATTGGCTTCTCAGTTAGCCATTTTAAAGGTAGGGCTGTTGGTACTTCTAAAGGTTTGGTATTTGCTGTATGTTCTTGTACAGCCTGAATGGCTGGTGACCTTTTTCCATAATACCTCATCATATCCTTCCCCGAATTATGAATTTCTGGAAATACAGGAATGTTAATCTGGGTATTCCATTGCTGTAGCAGGTCACGGCCCCATAAATTTATGGCAATATTGGCTATATATGGCCTTAGTCTTCCTATTTGCCCTTCGGGCCCTATGCATTCAACCCATCTTGTGCTTTGTTTTACACGAGATAGGGTTCCAATTCCTAGGAACTGAACATCTACCTCTTGAAGAGGCCAATTCGGATGCCAAGATTCTGGGGTAATGATACTTACATCCGCACCTGTGTCTAATAAGCCTTCAATAAAAGTGCCATTTATACAGACTCTTAGCTTTGGTCTTTGATCATTAATAGAAGTCTGCCAAAATATACGTTTATTCTGTCCTACTGGGTTTTTTGACTCATCCTCCACACGTAATTCATCATTTAGACCAGTATTACTTTTTACAGCAGAAATTGGAGCTTTTAATTTTCTTGGTGAGGCACGTTCTCCACTGTGACTGGGAATGACTGGGCCACTGTTGGCTTGGGGGCCTGCGAGAGGCCCCCCCATGGAGTTTCCCGATGATATCAGATTGCCCCGTCTATCTGTTGTTGACCTACATTCGTTGGACCAATGCCTGCCTTTACCACATCTCCTACATATACCTGAAGGCCGAGGTCTCCTATTTTTGTCATTCCCAGAAGAGATATTATTCCTAGAAATTCTTTGCCTGCAATCCCTTTGTAAATGTCCTAATTTACCACAATTAAAACACCTGGCAGTTTGATGTCTCCTCATTGCTTTGGAAATCACTTCTCCTACCCAAGATTCATCATTATAGCTACATTCATCTCAACATTCATCGTATGCTGAATCCATTCATCCATAGGTGCTGATCTAGACTTTAAAGGCCCAATTATCTTTTTGCATTCTATGTTTGCATTCTCAAAAGCTAGAGATTCAAGAAGTATTCGTCTAGATTCTGGGTCTGTTACCCCTATGTCCAGAGCCTTAATCAATCTTTGCAAAAAGTCAATAAAGGGTTCTCTCTGTCCCTGCCTAATTCTGGTATATGATTCAACCCTTTTTGCTGGATCTTGTATCCTATTCAAAGCATTTAAAGCTGCTTGGTGACATAGACACAGTACTTCATCGTCATAAAGAGCTTGGACCTGTGGATCAGCATATTCTCCTGCACCAAGAATTTGATCTTGGGAAACCTCAACACCTTTTGCTCTTCCTTGCTGTTCCATATGTTTGGATTCTTCTCTGAAATAAATTCCAAACATCAAGGAAGGTCCCTTATCTAAAACTGCAGACACTAACTGATGGAAATCATGGGGGATAGCTCTAGCATTAGAAGCCCAAGTCTTTATCATTTCCTTTACATATGCATTGTGCAAGCCAAAATTAACAACAGCTTGCTTAATTTCTTTCAGATCATTCATTGCTATTGGTGTCCATCTAGCTTCTCTGACTCCCTTTGAGCCTTTAGAAGTTGACGCTTTGTCAGAATTAAGTATAGGGTATGTCGCTAGAACCCTGGGTAAGCCAGTTCTAATAGCTGGTGGAGGCATTGTATCCTGTCCTTGTGCCTCCTTACTCTGTTCACCAGCTGCAATAATTTCTCCAATCTTTTCAAATCTTTTTATCATTGTCTCTCTTAAATCCTGAATCTCTTGACCTGTATATATTTGTAGTAATAGGGAGCGGCGGCAGGGTTGCGTCCCCAAACACCCCAGCCGCCTGCCCGGCTCGGCTAGCTTATGCCCCAAATAATTACACGGACACTGTATTCTTTTAAACACTGCTCTGGCCCATTTCTAATAATCTATGTAGCGCCCCTAGGTGCGCTTACCGGGAAGATTCTAGCCTAAGTCCATCCTGGGTCGGAGCTGGGGCATGGTGTGCGTCTTCCCTGGAGCAGGTAGCATGGCGTCTCTCTGAAGGCGTCTGCTCCGGAGAGCAGAGCTGTGGAGTCTGACCTCACTTCCTCTTTCTCCCAGCCTTCCCTTCTGTTTACTCCACCCACCTAAGGGTGGGCCTATCAAATGGGCCTAGCAGTTTCTTTATTGCTTAAACAATGAAATCAACAGATTGATATATGACACTCCCACATCACTTCCCCTTTTTCTGTTTAAACAAAAAAGAAAGCCTTTAACTTTAACATAGTAAAATTACATATAACAAAACAGTTATCAAGTAAAAGTTACATCAGAAACATTTATACATATAACAAAATTGACCTTAAATCTCTATAAATAAAGCAAAATCTATACTAATGCAAATTATTCATATCTATATCATATCCTCCTTTAAATGTAAAAGAACGTTTATAAACCATATTTGGGAACATGGGCACAGTTTTTCTCTCCAAACTGCTTCCTGCTGAATGGGGGCGTCGTTAATTAGGTCTTTCTTGGTATAACCTGTGTGCTAGTTTCATCTCAGTTGGCAGTTGAGCAAAGCAATTTTCTGAAGATGTTCACAGCAACCCTTCAGGAGGACGTGGTCCATCATACCAAATCAGAATAGAAGAAATCCATAGAGTCTCATCCTCTGTGAAAACAAAATAAGAAACTCCTTTCCAAAGTATCATATCCTTAGATCCAAATTCTGAAATCATACCCTCATGATATCCGTTCTGGTTCCACTTGGCAGCCCATATAATGAAATGTCTCTCTGTACTTAGCTCCTTCACAATCAAAAATTTTAAAGAAAACACAATGTACATAATCCAGACTCTCTGTGAATTTTCCATCTTTACGCGGCTTATTTTTATTTATATCTATAACTATCTGTACTCTGTCTCTTTAAAGACTTTACTTTTACTTTTTTCTTTTTAAACCATTAACTTTATTCTCTGTATTCTTTTTCTTCTCTCTCCCAAGCCTACGTACATTCATCCAACAGTGTGACTCATTTAGTGGTCTGAATCTGTCCTATTGTGAATCTACAATTTTTTACTATCCAGGAGCACTTTTGATTTGCGCCTTTAAATCACTAGGCGCTTAAGAATCTAAGCTGCGACATTCCTAGGTTAACTTTTTGCTTTTTGAGCATATATCTGTAGACCAGGCTGTCTTTGAACTCTCAGAGATCCGCCTGTCTCTGCCTCCCAGGCATTGGGATTAAAGGTGTTTGCAACTACACCTTGAACTCACAGAGATCTGTTCATCTCTGCCTTCTAGGCACTGGGATTAAAGGCGTGTGCTACCACACCTTGAAGTCACAGAGGTCTATCTCCCTCTGCCTCCCAAGTGTTGGGATTAAAGGTGTGTACTAGGACACACAACAACTCTCTTCCTTTTTTTTTTTAAGAACTTCAACTTTTAGCTTGCATATATTTTTAACACACAGTAAACCATTTAGAAATTTTCTTTGTCTCTGAATCTCTCTTTACTGTATATCTCTTTTTCTGACCACAAGAGCCTTTAATTTACCAAGCAATATCAGTAGGACTAAAGGCGTGGCTTTGCCAGCTAGATCCAGTCCATTCCTTAGCTTTTCAGCCTCTTGGCTGAGGTACTGGCTGTAGCCATGTTTATAGCATTTCAAGGTCCCTGCCAGCCAGCAAGCTACAACAGACGACACTCAAGTCCTCTCTCTGTAGCCAGCCCTCCTGCCTCCAACAGTCAAAGTTTGCCCTTGCAGGATGGCCCAGAAAGCTGGCATTTTTAAACGGCGCAGCTTTTTTCCTGCTACGCCTGAAAACCGAAAAGCATGCGTTCAGCTTTTCATCAACACTGTTTAAGTGTTTTGTGGCAGGACCTCTTAATGAGCCGCAGGGTTTTGCAGCTAAAGCTGAGTCAGGAAGCCTCTTGTGTAGTAATATGGGTGCGGCGGCGGGGCTATGTCCCCAAAACCCCAGCCGCCTGGCTCTGCCCGGCTAGCTTATGCCCCAAATAATTACACGGACACTGTATTCTTTTAAACACTGCTCTGGCCCATTTCTAATAATCTATGTAGCGCCCCTAGGTGCGCTTACCGGGAAGATTCTAGCCTAAGTCCATCCTGGGTCGGAGCTGGGGCATGGTGTGCGTCTTCCCTGGAGCAGGCAGCATGGCGTCTCTCCTGCGTCTGCTCCGGAGAGCGGAGCTGTGGAGTCTGACCTCACTTCCTCTTCCTCCCAGCGTTCTGTTCTGTTTACTCCACCCACCTAAGGGTGGGCCTATCCAATGGGCCTAGCAGTTTCTTTATTGCTTAGCTAATGAAATCAACAGATTGATATATGACACTCCCACATCACTTCCCCTTTTTCTGTTTAAACAAAAAAAAAACGAAGGCTTTAACCTTAACATAGCAAAATTACATATAACAAAACAGTTATCAAGTAAAAATTACATCAGAAACATTCATACATATAACAAAATTGACCGTAAATCTCTATCAATAAAGCAAAATCTATACTAATGCAAATTATTCATATCTATATCATATCCCCCTTTAAATGTAAAAGAACATTTATAAACTATATTTGGGAACATGGGCGCAGTTTTTTCTCTCCAAACTGCTTCCTGCTGAATGGGGGCGTCGTTAATCAGATTATTTAGGGTGTAACCTGTGTGCCAGGTTTATCTCAGTTGGCAGTTGAGCAAGGCAATTTTCTGAAGATGTTCACAGCAACCCTTCAGGAGGACGTGGTCCATCATACCAAATCGGAATAGAAGAAATCCATAGAGTCTCATCCTCTGTGAAAACAAAAGAAGACTCTCTCCAAAGCATCATATCCTTAGACCCAAATTCTGAAATCGTAATACCCTTATATCCATTCTGGTTTAGCTTGGCAGCCCATGTAATGAAATGTCTCTCTGTACTTAGCTCCTTCACAGTCAAAAATTTTAAAGAAAACACAATGTACATAATCCAGACTCTCTGTGAATTTTCCATCTTTACGTGGCTTATTTTTACTCTATCACTTTACTTTATTCTGTCTCTTTAAAGACTTTACCTTTTTTTTTTAAACCATTAACTTTATTCTCTATATTCTTTTTCTTCTCTCTCCCAAGCCTACGTACATTCATCCAGTGGTCTGAATCTGTCCTATTGTGAATCTGCAATTTTTTACTATCCAGGAGCACTTTTGATTTGTGCCTTTAAATCACTAGGCACTTAAGAATCTAAGCAGTGACATTCCTAAGTTAACTTTTTGCTTTTTGAGCATATATCTGTAGACCAGGCTGTCTTTGAACTCTCAGAGATCCGCCTGTCTCTGCCTCCCAGGCATTGGGATTAAAGGTGTTTGCTACTACACCTTGAACTCACAGAGATCCACCCGTCTCTGCCTTCTAGGCACTGGGATTAAAGGCGTGTGCTACCACACCTTGAAGTTTACTTGAGGTTTACTTTAAGAATTTTAACTTTTAGTCTGCATATATTTTTAACACACAGTAAACCATTCAGAAATTTTCTCTGTCTTTGAATCTCTCTTTACTGTATATCTCTCTTTTTCTGACCACAAGAGCCTTTAATTTACCAAGCAATATCAGTAGGACTAAAGGCGTGGCTTTGCCAGCTAGATCCAGTCCATTCCTTAGCTTTACAGCCTCATGGCTGAGGTACTGGCTGCAAGGTCCCTGCCAGCCAGCGAGCTACAACAGACAACACTCAAGTCCTCTCTCGGTAGCCGGCCCTCCTGCCTCAGACAGTCAGAGTTTTCCCTGGCAGGATGGCCCAGAAAGCTGGCATTTTTAAACAGCGCAGCTTTTTCCCTGCTACAGCTGAAAACCGAAAAGCATGCGTTCAGCTTTTCGTCAACACCGTTTAAGTGTTTTGTGGCAGGACCTCTTAATGAGCTGCAGGGTTTTGCAGCTGAAGCTGAGTCAGGAAGCCTCTTGGGGCTACCAGGTAGGAGCGGCACTCAGCACTTTAATTCTGAGACTGAGCGTGCAGCACAGAAATTCTTTTCATCCAAGTAACATCCAAATCTGACAGGCAGAGCACTGCGCAGTCTAAAAACACGTCTCTGTAAGGCGGCAGGAATCCGCCATGCTCTTCCGCCTGCCTAAGCCTGATTCTGCCTTCTGCCCAGGAGCAGGCGGGAAGCTCTGAGTCATCGCACCGTCTCAGAGCACTCTCCTTCCGATCCCAAGCGGGAACACAAACATAAAGCCAGAGTTTGCACTGGCGGCAAAGCCCCAGGAAGCCGCGCTTTAAAATAACGCAGCTTTTTTCTGCTGCTGTCGCTGAATCAGGAAATCTCTCTACAGCACACCACCAACAAACAGCAAAAATCTGTGTTAAACGCTCTCTCCCTTATTTTTAAGCCTTCTCAGGTTTTGTTTAGTTAGCCCCACGTTGGGCGCCATCTGTAGTAATATGGGTGCGGCGGCGGGGCTATGTCCCCAAAACCCCAGCCGCCTGGCTCTGCCCGGCTAGCTTATGCCCCAAATAATTACACGGACACTGTATTCTTTTAAACACTGCTCTGGCCCATTTCTAATAATCTATGTAGCGCCCCTAGGTGCGCTTACCGGGAAGATTCTAGCCTAAGTCCATCCTGGGTCGGAGCTGGGGCATGGTGTGCGTCTTCCCTGGAGCAGGCAGCATGGCGTCTCTCCTGCGTCTGCTCCGGAGAGCGGAGCTGTGGAGTCTGACCTCACTTCCTCTTCCTCCCAGCGTTCTGTTCTGTTTACTCCACCCACCTAAGGGTGGGCCTATCCAATGGGCCTAGCAGTTTCTTTATTGCTTAGCTAATGAAATCAACAGATTGATATATGACACTCCCACATCACTCTTGGGGCTACCAGGTAGGAGCGGCACTCAGCACTTTAATTCTGAGACTGAGCGTGCAGCACAGAAATTCTTTTGATCCAAGTTACATTCAAATCTGACACGCAGAGCACTGCGCAGTCTGAAAACACGTCCCTGTATGGCGGCAGGAATCCGCCATGCTCTTCCGCCTGCCTAAGCCTGATTCTGCCTTCTGCCCAGGAGCAGGCGGGGAGCTCTGAGTCATCATCAAGGTCTCAGAGCAGTCTCCTTCAGATCCCAAGCGGGAACACAAACATAAAGCCAGAGTTTGCACTGGCGGCACAGCCCCAGGAAGCCACAATTTGAAATGACACAGCGTTTTTTCTGCTGCTGTTGCCGAATCAGGAAATCTCTCTACAGCACGCCACCAACAAACAGCAAAAATCTGTGTTAAACTCTCTCTCCCTTATTTTTAAGCCTTCTCAGGTTTTTTAAGTGGGTTTAGTTAGCCACACGTCTGGGCGTCATTTGTAGTAATAGGGGGCGGCGGCAGGGCTGCGTCCCCAAACACCCCAGCCGCCTGCCCAGCTCGGCTAGCTTATGCCCCAAATAATTACACGGACACTGTATTCTTTTAAACACTGCTCTGGCCCATTTCTAATAATCTATGTAGCGCCCCTAGGTGCGCTTACCGGGAAGATTCTAGCCTAAGTCCATCCTGGGTCGGAGCTGGGGCATGGTGTGCGTCTTCCCTGGAGCAGGTAGCATGGCGTCTCTCTGAAGGCGTCTGCTCCGGAGAGCGGAGCTGTGGAGTCTGACCTCACTTCCTCTTTCTCCCAGCCTTCCCTTCTGTTTACTCCACCCACCTAAGGGTGGGCCTATCAAATGGGCCTAGCAGTTTCTTTATTGCTTAAACAATGAAATCAACAGATTGATATATGACACTCCCACATCATATATTTCCAGTGATTTCACTGAGGTATCAATTTTTTGGTCCCCATTCTGCACCTGTGATTCCAAAGCTTTAATTTTTTTCCTTCAAAGATAACATGTCCTCCTTAGACTTTTCTTGTATATCATGTATATTCCCATCTTGGAGGTACATTCTGTCTGTTACCTTATCAAAACTTTGTGATAAACTCTGAAGGTCAAATTCAATAGCCTGAACCCTTTCAGGTAACTTTTTAATACCCTTGGATATGGAATCAATTTTGTCTGTCATAGTATCCACTTGTTCAGATAACCTCTGATTTTCAATAATTTTAATCCTGTCAATTAGTTGTTCATTATTAGTTCGTAAAGATTCTATCATTGTTAGGAGTGCCATATTCTTCCTTAATGATAGAATATGGAAAAGAAAACTGAAGCCTAGTAACAAGCAAATTAAGGTATTCCCATAATCATATAAACCTTGTATGATGTAATTCATTGTATTAGTAAATATAAAATTACTAATCCATTGTATTAGTGAAAACAAAGCAGTAAAATTTGCGTTAGAAACAAAAATTGCCATATTACCTATTGTCCAGCAGGTGGCGCTGTTGCAGAATCGCGATGAAAACATGGTCCTGTTTCAGTGCCTTAGTAGATGTTAAAAACTGGAAAACGCAAGTTTCTCAACAAAGTAAATGTAATTAAATCAATTCCAGAGACGGAACCAGAAACCCAGAATCCAGGGGTAGAGAAGAGCAATCTGGAAGCTGCTTATGCCTCCACGTGACAGAGTCACCCTGAGGGGTTGCAGCTTTCAGCAACCGCGTGCTCTGGTTCGCGCCACTTTAAGAGCTGTGCTTGCAAGGGAGATTTAAAAACAACTCAGAAAAGAGCAAACCACGGGAGGCCAAGGCCGCCGCCGCTGCAAGGCACAGGCAACGGCTGAGGAAGCAAGGGCTCCCGCCAAGCCGAACTTGCGGCCGCCAAGCCGAACTTGCGGCCACCAAGCCGAACTTCCGGCCGCCAAGCCGAACTCACGGCTGCAAGCCGGGAGAGGTTCTAAAACCAAACGTTGGGTGCCAGAATGAAGGCGTAAGTCACAAACAATGCCACACCAATTTGGGATTATGATTAATAGGGTGATATTTATTTAAAGGGGAAAAAACTTACAGATCACTGTCCCAGGCAACAGCCCTCTACGCAAACGCAACCAGGAGTCTAGTCACCGGCGGAGCAGGAAGTGAAGAGAGAGAGGAGAGGGAAGTGGCCGCTTTTTTAAAGGGAGAGAGACCACACCCCAAGGGGCTGGTATCTCAGCGGCGATAGGCTGGAGGAGTGGGAGGACCTCCCGCAACAGTATTAGCTGTTTTTTTTACAGAAAGTATATTTTTCTTTTGATATAGCAACGATTTTTTCGTTTTATTTTTTTTAGTTGTTGCACAAAAAAAATTTCCACCTCCTCCCCGTTTCCCATTTCCCTCCCCCTCCTCGCACACATCGCCCCCCCTCCCCCTACTTCCCTCCCCCTCTCCCCCTCTCTCCCACTCCATTCCCCCTCCCTCTCCAGAATGAAGAACAGTCCAGATTCCCTGCCCTGTGGGAAGTCCAAGGTCCTCCCATTTCTATCCAGGACCAGGAAGGTGAGCATCCAAACAGGCTAGGCTCCCACAAAGCCAGTTCATGTATTAGGATCGAAACCTAGTGCCATTGTCCTTGGCTTCTCATCAGCCTTCATTGTCCACCACGTTCAGAAAGTCCGGTTTCATCCCATGCTTATTCAGTCCCAGTCCCGCTGGCCTTGGTGAGCTCCCAATAGATCAGTTCCACTGTCACAGTGGGTGGGTGCACCCCTAGTGGTCCTGACTTCCTTGCTCATGTTCTCCCTCCTTCTGCTCCTCATTTGGATCTTAAGAGCTCAGTCCGGTACTCCAATTTGGGTCTCTGTCTCTGTCTCGATCCATCGCCAGATGAAGGTTCTAAGGTGATATGCAAGATATTCATCAGTATGGCTATAGGATAGGGTCATTTCAGGTTCCCTCTCCTCAGTTGCTCAAGGTACTAGCTGGGGACATATCCCTGGACACCTGCGAGCCCCTCTAGAGTCAAGTCTCTTGCCAACCCTAAGATGGCTCCCTTAATCAGGATATGTATTTCTCTGCTCCCATGTCCACCTTTCCTTTATCCCAACCATCCCATTCCCCCAAGCTCCCCCCATTCTCCCCTTCTCATGTTTCTCACCCCATTTCCCCTTAGCCCCATTCCACCTCACCCCCAAGTTCCCAGGTTTTGCACTGCAATCTTGTCTACTTCCCATATCCAGGCGGATGACTATATGTTTTCTTTGGGTTCACCTTACTATTTAGCTTCTCTAGGATCACAAATTATATGCTCAATGCCCTTTATTTATGGCTAGAAACCAATTATGAGTGAGTACATCCCATGTTCATCTTTTTGGGTCTGGGATACCTCACTCAGGATAGTGTTTTCTATTTCCATCCATTTGCATGCAAAATTCATGAAGTCATTGTTTTTTACTGCTGAGTAGTACTCTAATATGTATATATTCTACACTTTCTTCATCCATTCTTCCATTGAAGGGCGTCTAGGTTGTTTCCAGGTTCTGGCTATTACAAATAATGCTGTTATGAACATAGTTGAACAAATGCTTTTGTCATATGATAGGGCATCTCTTGGGTATATTCCCAAGAGTGGTATTACTAGATCTTAGGGTAGGTTGATCCCGAATTTCCTGAGAAATTCCCACACTGATTTCCAAAGTGGTTGCACAAAATTGCATTCCCACCAGCAATGGATGAATGTGCCCCTTACCCCACAACCTCTCCAGCAAAGGCTATCATTGGTGTTTTTTATTTTAGCCATTCTGACAGGTGTAAGATGGTATCTCAAAGTTGTTTTGATTTGCATTTCCCTGATTACCAAGGAGGATAAGCATGGCCTTAAGTGTCTTTTGGCCATTTGAATTTCTTCTGTTGAGAATTCTCTGTTCAATTCAGTGCCCCATTTTTTAATTGGGTTAATTAGCATTTTAAAGTCTAGTTTCTTGAGTTCTTTATATATTTTGGAGATCAGACCTTTGTCTGTTGCAGGGTTGGTGAAGATCTTCTCCCAGTCAGTGGGTTGCCTTTTTGTCTTAGTGACAGTGTCCTTTGCTTTACAGAAGCTTCTCAGTTTCAGGAGATCCCATTTATTCAATGTTGCGCTTAATGTCTGTGCTGCTGGGGTTGTATGTAGGAAGTGGTCTCCTGTTCCCATATGTTGTAGAGTACTTCCCACCTTCTCTTCTATCAGGTTCAGTGTGTTCAGACTGATATTGAGGTCTTTGATCCATTTGGACTTGAGTTTTGCGCATGGTGATAGATATGGATCTATTTTCATTCTTCTACAGGTTGACATCCAGTTATGCCAGCACCATTTGTTGAAGATGCTTTCTTTTTTCCATTATATACTTTTAGCTTCTTTATTGAAAATCAGGTATTCATAGGTCCCTGAGCATTCCTTGGTTTAGTAAGTTTCTGTGGAGAAACAGTTTTAGTTTTCTTTTCTTGATCTTAGAGGCTTACCTTTTCTCATTTCTTGACCTATCTGTGTTTTTTAGTTCTTCATGTTTAATATGGTTAATATATTGATTTTGTGTTTAAAAAAATCTTCTTCTCATATATTGTCATCTCCACCTTAATTAGCTTCAGCTGTCAACATGATGTAGATTAGAGTCATATTGAGAGAACATCAGTTGAGGCTTTGCCCAGATCAAAATAGCTACTAACTATGGGAAAATTATGTTGATTGATGATTCATGTGGGAAGGCTCTTCTCTTCCACTCATGGTTTCAATACCCTAAGAATGTGGGACTGAGAGGGTTAAGAAGGCTAGCTGAACAAGAAAGAGTGACTAAGCAAGAGCAAAAACCAGTAAACATTTTTCCTTATTGTCTCTTGCCTTCATTTTGTAACTTGAATTTCTATCCTAAGCTTCCACAGTTGTGGGTTGTGATCTGGAAATATCAGTCAAAGAAACCTGTTTATTACCTCACATGCTTTTTTTTAGAGAATTTAATCACAGCAAGAAATGAATAAATTAGGCCAAAATGTGGTACACCAAAAGTGATTTTGTTGCTGGGTAGAATGTGGGAATGTTGTCTTTTGGAGGATTGTGGAGGATATTAGAACTTTAGGTGGCAAAAGGCATAGAAAACTGTACAGAGCTTAATTAACTATTCCTGTAGGACTAGGAATATGGGGGTGTTGAAAGTAATGCACACAGGGGAGCTTGAGTTCATTGGATTTCAGTGGGAAATAGACTTCATGAAAAATATATCTATGGGTCATTTGTATAATATTTTCTTCCCAAATCATTCCAATTTTCTCCATTCCCTGAGAAGTTGAGTAAGGCAAACTTAAAAAGTAGTTGGGAGATTTCTTAGACAAAGCATTGCTTCTGTTGGGTATTTATTACTGATGATTTATTTAGGTCTACAGTGGAAAAAAAATGAGTGATGTGGATAGAAACAAAAAGTCAGTTTTGTGGAGAAAAACAACACTAGGAAGATTCAAATGGCAGTCCTGTCGTGAAAAAGAGGACAACATTTCAAGAAGTTTAGAACCATTAAAGAGAAGGCCCTTCTTATTATTTGAAGCCTAGGAAGGTAACTTAGGGAAAGATTTCATCTATCTAAGTCTTCAATTTCTCAAAGGAATAGGCAACCTGATTCCTAATCTGAGAAAGCAACTTCATGCAGAAGCTGCTGGAACTCTGAACCAAGCATAGTAGCATCCATAACAACTTAGAAGCCAAATTGTGTGTGTTGTGGAGGGACCCATGTTGTATTGTTTCTGGAAAAAAGAAAGAAGCAAAATTTATAGGTCATAAATTCTTCCTCTTTAGTTTCAGCTGAACATGGTTTTGTCCATCTGTGTTTGGCAGAGTCAGAAACCCACTGAGGAGACTGTGAAACTTTATTGCATGAAGCTGTGAAGATGAAGACAGAGTTGTATTTTTAGATGATAGGATGTTGTAATACCCAAGCTATGAGATATCTGCCATGGAGAACTACATATAGGAGGTAGATATATACATATATATAATAAATATATAAGGATATATGTATATAATTTTTCATGAATAGTGTTATCTAAGCTCTTCGAAAATGAGTCCCTACCTGTCTGAGGCACAGCTAAATGATTTGTTGTTTGCCCTACTGAGTTTTAGTGTTACCATGAACCAATCTTCCCTCACTGTGTCCACATTTCTCTCTCTCTCTTTTCAAAATTTATTCTTCTTGTAAACACAGGCTGCTTATTCATTTCCCAGGCACCCAGACCTGAATAATCACACAGAAACTATATTAATTACAGCACTGTTTGGCCTACTAGCTCAGGCTTTTTATTAATTTGCTCTTTCATTTTAACCCAGTTCTATTAATCTCTGTGTCACCACGAGGCTGTGGCCTACTGATAAGGTTCTGGGGCGTCTTTCTGCTTTGGCAGCTACATGGCCTCTCTTATATTCTGCCTACTCTATATATCTCTTCCAACCTGGCTATATTCTTCCTTGCCAAAGCAGCTTTATTCATTAACCAATAAAAGCAACACTTATACAGAAGGACATCACACATCACTTTTCTTATAATATATCCCAACTGCAGTTTTTCTGTTCTCCATTTCTCTCAGTCCTCTCCACTACTCCCTTCTCCACCAGATCCACTCAGTCTTCATTTCCTTTCAGAATAGAGCAGACACACAAGAGATATCAATAAAGCCATACATAGCAAATTGAAATTAGACTAGGCACATATCAAAGACTGCATGGGTCAATCTAGTAGGAGAGAAAGGGTTCCAAGAGCAGGCAAAAGAGTCAGAGACATTCCCCACTCCCACTGTTAGGAGTTGCACAAAAATAGCAAGCTACAAATGATAACATATATATAGAGGAATTGGGGCAAACTCCTATAGGCTCCATGATTGCTATTTCAGCCTCTGTGAGCTCCTAAGAGCCCTGCTTAGTTGATTCTGTGGCCTGTGTTCTCCTGTGTCATTTTAGTTAGAAAAAATTATGACTATGAATTTTTTTGAAATTTTTTTCTGTGTTTTTGGGGTGAGATTGTTCTCCATTTCCTGTTATTATTAGGGTTGGTATTTTTCTAGTGTTTCAGATTTCCTGGATGTTATGTTTCAGGAAATTTTTGGTTTAACATTTTCTTTGGTCAATATGTCCATTTCTTTGATCATGCCTTTAAAGTCTGAAATTCTCTGTTCAATGTCTTGTATTCTTTTAGTGAAGCATGCCTCTGTACGTCTTATTAGATTACTTAGATTTTCATTTTCATAATTACTTCAGTTCATATTTTTTAATTGCTCCTATTTCTATTTTAAGGTCTTGAACAGCTTCATTTCTGTCAACTGTTTCTTCATTTACTTTTTGGTTTTCTTTAAAGGATATATTAGTTTTCTCCAATACTTCATTTATCCTTTCTCTACTTTTTTAAAAAAGGGATTCATTTACTTCTTTAAGGACTTCTGTCATCTTCATAAAGTTGGTCTTAACTTAATTGTGCTTCAACTCTATTGGAATATTCAGAGCTTGCAGCAGTAGGATACCTGGAATCTGGTAGTGACTTATTGCTCTGGCTGTTGTTGATTGTGTTTTTAGTTGGTGTCCAAGTATCTGGGTATTAGGAATTTGTGGATCTAGGTACTCATCTCTCAGTTTGTCTTTGTTGCATGGGTGTTATTTTGCTTGATTTCTATTTGCTTTCTAATTTTCTGCTTTATGTGGCCTATGGTTGAGCAGGTGCTCTCATCCCAAGTTAGAGCTGGAAATCTTACAAATGGTGTCCACCCATGTTTGGGCATGAAAGGAGAGGAGACCATAGGGAATTTGGAGATAGCGTTGATGGGGACTGAGAGACTGAGGAAGGTCAGTTGGAAGGTGGCCTACATAGACTTCTTGCAGATAGTTGAAGTTGAAGGCTACAACACAGAGAAGAGGAGGGAAGTGGGGTTGGGTATAGTGTTGTGGGATTATCAAAAGAATGGAGGAGGTGCACAGACAAGAAACCCATGTGAATTTCTGGTGACTCCCATAGGTTCTGGTCCAGCAGAGAGTCTTTACCTCTGTTTTCCTATCTTTTTTTTTTTTTTGGCTGATGTGGCCTGCACTTGAGCAGAGGCTATGCATCTGATATAGGGGTAGGTACATGGTTTTGGTAGTAGCAGCTGTAGGGTTGCTGAAAGATCATGTCTGTGGGAATGTAGGGAGTGTGGAAATTTCATGGGTTTGTGGTCTGCCTATCTGTTCTCACTGGTGTGACATACACATGAGTCTGCCTAAGATGGGAGGTGTAACACAGTCATATTTCTGTTTTTATGAATGGGAATATGCCCTGTGCCATTATATGTTGTAAATCTTTATTTTTTTATTTTACAACATGTGACAGTCAAGAGATTGTCTAAAATGTCAGAAGAGACTTTGGACATTTGTGATGTTTGGGCTGCTACAGATTATAAGGATCATTGAACTTACACTAAATGCATTTTATTTTTATTTGTATTTATTCTTCTCTCATTCTATATATCCTGATTCAATTCTCACCCTCCTCTACTCATTCCAGTTCCTCCTCCACCAAATCCCATTGTCCCAGCTCCACTGCTTCCTTTTCCCTTCAAAAAAAAAAGAGCAGACCTCCCAGGGAAATCAACCAAATAAATCATACCAAGATGCAATAAGACTAGGCCCAGACTCTTATTTCAAGGCTAGACAAGGCAATGCAATAGGAAAAGGGTCCTAAGAACAGACAAAAGAGTCAGAGATGCCATGACTCCTACAGTTAGGAGTTTCACAAACACCCCAAGCTAAACAACCATAGCATGTATGCAGAGGACCTGGCACAGAGCCATGAAGACTCTGTGATTGCTACATCAGTTTTCTTTGAGCCACTATATGCCCTACTTAGTTGATTGTGTGGGCCATGTTCTCCTGATTTCCTCAACCACTGAATGCTACAATCCTCACTCCTTCCTTCTACAAGATCCCTACAGCTCAAGCTTATGTTTGGGTAAGGATCTCTAATGGGCTTCCATCAGCCCCTGGAAGAAGCCTCTTTAATAACAAGTAGGCCAGGTGTCAACCTATGATTATAGCAAGAAATAGTTAAGAATCATTTTATTGATATCTTTTCTTGGTCAGCTGTTATTTGGTTCTACCCCTGTTCTCTGAGCCATTCAAGTTCTGGTTCCTGGCCATCTAGGCAGTGTCAATTATGGGTTTCCTCTCACAGTATGAGCTTCAAGTTAGACCAGTCATTTATTGGCCATTAAGAAATCTCAGAGTCACCAGTGCCCCAGCATATCTTGCAGGTGGTACAAGTGGGTTGAATATTTTGTGGCTGGCTTGGTGTCCCAGTCCCACTGGGAGCTTTATGTGGTTACAGAAGATGGCTAGTTCAACCTCCATATGCTTGATTACTAGGAACAGTCACTAGGGTCACTTTTATAGTTTCCAGAATGTTTTCACTACAGTTTCCACATCCCCTGTTAAAAGCTTCTCTATTCCCATCATCTTTCCCTGTTTTCTCCCCATCTGTCCCTTCCTCGCTCACCTGATCCTTCCTCTTCCCATCCCCCCTGCCTCCAGTATACCCACAAGATCTGTTCTATTTCTGCCTACCAGGGAGATCCATGCATCTCCCCTAGAGCTGTTGTTACTTAGCCTGTCTGTGTCTATGGATTGTACTGTGATTAACTGTGATTACTGTGATTATACTTTACTTAACTGCTAATATCCACCTATAAGTGAGTAAATATCATATTTTCCCATGTGATTATGGGCTTCCTCACCTAGGATATTAAAGAATTCAAGAAACTCGACAAGAACAAAGCAAATAATCCAACTATAATGGGAAACACCTCTAAACAGAATTCTCAGTAGAAGAATCTAAAGTGACTGAGAAACACTTGAAGACATGTTCAACATCTTTAGCCATCAGGAAAATGAATATCAAAACAACTTTGAGATTTTATCTTACACCTGTTAGATTTGTTAAGTTCCATAAATCAAGGGGCAGCTAATGCTGGCAAGGACGTGTAGCAAGGGGATTCATTGTACAAGTGCAAACTTGTACAGCCAAGGTGGAAATCAACATGCAGTCCTCAGAAAGCTGTGAGTCAATTCACCTTAAGACCCAGCTATACCACTCTTGGACATATATCCAAAAGATCCTACCACAAGGACATTTGCTCAACTGTGTTCAGAGTGGCGTGGTTCATAAAAGACAGACTGCTGTATCTGGGAGAGATTGTGTTGATGATTGACGTGGGAAGGATCCTCCAATGAGGGTGGCAATATCCCTAAGAAAGTGGGTTTGGGCTACAAAAGGGAGCTATCTTAGCATGAATGAAAGAGAGACTAGGCAAGAGAGAAAGTCAGGAAAAAATCTTTGTCCATGGATTTTTGCATTCAACTATTAACTTGATTTTCTATCCTAAGCTCTGAAAATGATGAAGTCAGATTACCCCACTCATTGTCTGAGCTGGTTTTGGTTAGAGGATTTAATCAGAGCAACATAAATGCAAGTTAGGACAAAGAAATGGAAAACCAAAAGTAATATTGTTGCTAGGCAGAACCTGGGAATGATGCCTCTTGAAAGAGTGTAGAAGATATCTAGACTTTCGGTGGTGAAAAAAATATAGAAAGTAGTACACAGAACTAAATTGGCTGTTCTTATAGGACCAGGAAGACAGAAATGTTAAGAAGAATGCCAGAAAGTAGAGACTGAGATCATAGGATTTCAGTTGGAAATTATAGACTCCATAACAGATTAAGTTAGAGGTCATTTGTGTGATATTTTGGCTCCAAAATCTTTCTATTACCTGGAAATTTAGTAAAGCACAATTTAAAAAAATGGGCTGATTCCTTAAATGAAATATTGGATCTGTTGGATGGTTATTACTGATGATTCATTCAGGTCTACAGTAAAAAGAAAACACGTGGGGCTGAAATAAATGAAAATGAAAAGGTAGTTTCAGGTGGCAACCAATTACTGAAAGAAGCAGGGATTTTCAAGGAGTTTATTACTATTATAGATAGGCCCTTGCCATGGAATGGAAGTCTAGCAAGGTGCTCCAGGAGTAAGACTCCATCCACATAAACCTTCAATTTATGTAAGGAGTAAGCAAAGTGATTCCTAATCCCAGGAAGCAATTTCATACAAAATCTGCTACACCTGTGGTCCAAGTGTGTTAGTGTCTGTCAATTAAGAAGTTAAGCTTTTCAGGATCACTCATCATGTGCTGGTCCTGGAAACAAGAAAGAGTCAAAATTTAGGGTACTGGGTTTTTAGTTTGTGGTTACAATTCAGCATTGTTACTGGCATCCATGTTTGGCAGAGACAGAAACCCAGTGAAGAGATTGTGAGAGTTCATACCATGAAGCTATGAGGACAAAACCTGTTGTTGTTGTTTTTACTCTTTTGGAGGTCTGCCACCCAGCTCTCAAAAAGTGGCATACACTGAGGCTTATTTTTATTATAAATTTCTGGTCTTAGGTTGTCTTATTTCTAGCCAGCATTTCTAAACTAATTGTCCCATCTACCTTTTGCCTCTGGGTTTTTTTCTTTCTCTATTCTGTATAAATTTTATTTACTTCTTATTCTGTGGCTTGCTGTGCATCTGAGTCGCTGGCCCATGCTTTTCTCCCCTTTTCTTGGTCATCCGTCCTTTTTTTCCTCCAAGATTTCTCCTCCTGTTTATTCTTTCTGCTTGCCAGCCCTTCTTATACTTTTCTACCAAGCTACTGACTGTTCATTAGGCCAAATAGGTATTTTAGACCAGCCCAGTATCATAGCTTCACAGAATTACACACATACAACATAAAAGAATTCAACACATATTTGTATCATTGAAACAATTGTTTCACAACATAAACAAATATAACACATCTTACAATAATATTCCACAACAGCCAGGGTTGTATTTTGATACAGCCTAGGTTGCATTTTGATACCACAAGATATTGAGATGCCTAAACTATAAAACATCTTCTGTGGAGAACTAGCTGAATATAGGGAGTGAAATTAACCACAGAGATATATGAAAAGATGCAGGGCTGGGTGGTAGTGGTGCATGCCTTTAATCCCAGCACTCGGGAGGCAGAGCAGGTAGATCTCTATGAGTTCGAGGCCAGCCTGGTCTACAAGAGCTAGTTCCAGGACAGGCTCTAAAGCTACAGGAAAACCCTGTCTCAAAAAAAAAAAACCAAAAAAAAAAAGAAAAATAGATGCAGGGATAGGGCCATCTAAGCCCTTTGAAACTGAAGCCTTGTGTATCCGAGACAGAACTACAGGATTTGATATTTGTCCTGCTGTGCTTCAGTCTTGCCTTGGTTCAATCTTCTCTCACTATGTCTCCATTTCTCTATTTTGGAATGTAAATAGTATTCTATATTCTATACCATTGTATGTTGGAAAGATGTAACTTGTTTTCTGATTTTTACAAGATGTTATTTGCTGTGGGACACTGGTCTTGTACCTTGCAAAGATTTGTCACTTGTATTAGTTTAATAAAATGCTGATTACTAGTAACCAGGCAGGAAGGATATGTGGGGTGATGAGAACAGGTGAATTTTGGGAAGAGGAAAGGCTAAGTCTGCAGTCATCACCCAGACATAGAGGAAACAAGATGAGAATGCCTCACTGATAAAAGGTACCAAACCATGTGGCTAACACAGACAAAAATTATGTACTAATGTAAGATGTGAGAATTAGTTAATAAAAAGCCTGAGCTAATAGGCTAACCAGTTTATAATTAATGTAGACCTCTGTGTGTTTCTTTGGGATTGAATGACTGAGACCAGGTAGGACAGAAACCTCTGTCCACAAGTCACTGTCAAGTGATTGTTTTGAGCATCAGAAGAGACTTTTAACATTTGAAAAGTGTAGGGGCTATTGCAGACTATGAGTATCATTGAAATGACTAAATTAATTTTCTTCTTGGATGACCATAAGCCTCTAGTGACCCAGGTTAGAATTTAATTGATTGAATGAAAACCTCCCAGATAAGATGATGTATTTTAACATGTGCCTCTTCTTGGTAACTTTCATTTGATTGCTTGTGAAATTATTAGTAGGAGGAGCCTCTCTGGATGGAATCTTTCATTGGGGCTGTGATATGATGTAGTAAAGAGGGCTACTTGTTTGTTCCCAGCTGCTCAGCCCTGAAATAATCACACAGAAACTGTATTAATTAAATCACTGCCTGGCCTTTTAGCTTTAGCTTCTTATTTAAGGCTAACTGTTACATTTTAATTTAACCCATTTCTATTAATCTGTATAACACTATGTGGCTGTGGTTTACCAGCTAAAGTTCCCAGAATCTGTCTCTGGCAAGGCTACATAACTTCTTTCTGACTCTGCATTCTTCCTCCCAGCATTCTGTTTAGTTACCCCCCCCCCCACCTAAGTTCTGCCCTATAGCTCTGCTATAGGTCCAAAACAGTTCCCTTATTAAACAATGATAATCACAGCATAGAGAGAGGAATTCCATATCACCTCCCAATTCTTCAACTCCATCAGAGACTCCAGAAGGATATAATATTACCTAGGTAAACAGGAAGTATATTGTAAGCAACTTCCAAAACTCTAGAAATGACAAAGACATCTTGTTGCCTGTACAGTCACCCAAAGTTCTTCTGTGTTGTTGGGGGCATCCAATCTTCAGCTCACGGGTCCATACTATCAAGCAGACTTTTCCATAAAGTAGGAAATTTGAAGAACTGTTCTGCCTTGCAATGGAAAAGTCCATCAGTTGCCTTCTTCTGTGTCCTGCAGAATGTCTAGCAGATGCTTTCATGAATCAGGAACCCTGTGAGTCCTGCATGTCTAGTTCATCAAGCAGTCCAGCCTAGAGCAGTTTCTTGCCCAAATGGCTAACAAACTCCATAAGGAGCCTCTTCAATGCTGATTATCCTCTTGAAGTAGATTGGTGCTGCCAGGAGCAGATGTGTCTCATTGTCATGAAAAGTCTTAAGCTCTTAAAACATTTTAAAGGTCATATTGTGAAAGTCTCTGAAAGATTTGAAGAATCCCTATCTATCTGAAATACATTTCTATACATCGAGAAAATCTAACTAACATGCTACTAACTATTACTATTATAGATGACTCTCTATTTACCTATATTTTAATTATACATTACATTTTTAAATGAGCTAGACAAATACAATGCCTTAATCAAGAGCAGAAATGCATATAATAAAATTGACCTTAAATTAGTATCAATAAACCAAGATCCATACCAATGCAAATATCTATAGCATATTCCCTTTTAAATGTAAACAAACATTTATGAACAGTATTTGGGAATATGGGCATAGTTCTCTTCAAACTGCTTCCTGCTCTTTATTTGGTGAAGTAATTTTTTGGGTGTGTTCATAGTGACCTTTTGGGCAGTCTTGCTTCATCAAACCACATTAGTCTGGAGGGATTCCACAGGTTCTCATCCTTTGTGGGAAAAAAAAGGGAGAACCTCTTTTGCAAAGCAACAAATCCTTAGACCCAAATTCTGAAGACATGATACCTTTAAAATATACATGTTGGTTACTTAGCTCCTTTACAGCCAAAAAAATTAAAGAAAACACAATAATATACATAATCCAGAGACTCTGTATATAGTCCATGTTTATGTGGCTTATTATTTTATTCTATTACTTTTTAATATTTATTTTATTATCTTTACTCCTTTAATTTATGATTGTCTATACTCTGTTTCTTTAAAGACTTTGTTTCATTTTTATAAACCATTTACTTCTTTTTATAACTTTCTATATTTTTCTTCTCTCTCCCAAGCCTATGTACATTTTTTAAACACACCATGTCTCATTTAGAGGTCTTTTATGTATGAATCTGTCCTATTGTGTGTCTGTAATTCTTTACTGTTTAGGAGCGCTTCTTAAAATGCTAAGCACTTTGGAACTTAAGCTGTGCCATTGGTAGAGCAAATACGGCCTGCCTGCTTGCTCCATCCAGTCAACATGGCAGAGGCATGCTTGCTGCCTCTGAGAGCCATGTACATTGCCCCATTTTCAGGCATATAGGGGATCTAAGTTGCCAGTAGCAATCTGCTCACAGATCCCATAGCTGGTCCTCCAGAAAGTCAGAGTTCACGGTGGCAGCACAGTCCAGAAAGCCGGCATTTCAAAATGGTGCAGGTTTTTTTTCTGCTATCTCTGAATCAGAAAAAACTCTCTTAAAGGAACCGCAGCATGTCACCAGTAAGCAAACCCCATTTGGGGAAATAAATGTGGCTAAACTTTATTTATTTAGTGTCTAGAATTCTTTTCCAAGCTCTCTAAGATTTTAAGTGGATTTTAGTTGGCCACACAAGCACCAGTTTGTTGTGGGAAGCCACTTGTTAGTTCCCAGCTGCTCAGCCCTGAAACAATCACACAGAAACTGTATTAATAAATCACTGCTTTGCCCATTAGCTCTAGCTTCTTACTGGCTAACAGTTACATATTAATTTAACCAATTTCTATTAATCTGTATATTGCTATGTGACTGTGGCTTACGTAAAATTCTCAGCATCTGTCTCTGGAGGGGCTCCATGACTTCTCTCTGACTCCACCTTCTTTCTCCTAGCATTCAGTTTAGTTTTCCCCACCTAGCTAAGTTCTTTCCCATAGCTCTGCTTAAGCCCAAAGCAGTTCCTGTATTAACCAATGATAATCACAGCATACAGAAGAGAATCCCACAATATGAGTTTCTGTAGCCTCAACCCATTTCCTGTTCTTTGTGTCTACCATGTTGTGGTTGAAACTAATCAGTCAGCTTTCTTCTTTTGCTTCCCCACCATCATAAATTCTAACACTAAATCACACAAGATCAGTAGAATTAGCTGCTATTTGGTGCCTAGGTGGTTTAATAGCCCACTGTTTTCATTTTTGTTTGTTTATTTTTAGAGACAAGGTTTGTCTTTGTAGCCCTAGCTGTCCTGAAACTAGCTCTATATACCAGGCTGGCTTCAAACTCAGAGATCTTTTGACTCTGACTCCCAAGTGCTGGGATTAAAAGTGGGCCAGCATTCATGGCTTTTGTTTTAATATTGTTGTATGATGGTTCCTGTCAAGCATATGCTATTGTACTGAGCTTCACCCATATCTTGAATTTTAAAATTTGTCAGAAGGTTTCATTATGTTTCCCAGAATGGCATGTATTCATGACATTAATACTGCCTGTGCCTTCTGAGTCATTGGATTGCAGGTGCATAAACTTCTTCCTGCCTGTTTTGTTTGTTTTAAATTTTTATTTTAAAAAGAATATTTTTGTAGTAGGAGGAGGGTGGCCCTTTGTTCCCTTCTTGGTGACGAAGATGGGATTGCTTGTCGTCCTGGCTAGCTTACACCCAAAATAATCACACAGAAGCTGTATTAATTTAAACACTACCTGGTTCATTATCTGTAGCCTCTTATTGGCTAACTCTCATATATTGATTTAACCCATTTCTAGTAATCTGGATATCACCACAAGGTTGTGGCTTACCGGGAAAGATGCAGCATGTCTGATATTGGCACCTCCATGGTGGTTCTCTATGACTCTGCCTTCTTCCTTCCAGAATTCAATCCTGTTTACTCTGTCTACCTCTACGTATTTTACCTGTATGCATGGATATGCACCATGTGAGTACCTGGTCTTTACATTGATCAAAAGATGGTATTAGAAACCCTATGCTGGGAACAGTGGATAGTTATGATCCCCCATGTAAGTCCTTGAGCCCACCTGTATGCAAGACCAGGAGGACTATTTACTGTTGATCTATCTTTCCTGCTCTGTGTTGATTATTTATAATCAGCATATTAATTGCTATTGTTTTCATTTGTCAATTTGTAACTTTAAACACACAGTGCTTTTAGTAAAATCTTATTTACATTGCAGTTAAAATTGGGACACTTCAGGTTTCTGGTAGATGAATAAAGAGTTCAAGTGAATGCATAACTCTTTGTAGAAACTTCAGCAAAACCCTATGAGTTATTTCTTTTATATTTGTTTGATATTTTTCATGTGAAACAGATATTTAATATGTATTTCTTGCTGTCCTAGAAGTGATTGCATAGACTAGGCTGGTATTCAACTCAGAGGAAGATAGATATACATGCCTCTGCCTTCTGAGTACAAGGATTAGAGGTATGATTCAATACATCTGGCTTTTTCATCTTATTTTTCTTTTTGTAGGTAGGAATTAATCTTTCATACAGTTTCTCTTATCTGTACTCTGTACTCTTGATCTGTTTATATATCTTTCATTG
The DNA here is from genome assembly GCF_037038515.1 of Microtus pennsylvanicus. Lineage (NCBI taxonomy): Eukaryota > Metazoa > Chordata > Mammalia > Rodentia > Cricetidae > Microtus > Microtus pennsylvanicus. The sequence goes on from NC_134586.1 coordinate 114,132,806, forward strand.
TTGGTTAGTAGGCATTTCTCTTGTAAGGTGATATCCCATTCAAAGGGTCAGAAATGACAGAGGTGAGCCTCCTATTCATTTTGCTTCTAAAGTGACTTGGTGATTAAATTATGATGTCTGTGTCATGGAATAAGTATGGGGAGCACCATAATTATATGACTATACTGTCAAAGAAGTATACCTTTACAGTGTTGTCAGAATCATGCTTTTGGTTGTACACATGTATGGCATATTTTAGAATACAGTGACCTATGATGATGTGCATGTCGACTTCAATTGGGAAGAATGGACTTTGCTGGATCCTTCGCAGAAGAATCTCTACAAAGATGTGATGGTGGAGACCTACAGAAACCTCACTACTATAGGTAGGGCTGAATTGTCTTTCATGTTTCAAATAAGGGGACAACTATTCATTGGTTAATGGTGCTCTTTTGTAATATGATTGAGAAAGAAGAATGGGGTAAACAAATCAGGCATGGTTGTAAGGTTTGCTACAAATGGTAGCTACATTTTTTTTTTACAATTTTTAATATATAATGTCTGGCACTATATTTTAGGATACAGTTGGGAAGACCATAATGTTGAAGAACATTGTCAAAGTTCTAGAAGACATGAAAGGTAATTTTCATTTATAAATATACAAATATACCTCTGAAGAATTGTAATACATCCTATATGTTTTAAACAAAAGCAGCAGTGTATATAATAACATGCATTGATAATTATTAAATTCTCACAAAATCATATACCTTAATTTCAGATAGGTGAACTGCATTTACAAGTCATTCTTTTAAGAAAGAAGTCAAGGAAACAATGTCTTAGCTTATATTACCATTTGAATCATAATACAATGAGAACTATACTGTAAAATTGTCTGTTTATTTCATATTATTCATATTATAAAAGATATACATGTTGAAAAGATGATAAGTATATCTCTAAAACTCTATTACACTAATAGTCCATAGAAAAGGTAGTTTAACCCATATACTTGTGACTGTGTTAAGTTTAGTGAAGGGGCAGTTAGAGTCATGAATCAAGGGGCAGCTGTTGTGGAGAGGCCTTAATTCAGATGCCACAAGTCTATGAGGACATAAAGTGTGAACTCAATGTGGAAATCTTGTATTCGTTATTCTTCCTTTACTAGGTATATCATATGTAACTCTGGATACAAGCCACATGAGCATAGGGATGTGAAAAGATATAGCATACTTCTCTCTCAGAACAAACAGAAGATATGTAGCAGTCTCCGTGTTGACTATACTTGTTGAATTTGATGTAAAAGTATACAAGTTAATTAGTTTTATAGCCTCATTGTTAATATATCAACCATCTCACATTTCAGAAAAGCACCATGAGTACTAGGACTGTATAAATATTTCTGTTTGTCCTAGCTCACTTAGCAAATGTAGTATCACTCACAGTAGAGGAAACATTATGAATGCAATAAGAGTGGTAAAGCTCTGAGTTTTTTCAGTTCTCTTCAAATACACGAAAATTCTCATGTAGAAAAAAGATTCTGTAAATGTGAATCATGTATCTTCTAAGATGAAAAGCAAGCCTTAATGGGAAAAAACAAAATTGTAAACATGGTAATAAAACGTTAACATATAATTCCTCTTTAAAATAGGACTAAATTGTAAAATTAATTCATGCAGATAAAAAATTCAACAATGTATTAAATGTAGTAATGCTTTTACATGTACCATTATCATTGTAGGCATGAAAAAAGTCAAACTAGAGAGAAAACTTCTGCATATACTCAATGTATTAAAGCCATTACATGTGACAGTCATCTTCACACGCCTGAAAAAACACATACTACATTAAAACCCTATGAAGGAAATGAGTGTGGTCAAGCCTTTTCACATCACAGTCATCTTCAAATGCATAAAAAGACATACACTGGAAAGAAACCCTATGAATATAACCAGTGTGGTAAAGCCTTTGCATGTCACAGTAATCTACAAAGGCATGAAAGAAGCCATACTGGAGAGAAACATGAATGTAATCAGTGTGGTAAAGCCTTCGCACATCACCGTGATCTTCAAAGTCATGAAAGAACCCATACTGGAGAGAAACCCTATGAATGTAACTTGTGTGGTAAAGCCTTTGCATGTCACAGTAATCTACAAAGGCATGAAAGAAGCCATACTGGAGAGAGGCCCTATGAATGTAATCAGTGTGGTAAGGCTTTCACACGTCACAGTCATCTTCAAAGTCATGAACGAACCCATACTGGAGAGAAACCCTATGAATGTAATCAGTGTGGTAAAGCCTTTGCATGTCACAGTTACCTCAGAAAGCATAAAAGAACCCATACTGGAGGGAAACCCTATGAATGTAACCAGTGTGGTAAAGCCTTTGCATGTCACAGTTACCTCCGAAAGCATAAAAGAACTCATACTGGAGAGAAACCCTATGAATGTAATCAATGTTTTAAAACCTTTGCACATCATAGTACTCTTCAAACACATGAAAGAAGCCATATTGGAGAGAACCCCTATGAATGTAACCAGTGTGGTAAAGCTTTTACATATCACAGTTATCTACAAAGGCATGAAAGAAGCCACACTGGAGATAGGCCCTATGAATGTAACCAGTGTGGTAAAGCCTTTGCATGTCACAGTCATCTACAAAGGCATGAAAGAAGCCATACGGGAGATAGGCCCTATGAATGTAACCAGTGTGGTAAAGCCTTTGCATGTCACAGTCATCTACAAAGGCATGAAAGAAGCCATACTGGAGAGAAGCCCTATGAATGTAACCAGTGTGGTAAAGCCTTTGCATGTCATAGTCATCTACAAAGGCATGAAAGAAGCCATACTGGAGAGAGGCCCTATGAATGTAATCAGTGTGGTAAGGCCTTCGCACGTCACAGTGATCTTCAAAGTCATGAAAGAAGCCATACTGGAGAGAAGCCCTATGAATGTAACCAGTGTGGTAAAGCTTTTGCATATCACAGTCATCTACAAAGGCATGAAAGAAGCCATACTGGAGAGAGGCCCTATGAATGTAATCAGTGTGGTAAGGCCTTCGCACGTCACAGTGATCTTCAAAGTCATGAAAGAAGCCATACTGGAGAGAAACCTTATGAATGTAATCAGTGTGGTAAAGCCTTTGCATGTCACAGTAACTTCCGAAAGCATAAAGGAACACATATTTGATAGAAACCCTATGAATGTAACCAGTGTGGTAAAGCCTTTGCATGTCACAGTCATCTCCAAAGGCATGAAAGAACCCATATTGGAGAGAAACATTGTGTATGTAATTAGTGTGGTAAAGGCTTTGTTTATCATAGTCATCTTCAAAGACATACTAACACATACTGGAGACAAACCCTATGAATGTAATGAGTGTGGTAAAGCCTTTGTACGTCACAGTACTCTTCAAATGCATAAAATATCACACTGGGGATAAACTCTATGAATGTAATCAGTGTGATAAAGCATTTGCATGTATGAATAATCTAAATCATGAGAAAAAATTATACTGCAGAGAAACCCTACAAATGTATTCAGTGTGGTAAAATTTGTGCTTTATATAGGAGTAAAATTTTTGTGCGCAGCAATCTTTTAAAATCTTTGCATATTACAGTAGACATTGACTACCTGAAATAAAAAAGAGGACCTCTTATTATACAGTATTTGGTCAGATCTTTAGCCAAAACATTTATAATCAGCTACACAGTGATTTGGTATTCCCCTCTGTATGCTGTGAATATATTTTGTTGCCTTTGTTTAATAAAAATAGCTGCTTTGGGTCTATGGCATGGCAGAATAGAGCAAGGCGGGAATTCCAAGCAGAGATAGAGGAGAAAAGAAAGTGGAGTCAGACTCCACGTCCTGGAATCTTACTGGTAAATCACTAGTCTTGTGGTAAAATACAAAATAATAGGAATGGGTTAATATAAGATGTCAAAGTTAGTTAATAAGAATTCTAAGCTAGCTGGGCGGAGGTGGTGCATGCCTTTAATCCCAGCACTAGGGAGGCAGAGACAGGCGGATCTCTGTGAGTTTGAGGTCAGCCTGGTCTACAAGAGCTAGTTCCAAGACAGGCTCCAAAGCCACAGAGAAACCCTGTCTCAAAAACCAAAAAAAAAAAAAAAGAAAAAAAAGAAATCTAAGCTAATAGGCCAAGCAGTGTTTTAATTAATATAGTTTCTGTGTAATTATTTTGGGTCCAGGCAGCCAGGAATGAACAAGGATCTTCTGCCTACAACACAGTGCTATTTCTTCTGTAGAAATAAATTTGACAGTGTTAATCTTTTCAAGCATTATGATGTCATTTTTATACTGTTTGTATTTACAAACTCATGGTAAAATGAATTTATGAATTTATGAAGTCCTATGTGTAGGGTAAATGGGCCAGCTAAGGAAACACATCCTGACTCTGAAATCAGAGCCAGTGAAATACATAATTTTGACTCTGAAACTGGAGACAAAGGAATACATCCTGACTCTAAAACCAAGACAAGGAAATACACTTTGTTTCTGAATCCAGAGCCAATGAAAGAAACACCTGACCCTGAAACCAGACTTAAAAGACTATAAAAGGCAAGTGACAGAACACACTTTGACCCTAAAACAAAAGCCAAAGAAACACACTCTACCCTTGACCAACTGAGCACAAAACCAGCTAATCCCTAAGCTCAAGATCTACCAACCTCTGAGCATGAAATCCAGCCAATCTCTGCATTGTTCAAGATCAGGGATTGACATCTAACCAATTCCCACTCTGAGAATCTTCTCCCTGGGAACACTCTATGACTAAGAAGTCCCATATAAGTTCTGTACATGTTCAGTTGGCTTCTGCCCTGGCAAGACAGCCCCTCTCCTGGATTCTTCCCTTCCAAATAAATTTCTTGAATGAGTTTTGGGTGAAGACCTTCACTGTAGTGGTAAGAAACTTTGTAGTGTATTGGAACAGAGAAGCTTTGGTCACCTCTGCTGGCAAACTCCCTTAAAGGAGCAGGGCAGAAGTAGCAACTCTTCACCAAAGACTGCAACATTTCAGCAAGTTTCCCATTAACTCCAGTGAAGCAGAGAAGTAACAATTTGGGCTGAAGCTGAGAAAAAAATGGGCATCTCTGTTAGGAAACTCCCTAGTGGAGTGGAACAGAAAAGCACTGGGCACCTCTGCTGGGAAACTCCCTTAGGGAAGTGGAACAGAACAGCCATGGGCATGTCTGCTTTGAAGCTCTCTTAGCAGAATGAAGCAGGGTCCAGCTGTGATGGCTCTTTTGGAGAGGAGCAGTATTGCTACATCCTGCATGGAGAACATCTCCCACTGGAACACAGCCTCATATATAGCCAGACTTCCCAATAGCCAGTATTTGTCAGGGACCATCTTTGACAAGTATACCAGTTACCACGGTAGGGGTATGGGGATTAGAAAAATAAGTAAAGAGAATGAAGACATGTAGTAATAAGAGCAGCAGGGCTGTGTCCCCAACACCCCAGCTGCCTGCTCGGCTAGCTTATGCCCCGAAATAATTACACAGACACTGTATTCATTTAATCACTGCTTGGCCCTTTAGCTCTGGCCCTTACTGGCTAATTCTGATATACCGATCAACCCATCTCTAATAATCTGTGAGCACCGGTCTTACTGGGAAGATTCTAGGTCGGAGCTTCATCGGGTGTGTCTGCCTGGGAGTGGGGCATGGCGTCTCTCTGAGGCGTCTGCTCTGGAGAGGAGAGCTGTCGAGTCTGACCTCACTTCCTCTTCCTCCCGGAATTCTGTTCTGTTTTCTCCACCTACCTATGTCCTAACCAATAAAATGGGCCAAGGCAGTTCCTTTATTAGCCAATGACCTTCCTCCATCAAAGACACAAGTGAAAATAATAAAACAGAAGCATAGGATAGTACTGGCAGGGAGTTCCAGTGAATACTGTAAATCTGCCTGCATTTAATTTCCCATTATGTTTATACCCCAATACAACAGGGGGAAGAAGACAAAAGACTGCTTTAACACAATGCCAAGGACAACTAGAACAGTTACTTACTTCAATACTTTGATTCATCAAGTCCTTAATTACTGAGAAAAACATTCTGTTATTCAGGCAGTGAACCGACCCTAGACCAAGGATCCTAAAGGCAGTCATTCCTTAGGCCAAACATCTTAATTCAAAAGAAGGAGCAGAAGTATTTTTATAATTCTCTCACCTTTGCTCAAGGGGGAGTGGATTTATCTGCCTAGGCCCTCTTAAAGTCCAAAACACAAAACAACCACACCTTAGGTCAGGGTGTGTAGCCATACCTGTTAACAACTTTGCCACCCTGAAACTGACCTTCAGACAAGGTGGAAATAGGCTCATGGTTTGGGGCCTCTACAAGGATACCTTTTCTTCTCATAGCTGTAGGTATCCAGTACACTTTCTTTCACAACTGTAGGTATGGCCTGACTTCTACCAACCAGGCTACCATTTTCTTCAGAGCCCTAGGTATCAGGCTACCTTCCCTCCACAGCTTCAGTTATAGCCAGACTTCTCAACAGTCAGGATTCCTTTCTCCTTATAGCTGTAGGTATCCAGTATACTTTCCCTTCACAGCTGTAGGTATGTCCTGACAGGACAGTGAGGGTACCTTTCTCTTTAGAGCTATAACTATTCAGAATACCTTTTCTCCACAGTTTCAGGCATAGCCTGACTTAATAACAGTCAGGGTATCTTTCCTATCAGCTATAGATATCCAGGATTGTAATTTGAGACTGTTCAGGAAGTTTCTGGAGCCATCTAGACACAAATAGTCACACAGAAAATATATTAGTTACAACACTGTTTGGTCTGTTAGCTCAAGATTCTTATTGACTAATTCTTACATCTTAAATTAACCCATTTCTGTTAATCTCACTATAGGCTGTGGCTTATCAGTAATGTTCTGTTCTGGCATCTTTCTGCTTGAAGAACTACATTTCTTTTACTCCACCTATTCTCTCTCTCTCTCTCTCTCTCTCTCTCTCTCTCTCTCTCTCTCTTCCAGCCTGACTATATTCTGCCCTGCTGTAGGCCAAAGCAACTTTTTTTAACCAATGGTAATAAATCATGTTCACAGAATACAGAGGGGAATCCCACATCCCAAGATTGTAGCGGCGTAAACGAATTCAGACAGATTGTAAAAATATATATAGTTTTAATGTAGAAATAGACTTACAGAACCACCATTCCCGCGGAGACCAGGAAAGCAGAAACGACAGCTCAGAGCACGCTCGCCAAATTTAAAGGCAGACATTAGCCCTAGGCGAACACGCCCCCTAAGGGGTGGGACTTATCCCTACATCTCCCCTTTTTGTCTAAATAAGACAGAACTAAACCAAATACAACTACATACAATAACAACAAATAATAAATATAACAAACAATATTGAGAACAAAAGCTTTGCTAAACATTCTATCTCAAGGAGTCCAAATAATGTAAAGAGTAACTACAATTATATAATCTTCAACTCAGTCAAAGATCTGAGAAGGGAATAAACACTACTCAACAAACGAGATATATCCAAAATGTGCAACAATTGACAGAGACAACTGACTACCTGGGCAATCACCCAAAGTCTCGTTTGCAATGTTGAGTCAACCAATTTTGGCTAAGGCCTAACATAACTGACATACCATTATTAAAGGCAAGGAACTTTTCAAAACTATCTTACCCTGTCTTGGCAGGATATGACAGTCCCGTTTTATCCATTGATGCATGCTCTGTATCTGTGTCAGTGGTTGAGGTATGGGCATTTCTTTGCCCAAAGGCCAGTTCTGCCAAATAGAAAGGCTCCAGGTGGAGTGTCTTTGGTGCTCAACATTCTCTCGGGAATAGAGTGGTGTTGCCAGGAGCAATTGTGTCTCACTATCACGAAACTCTGAGTTAGATTAAAGGCCATTTTCTACAGCTCTTTGAAGAGGTTGAAGATTATCTATCTATACTGACGATAATCTCTATAAATCTAAAGAACCTGATTAGTCTGATTATAAATGACAAACTTAGATGACTATTTATCTATATAATTCTCAATATCTATCTAACTTAAAGACTAAGACAATAAACAACTGTGTAACAAATGAGGATAATGACCTCCAAATATAAACACTGTACAAATATACATTGCAATATGGCAAATATATATTAATACACAAACATTATATAATTTTCTTAATCAGAGGTAGAAATGTACATTGCAATGTGGTAAATATTTACAATATATATATATCAATACAATATATGTCAATACATAAAAATGTTTTAAACAGACATAGAAACATGCATGCATACAATAGTCAATATAATTTAACTTTGTTTCAATATACAAGAATTGATACCAATATATTTGTCTAAAAGCAGTAACTCACAATTATAAATCTATTATCACATCATTCCCTCTTTTTTTTTTCAAAATGATCCCTGAGCTTATAAAATTCCTCCCCCAACCTCCCATCCCCTAAATGATGTCCCTAAACCCAGGGGTAAACTTTACTGGGAGAGGGGACGTCGTCCTCTAGAATTACTTCCAGCTCTCATGGGGGCAACGTTCTTTCTGGGGGATCCTGTGAAAGTAAAATGATGGTTAAATTTCAAGATCAATGTCTTTTAAAATTGCAAATAGTCTCTGAGTATTTTGTGAAGGTCTGGCCAGAATGTTGTACAAGATGTGCACCATTTCAGCTAACCAAGTTGGAATCGTCTTGTGCAGCTGGTATCCAAAACAGGTCTTGTAGTAGTGCTATCAGTATCATGACGTCATATCAGCCAGGTAGAGTTGTTGTTGTGGGGCCCCATCTTCTTCCTGGAAACTTAAAATGTCACTTCAGGAAAAACTCATTGTTCATTGTGAGAAACCTAAACATTAATCATATAGACATATATATACATACATATATATATTCAATAAAAGGCATGATAGATATATTCAATGAAAAATATGATAGATATGAAGAAAAGCAAAGATGTTTTCTAAACTCATATTTCTTTCTGTCCCATATCATGGCTCTTGACATGAGACAGAAACTCCAGAAACTCTGGGTTTTTCTCTTACTAACAGGCTTGGAATTGGAGAGGGACTGAGCCAGAGTCCAACTTCAAAACCAGCTCTATATATTTATGAAGAAATGTTTAATAAGACATATAAATAAAAATTAATACTTACAAAATGTGTCCATCCATCAGTAATTAAATATTCAGGGTCCCTCAATTTCTTTGAAGATGAGTATTTTCCTGTGGAGATAAGAAAAGAACCCTGCCTCCAACCTATCTGTATTTCTTACCATCAGTATGTTCGCCATCCTTATGAAAGAATTGTTATTTATCTTTTCCAAGTGGCTTCTCTTCTTCAAACCGAACCTTTATTAATTTTGATGGTATCCACAATTTTTCCTCACCTGTGGAGATAAGAGCAAAACCTCTTCCCCAACGTAGCACATATCCTGGCTTCCATTGTGAGGTCAGCACATCCTTGAAATAAACTGGTTGATTTAGTTCAGTAGACTTTTCCATTATCCAATGTCTTTCTGCAGCCGTTGTTCCTTTCTCATTAGCATTGAGAAAATTCAAGGTTAACAAAGCATTATGTAGCCTATTTCTGAGGGTGTTTTCCACCCCTTTCTGTTTGTTCAACATATCTTTTATAGTTCGATTTGATCTTTCTATGACTGCTTGACCTGTAGGATTGTATGGTATACCTGTAACATGCTTGATATTGTAATAATCAAAAAAACCGTTTCATTTTCCTAGAAACATAAGCAGGACCATTGTCCGTTTTTATTTGTGTAGGTATACCCATGATAGCCATGACTTCTAATAAATGAGTGATTACTGAATCAGCTTTTTCTGAACTTAAAGCAGTTGCCCACTGAAAGCCTGAATAAGTGTCAATGGTGTGATGAACATATTTTAATTTGCCAAATTCTGCAAAGTGGAACACATCCATCTGCCAGATTTCATTCCTTTGGGTGCCCTTTGGATTAGCCCCTGCAGCCAGTGGCGTTTGGTTATAGAAAGAGCAAGTAGGGCATTTCTTTACAATCTCCTTAGCTTGTTGCCATGTAATTGAAAACTCCTTCTTCAAACCTTTGCTATTAACATGATGTTTTTTATGAAATTCAGAGGCTTGTAGCACACTACCAATCAGTAATTGATCAATTTCTGCATTACCTTGTGCTAGAGGACCTGGCAGACCCGTATGGGATCGGATGTGTGTTATGTACATAGGACAAAGCCTGTTCCTGATCAAATCTTGAACCTGGAGAAACAATGAGGTTAGTTCAGTATCATCAGGTATAAATTCAGCAGTTTCAATATGTAAAATAACTCTTTCTGCGTATTGTGAATCTGTAACTATATTAATAGGTTCTTTAAAATCCCTTAGCACCATAAGAATGGCATATAATTCTGCCTTCTGGACAGAATTATACGGACTTTGTTCCACCTTATCCAAGTCTTCTGATTTGTAACCTGCCTTCCCTGATTTATTGGCATCAGTATAGAATGTACGGGCTCCAGTTATTGGAGCATCACAGACGATTCGAGGAAGAATCCAAGAAGTTCTCTTTATGAAGTTAAGCCGCTTGCTTTTTGGATAGTTGTTATTAATGTCTCCCAAAAAATTAGCACAAGCTCTTTTCCATGGTTCATTATCTTCCCATAATTTCTTTAGTTCATCAGCAGTGAAGGGCACTATAATTTCTGCTGGGTCTATGCCTGCTAGTTGACGAAGTCTCAGCTTGCCTTTTATAATTAACTCAGAGACTTTTTCCACATAAGTTTTCAGTTTCTTACTTGGTTTATGTGGTAAAAAGATCCATTCCAAAATAATATCATCTCTCTGCATTAAAATTCCTGTAGGAGAAATTTTTGATGGTAGTATGACAAGAATACAATCGAGCTCTGGATTCACCCTGTCCACATGTGCCTGTTGTAATTTTTCCTCAATCATTGTCAGTTCCTTTTCTGCTTCAGCTGTTAATTCTCTGGGACTGTTTAAATCTTTATCACCATCCAAGGTTTTGTTCAAATGAATTATTAGATCAGGTGTTATTCCAATAGCTGGTCGTAGACTGGAAATGTCTCCTAACAGTCTTTGAAAGTCATTAAGAGTCCGTAGTCGATCTCTCCTAATTTGTGCTTTTTGTGTCTTAATTTTTTGCAAACCTATTTTATAACCTAAATAATTAACAGAATCTCCCTTCTGAATCTTTTCAGGAGTGATTTGCAATCCCCATTTAGGTAAAAGTATCTTTATTTCTTCAAACAGTCTGTTCAAGGTATCCATGTTTGAATCGGATAACAAGATGTCGTCCATGTAATGGTATACTATAGATTTGGGAAATTTCTTGCGTATTATTTGCAATGGTTGGTTCACAAAATATTGGCACAGGGTGGGGCTATTTAACATACCCTGGGGGAGAACGGTCCAGTGGTACCTCCTCGAAGGTTGAGAATTGTTATAAGTAGGCACTGTGAAGGCAAATTTTTCTCTATCTTCTTTTTGCAAAGGTATAGTGAAAAAACAATCCTTTAAATCGATAACTATGAGAGGCCATCCTTTTGGTAATAAAGAGGGCAAAGGAATTCCAGATTGCAGAGGGCCCATAGGTTGAATAACCTTGTTGATGGCCCTGAGATCTGTCACCATTCTCCATTTACCTGATTTTTTCTTAACCACAAATACAGGAGAATTCCAAGGGCTGGTAGATTCTTCTATATGTCCAGCATCTAATTGTTCTTGTACCAGCTGTTCTAAAGCCTGTAACTTTTCCTCAGCTAAAGGCCATTGCTTTGTCCATATTGGTTTCTCAGTCAACCATTTTAGAGGCAAGGCTGTTGGTATCTCTGAAGGGACATCAATTGCTTGTTCTTGTACAGCCCGAATGGCCGGTTTTCTCCGTTTGTAATATCTTTTAATATTATTCTCAGAACTATAGGCTCTAGAAGTAGCAGGAATGTTAATTTCGGTATTCCATTGTTGTAATAGGTCACGACCCCATAAATTCATTGCGATATTTCTACATATGGCTTTAATTTTCCTATTTGTCCCTCTGGCCCTATACATTCAACCCATCTCGTGCTCTGCCTTACTCGAGATAGGGTTCCAATTCCCAGGAGCTGAACATTTACATTCTGAAGAGGCCAATACAGATGCCAAGATTCTGGGGTAATGATACTTACATCAGCACCTGTGTCCAGCAGGCCAGTAATAAAAATGCCATTTACACACACTCTCAGTTTAGGTCTTTGATCATGTATAGAAGTTTGCCAAAACACATGTAACTTATCTTTCTGATCATTATTGCTTGTAACAGTAGGCATGGGGCTTCCTAATTGTCCTGATGAGGCACGTTCTCTGCAGAAACTGGATATTATTGAACCGTGTTTGCTATGGGGGCCTGTGAGGCCCCCCTCTCACGTTTCCCCACTGTATCAGGTTGCCTTGTCTATCTCTTGTAGACTTGCATTCATTCGTCCAATGTCTGTCTTTTCCACATCTTCTACATAAACCTGAAGGCTGAGTCCTCCTATTTCTGTTATTTCTAGAAGATGCATCATTATTATTTCTGAAAGATGCATTATTATTATTATTTCTGAAAATCCGTTGTCTACAATTCCGTTTCATATGACCCATTTTGCCACAATTAAGACATTTGGTATTCTGGTGTCTCCTTTTACCACTGGAAATTGCTTCTTCTACCCATGCTTCAGTGCCATAATCAAATGTATCAACATTGAGTGTATGCAAGACCCATTCTTCCAAAGGTGCTGATCTGAGCTTTAAAGGCCCCCAAATCCTTTTGCATTCCACATTTGTACAGCCTTAGTTAATCTTTGTAAAAAGTCACTAAAGGGTTCTCTCTGACCTTGTTTAACTCTGACAAATGATTCCATTCTCTGTCCTGGGTCTTGTACCCTGTCCCAAGCCCTTAAGGCTGCTGTAGTACACATGGAGAGTGTGTTTTCATCCAAATTAGCTTGTTCCTGAGGGTCGGAAAAGAGCCCTTCACCTAGAATTTTATCTAGGGAAATGTCAATTCCCTTTGCTTTTCCCTGCTGTTCTAAGAGTTTAGCCTCTTGCCTGAATAAGCATTGCCATTTCAATTGTGGTCCACTCTCAAGTACTGCAGAGCTCAGCTGGAGCCAGTCCAAGGGGGTTGCTTTGTTTGTCGTGGCCCAAGATCTTAGCATCTCTTTAACAAAAGAGGCTTGCATCCCAAAAGTCATGACAGCCTGCTTAATTTCCTTGAGGTCATTCATACGGACAGGCTCCCATGTATCCTCCTTGATGACCCTAGGGTTTCTGGAACCAACCACCTTCTCTGTTGTTATTACTGGAAAGGCAGGTAGAGCTGTCGGTAGAGCTTTGTGGAAATTGTCCCGGAGAGATTTACCCACAGATGTAGTTAAAATTTGCCCTTCTACCCTTTGCTCTTCTTCATCAGAATTTAGAAATTCCTCAATCTTTTCAATTCTATTCACTATTGCCTTCTGCAATGTCTGAATCTCCTGTCCAGAATTATGTTCCAAAGCCTTCATTGAGGATTCTAAAGTATGAAGTTTGTCCGTTAGAGATAACATCTTATCTTTGGACATAATTTTTATGGCATAAACTGTGCCTTCTTGTATTGACACTCTTTCCATCAATTTGTCATAAGCTTTAGACAAAATCTGATTGTCACATTCAGCAGTTTTGATTCTCTCAGTTAATGTTTCATTTCCTACAGAAAGGGACTGAATCTTATTGTCCAAATCAGCTGTTCCCTCTTCCATAGTAATGAATTTCTCCTTAATATCAGCCACTAATGTTTCAGTTCCTACAGAGAGGGACTGAACCTTACGATCCAGATCAGCTGTTCCCTCTTCTATAGTAATGAATTTCTCCTTAACATCAGCCTGGAGAACCTCAAACTGATTCTTGAGAAGATTGTTATCAGCCTGGAGAACTTCAAACCGATTCTCGAGAAGATTGTTATCAGTCTGGAGAACTCCAAACTGATTCTTGAGAAGATTGTTATCAGCCTGGAGAACTTCAAACTGATTCTTGAGAAGATTGTTATCAGCCTGGAGAACTTCAAACTGATTCTTGAGAAGATTGTTATCATTCTCAATTGTTTTTAAGCGTTCAATCTCTGCCTTAAGAATCCTGGATTCGTCTCGTAAAGACTTTATCATATTTCTATTATCAAACCATTTGGTGCCAATGAAAACTACGAATCCCAGAAGGATCCATAGAAGTGGGGTGATAGACACCTCTTGTAAAATCTCCCACATGGTACAATTAAAAAAACTGTTAAATTCTTGAACAGTAATGTGTTCAGATATTTTATTTATAAAAGAAAAAATTTTTTACCTGCAATGATCGGTTCCTGTCAGTGGTGGTCTCTGTGTTTTTGGAGCCTGTCCTAGAACTAGCTCTTGTAGACAAGGCTGGCCTCGAACTCACAGAGATCCACCTGTCTCTATCTCCCAAGTGCTGGGATTAAAGGCGTGCACTACCATGGCCTGGCAGGCCTCAAACTCACAGAGATCCGTCTGCCTCTGCTTCCCAAGTGCTGGGATTAAAGGTGTGTGCTACCACTGCCTGGCCGGCCTCAAACTCACAGAGATCCGCCTGCCCTTGCCTCCCAAGTGCTGGTATCAAAAGCGTTCGCCACCACTGCCCGGCCAAGTCACTTTGTGTCAGACCAAATCTGCCGCTGTGGCAGCTTTTGTTGCAAAACCGCAGGTACTTGAGCTTCTGCTAATTCAGGCAGTGTGGTTTCGCTGCAAAACTTAGCCAAGGCAGGCAGAATGGGCCTGTGTGGCCAAGTATTTCTTTGACTTGGCACTGGGGCCGGAGTCACGAACTGAAAAACAGTACCCGGGAGGGTGCTGTGTTAGCTAGAGGGCTACCCGCTTGAGTCGGGGCAAAATAGCCCAACGTTGGATGCCAAAATGTAGTGGCGTAAACGAATGCAGACAGATTGTAAAAATATATATAGCTTTAATGTAGAAATAGACTTACAGAACCACCGTTCCCGCGGAGACCAGGAAAGCAGAAGCGACAGCTCGGCGTGCTCGCCAAATTTAAAGGCAGACATTAGCCCGAGGCGAACACGCCCCCTAAGGGGCGGGACTTATCCCTACACAATATACCTTCTCTTCACAACTGTAGGTATAGCCTGACTTCTGACAGTCAGTGTTGTAGGGAGGTTGCTTGTTTGGTTCCCAGGCACCTGGCTAGCTTAGATCTGAAATAATCACACAAACACTGTATAAATTAAACAACTGCTTGGCCCATTAGCTCTGGCTTCTTATTGGCTAAGTCTTACATATAAATTTAACCCATTTCTATTAATCTGTGTATGGTCTTGTGGCTGTGACTTACTGGGTAAAATTCCCAGCATCTGTCTTCAGCATCTCCATGGCATCTCACTTACTCTGCCCTTCTTTCTCCCAGCATTCAGTTCAGTTATCACTGCCGAACTAAGTCCTGCCCTATCAACAAGCCAAGGCAGTTTTGTTATTCATTAACGGTAATCACATCACACAGAGGGGAATCCCACATCAGATCAGGGTATCTTTCTCCACACAGCTGTAAATATCCAGACTACCTTCCTTTCATAGCTGTAGGTATAGTCTGACTTCTGACAGTCAGGATAACTCCCCCCCCCCAGAGCTGTAACACTTGCACTATGAATTTTAACAGTAATGTAACCCTTTTAGATTTTATATTTCTCCTCAATTGAATGGAATCACTGATTCAGGTGTAAAACTTTATTTGTTCCTTTTCTGTTGCTGTGATATAATGTCTAGGTCAACTTATAAAAATTAATTTGGCCTTTGGCTCCAGCGGCATACAGGATCGCCATGAAAGTACATGACAGCTGGACAGTGGTGGTGCATACTTTTGATCCCACACTCAGGAGGCAGAGGCAGGTGGGTCTCTGTGAGTTTGAGGCCAGCCTGGTCTACAAAGCTAGTTCTAGGACAGACTTCAAAGCTACAGAGAAACACTTTCTCAAAAAAGAAAGAAAGATAGTGTTATGGCTACAACTGTCTAACATGACAGCTAAAACAGGAAGCTGAGAACTCAAATCCTTGACCTACAGCATGAAGCAGAGGGTGTAAACTAGAAAAGCCTACCCCCAGTGACTTACTTCCTCCAGCAGGACAGCATTTCATAAGTCTTCCCAAATGATTCCATCAACTTAGAAGGATTGATTTCTCAGACTTCAAGCCTGCCTGATTGCTTCATGGTGAAGAAAAACTCTGTAAGCCATTAGGTGCCTTAACACCTATATTATAGGAATGAATTCTTACATGAGAAAAAATTTTCATGAGTGAAAATATGTTTAAAGAATTGTTTTGATTGTGATTATGTGATATCAGTGTGCTTTGTGTGGGTATGTGAATGTGCATGCTGGTTTCTGATATATTAGATTCTAGGATTTTATTGCAGAAATTACAGGAGGTTGTCAAAAAATCAGACCTTGGTCCAGGTAGCAAACATTTCTTAACTGCCCAGCCATGTTTCTAGTGCTCTAAATATTTTAAAGCCTATTTTTCAATTAAAAGACAGAAATAGGAATAAACTCACATAAAAGAAAATGCTTTCTGAAAATGATTTTGTAAAGGCTTTAGACATTACAGTTGTCTTCAGCTTCAAGAAAAAATTAATGATCCATTTATTTTTCATCATAGCCTTGAAGGAAGTAAATTATTTACTATGCTCACTGAAGACTGATGGTAGAGATCACTGCATTGTGGTTTCTACTTTGAAACATTTGAGGTAGATACTAAAGTGTGCTCCATGTGTGACAGATCCATTTAGTGAAGTTTATTTTGTGGTCCTTATATTTCTTCTGTGACCTTTGTTAATCTGTTGTGTTTTTACTTAGTGATAGGTATTTTCCTACTATAATGTGTAGAATGGTAACCCCATCATCTAATTGATTCATTTTTTTTATCTAAATATCAGGCAGTGTGTGATCATACTTTTTAAGTAAGAGCATCTATGAAATGGTGATGGGTTGTTGCTCCTGGTTTTGTTTTTCATATTTCCACAAATTCTCAAATTCCCTTGAGATTTTCTTGTTTGTTATTCAGTTTTGCCTAGATGCTAGTAATGATTCAGGGATACATTTGAACTCATGATCCTCATGAGTCTACCTCCTTAGTACAAGTCTAAGGGTAGATGAAGTACTCACAACATTTGCTCTTTGGTCAACACAATTTAACAATGTTAATGTTAAAAATGCTTAAGAGAAGAGAATATAAGAAACATTAATGATCTCGTGTGTGTACTCAAAACAGTATTTTTATTTATCTGGTAGAGATGTAATAAAGTAGGATAATGAACATTCAACTGTGTATCTCATACCATAGCTTGATGTTTTATATGTGTGTTATAAATATATATTAGAATATATATACATAATACTGATGTTCCATGCTTCCCCACTCCCAATTAGTTAACCATTTTATCTTGAAGAATTGCCTTCTAAGGAAATTATCCAAAGATGTCAGGTAATGTAAGGGCACTAAGATTTATTTTGTAACAGATTTACGGTGTGTGTGCAATGTGATTATGGGTTTTTAGGACCAATGCAGATATTTGGAGACCAGAATACCACTTTGCAGTTTCTACTTTTGGTCCTCTTAATATGATGATCAAGGTCAGTTTTCCATCCTTGCACACCACAGACCTTTCCCATGGAGCCATTTCCCTGGTCCTCAAATAAGATTATGAGGAATATTATAATAGTAAACTATTGTCCTCTTTTCAGATTGTAAACAAGACAGATGAACACTGTATAATTTGAATGCAAAATCCTCTTTGCATAGGAAAATATTTATATGATCAAACTGCCACACCAACTCCAGTGTCGTCTGTGTGACATGACATATGTCATTATACCGGATGGGAGCTACGTATCCTATGGGACTAGGCTTTCTGGAGGTCAATGGAAGACAGCCTGGTATTAGCCACCCCTGAGGCATAGACGGGTTTCTCGATTAGATGGCTATGCAGGATATGAACTTTGCACAAATTCTTTCATAATAATGATAATCTTTATATATATAAGACAAGGATCATTCTCTTCAGAAACAGCTCTGGGATAAGGAAACACAGTATGGGAATGTATAAGACTACAGCAGAACCTTTGTCATACACAGGGTGTATGATGAGCAGGGGAATAGATGGGTTAATGTTGATGGACAAAGACTGTTATATAATACTTTGAACTTTATGGATAGGCTTGCTAGATCCCAACCCCCATGATATCTGCTGCATAAGAAGGTATTAAAAAGTATAGTTCAACAGGTGCAGAGAACTGACTAGGTATATTTGGTCACTAGATGAAATAAAGGATTAGGAAGAGGAAGGGCCATGATAGCGATAATGAGACAGAAACTTTCTATTCATAAGATGAAGCCACTTGTCTGAGGTTTACAGTCCCAAGGACAAGATTTCCTCTTCTAAGGATGTTTTATGTCTAACACCTCTTCCTGATAATGTACTTTTCTTAAATGTTGCTGATGTGACTAAAAGAAGCTTTCATACTGTGCCAACCAATGACACATGACCTTCTGATTTGTTCTTTGTTTGAATACTATATAATGAAAACATGAATTCAGTAAAATTGCGGCAGATTCCAACCACTCTCTTGTGTGTTGTGTCTGTCTGTCATTCACCGAACTTGTGCCTTCCTGTTACCAGGACGCTGCTTCTCCCACGGTCTGAGTGGCTCCCCTGAGCTGGTCCATGGCACAAACATTTTTTTAACTTGTTTATTCTGGGGACTAAACATGTTTTATAACACTTTCTCAAAAACCACAATTGAATTTCAATTAATTGTCTCATTCATTAAAATTGGTTGCTGATAAGCCTGATGACCTGTGTTCTATCTCGGGGTGGTCCATATTGCTCCTACTAGTTTTTCCTTTTATTTCTAAACTTGGGAAGTGGCATATGCACACTCCTACACACATAAATAATTTTTAATCCTGAATAAGTGCAATTGAGACCAATTGCAGTCAAAGAAATCCCTAGGTTTCATCACTAAAACTCACATAGGGGAAGAAAATAATAGACATATACACACAAACACTGTTGAAACATTTTTACATGGATAAAGTTAATAAAGCAAAGACAATGACCCAATTATTGAGCACATATTAAATTATTACACATTTCAATTACAGAATTTCAAGAAATTTACTCTTCATCAGAAGAATGATGGTCCCTTTTAAATCATACTTTATTTTTCATTCTCTGATTCAATGATAGGTCATTTAAAAACATATACCTCAACTGGATTTAGAGGTGCGTGGCTATAATCCTAGCACTTGAAGGATTGTATTTGGCCAGTCTCTGAGTCTGTGGCCATCTTGGCGCCCATAGTGAATTCCATTGCAGCTATGGCTCTGTGGACATTCCCTGTGTCAAAAATTCCAAAAATACAATCTTATCTCAAATTTTGGAACTTTTCCTAATATAATCTGGCTGGACTCTGAATGGTTTTAACAAAAGCTTTTATAGTCTTACATCAAGAGAACTGTGTTAACAATGAAACTCAGAAACAATATGGAGAGGTAAAGAAATCCATTAAATTCTTTGACAACCATCAAGAGGGGACTTTCCTCACCTTCAAGTGATAGAAGACAGAAGGAATAGTAGCTCATCTTCATCTTTAGCATTATTATGACCTGGAGAGTTGGCTCAGTAGTGCTGCTCCTCTTGGATACTGAAGTTTAATTCCTGGCACCTATATCTGATTCTTCAGAATGACTTGTATTTCAGTCTTGGAGATCTGGTGCATTTATCTGGCCTCCTAGGGAACCAGATATGCAAATGGTGGAAAGACATCTATGTATATGATTACATATTGTTAAAAGGGTTTTCTTCAGGTGTCTATTACCTTAGAAAAGAATAAAATTTAATTTAAGTGTATAAGTTTTGCCAGTGAGGTACCAATGGCATGCCAGGAACCAGTAGTGACTAGAAGATGCTGTCTGATCCCCTGTGACTGGAGTTACTGAAAATTGTAAACTGTCTTTTGGGTGCTGTAAATCAAAAGTCAGGCTCTGCGGGTGAGCAGCCAGTGTTTTAAGTGCTGAGCCTTCTATTCAGTCCCATGAACATGTCATTAATAGCAATAAGGTGTGACAGGTTGATCTAAGTAACAGATGACTCCCATCAAATGCAGCCTTCCTGTCTTAAGGTCCACTGTCTTCCAACTATGAGCAATATTGTTTTGCTTCATCTTTGTATTATAATTCATCAAGAGACTAGAGCACAGTACTGTCTTTATTCTACAGATGGTTGAAACCCAGGCTCATGGAGATTGGTGGAGTTTTAATATAATTAAGTGTAACTGCTCATCTTACTCATCCCATCATTCTAACGAATGATTAAATGGAGTTAAAGCCAACTAAGTCAAGCATGGTTACAGATGTATAACCATGGTACTTAGAAAGTGGAGGCAGGAATTTCAGGATTTCAAAGTCATCTAAAATGAGAATGGTCAGTAGGGTATGGTGGAAGGCCCATTGAACCCAGAGAGCCTGTGGTTTGCTCAGGACAGTGTCCATAGTCTTTCCTAGAGCCCTAAAACTTCAGGGCTGTGGCACCAGCAAATGTTAGCTGAGGTATTTGCCAATCTAAGTTTTTTATTCATGATAATGTTTTCTGTCCAAGTCAGCCTAGGTCACTTAAGGGTCAGAATTATGTCGCTCAATAAAGATTACAATTCTCTTACAATTGGGTGAATTAGCCTCAGGCAGGGATGAGATCCCTATTTGTGTATCTGAAACAACATGCTCAGTTCTGAAACAATAACACAAAACCAACAGAAATGGACCCAGCAGGTTTTATTAATATAGTTGTACATCCTTATTCATACAGACTTAAGGAAGGAATTAGAAAAAAAAAATTGGGAATAAATTTTAAATAAAAATGCAGCTTGCAAGATAGCTTAGCAATTAAGAACACTGGGTGTTGTTGCAGTTGGCACAGGTTACATTGCCAAAAACCATGGTTGCTTACCATCTCCTGCAACTCCAGTTCCAAGGGATCTGATTCATTTATCTGGCTTCTGCGGGTACTACACAGAGACACCTGTGGGTAAACACCCATATACATAAAATAAAACTTAAAAAATGAGATTCTGTACAGTAATGTCACAGACTTGAAATAAACACCAATCAGGGCTGTTCATCAAAAAAGCAACTGTGGCCTTTCTCTGAGACAGCTAGCTTGGAGGCAAAAGAATGATTATTTTGAGGTTAGAATGGCTCAGAATAGCTGTTGACTTAAGAACAATCACAGTGTGGATAGGTGACTTTCCCATAATATTGTTTTAATTTGTATTCTATGTCCTTTGTATGTGTGAGGATTGTAGCATCAATTCATCTTAAATGTATCTTTTAGATCATATATTAAGATCTATTTCTCTTTTAAGTCATACATTGTGATATATTTTATTTTTATCATAATGCATAATCTAAAAGATAGTTTTGTTCTGTAAATCTCCATCTGCCTAAGTGGCTAGACTTGCATTCTCCTGTCCCTATTTACACTGTTCAATGTATAACCTCAGGCCTGAACCTAAAAAAAGACTTAAGGATGACAGCATATGTGGAATGCAAAATCTGGACCAGGTTGTCTCCTCTTTTAGCATTAACCACCATGAATGCATACTGTTATTAACGGAATTTATGTCTATTAAACTTTAAGTGTGTGAATTATTTATCACTGGGAAGACATATTAATTCTAGAATAGCAGTACCTCAAGCATTGTAGAAAAATGTTTCTGAGAAAAACGTTTCTTTCTTGGATTAGGTAGCCTTGATCCCACACCATTGCTCCCCAGAGCAATGACCTTGTTGTCCTTGTAATTAAACTAAATTCTTAGATGAAAGAACACAATGACCACTGAGCACTAAAATTAAAAATTTAAGACATGTAGTCAACTGTCCATCACAGTAACAGGAAAAGTATTTGTATGCGGAGCATGGCTTCCACTTTCAGACCAGAATAGGAGGAATAGTTTATTGCATACACTGTAGGTAGGCAAACAGCTGCTGGAGTCACCATTATGAAATAGGACCTGATTGTGACAGGATCAGTGATTTTGTAATTTCCCAGCATATGTTAATCTGTCATGAGAATGAAGGCAGGCTAGATTTGGGCCGTATAATTCTGGAAGGTTAGCTTGAGTCAATAAATATTGACTTTCTAACAAGGGAACTCTCCTATGCTTATATGTTCAATCCTACCTGTCATGATTCTATCCATTAGCTGCAGCTGTGTGTTTCAGGTCACAGGTCTCAGCAGCTGACACTGCACATGGGGCATGGTGAAGTAATGCCTTTTAATGCCAGTCTCTCTACCAGGGAAGGTTTTTCTCTTGTCCAAAGTCAGTATAACTGTGTTTTTAAAAAAATTATACTTATGTTTTTTAAAAAGATAATTGCTATTTTCACTTTTTAAATTTTATTTACCTTAAATGTTCTAATCTCTGCACTAATCTATTTGTTTCTATTCCCTATTATTTCCAGGTCATTAAGAATTTCTTTCCATTTTTTCTCAAATGCTGTTGATTATTTATTTCTGTCTCCTGTAGCTTAGGCTTATCTCACACTACATATTTGAGAATTCCTTTGAACACCCAATCCTGCTCCTGCTACCCAGAAAGCAAGTCCTGCAATTGCTTCAAGATTGGGCCTTAACTGCTCAGTGAGAAGGATAATAGATGAGTAAATGAGTGTCCTCCAGCTTCTCTGGATTTTATTATGAACTTGCAAATAAAGAGGGACCCATGTGAGAATTGAGTTCACTGACAAACTGTAAAGCAGGTGTAGTCCCAGCACAGAAAGGGATGGGCAAGAAGGAAGATGAAAGTTTTCCCCCTTTCGACCGTAGCTTACATTAGAAATAAGCAGTGAGGTAATCAATTTTAGATGATTATTAAATCTCCTGACTAGCCATTTCTTGCATTCACAGAGCAAGGAATCAAGAATCTGGATAAAGAACAGAGCTTATCATGAAACCAAATTAAAATAGCAATACTAGTTTGACCAAAATAGAACTGAATAAAATGGCATGACCCTGCCTAAAAGAACTGTTATTTTACATGTTTAAGATGGACAGCCCGAGATGACATGTGTGACTAATATTTTGTGCTCTCTAATATAAATCCGTAGTCTCTGGAGCACATGATCATAAATCCTTTTTAGGAATAATTTTTAGAGTAATTTTGTGGATTATAGTTGCATCATTTTCATCATTTCTTTCTTGCCTCTAAGCCCTTCCCTAGATACTTCATTGTTTTTTAATTCATGG